>NC_134688.1:23220762-23557012 GCF_050947455.1 Rhinoderma darwinii
ATTAGCTGTGTACATAGTGGCAAATTTCAATGAAAATGTTTGCAAAATATCAATACTCTAGAAGTAAGAAAACGGTCTCCCCATTGTCACCTATGATTGGCTCCCTATAAGTCAATGTCCAACCCCTGAGGAGCCTTGAGATTAGAGACACCCACCTAGTGTAGCCAATAGACCAACCAGCAAACATTTATGGTATTTTTATGGAGGGAGGTGGTTAGTTGCTGCCAGACATCCTTGGCACTGCTTACCTCAGGAAAACAAAAGAGGATTGGAGGAAAAAATCTCCCTGAGAATAAAAATCTACTCATAAACAGTACATTAGATTATTGGGTAATCTCACAGAAAATATCAGAAGATGCCAAGAGATAATATAGATGTGGGGGCAGCTTTACAAGTAAATAGAGCTGCCCATAGACTAGTCCTGCTATTTCTAAAAAAAAAAAAAAACTTTCTTTGATAATCTCATACAACCCCTTTAACAATTTACCCGAGATCTTGCCTTGTATTCAAGGGGCCGTGCTCTTTACCTACTTTAAATGACTTTGTAGTGCTTGCTATAACTCTACGTCTCCCTCAATACAACACAATAGAGTATACCGGGTATAGACACCGAACCAGCAGTGGGCACCTGTGAGATCGGAGGTCGGAGCTAAGAAGAATCAGTAGAATTTTTGAATGTAGCTTTGGATGTGAATGGAGCATAATACACTATATAGATCAGTAGAAGATTACGTGTGGATTGTATGTCATCAATGGTGCTCAAAAGTGAACCCGTGCTACTAAAAAAAAAGTATTATTTACTATAAAACTAGTAAAAAAAAAAATGTAACCACTATTTTTGATGATATATTTTTGTATTTCATGTCTGTGAATTGTAAGTTTTATTCTCTTTTCCCTTGAACCAAACAGTTCCGATACTGGACCAAGGGCAGAATTACAACAGAGGTGACATTTTGTAACCCAAATTCTGTTGCCTTTTTAACATGTCTGGTGCCCATTGCATTTTACTTTGAAAAACGATATTTTGCAAGCTTTGAGTCCTTCTCCTGCCTGCTTGTGAACACCCATCCTTTACCCTTACCCCCCTAGCATGCCGGTAACACGTTATCTAATCCGACTGTATTGCAATTGTGTTTGAGTGACTGCTCATGTTTTATTATAACCTATCACTACCCTACGCAAATTGCTTCGTTGTCACAGTCTTGGACGGAGATGAAGACTCAACCCAAGCCGCATGACTGACTACTCCATTAACCGGAGCATGCAACTTTCCCATACCTTCTCAATATACTTATATTAACTTCAGATCCTTATATCTCCACAGCGTACCACTGGGATACTTCTGATTGGATGCCAAGTGCTCACTTGTCCGACATTGAGGAGGCCCCAAACTATGAAACTGCTGAGGGGACATCAGCCCACCATGGTAGTACCAGAGAACTGGAGACCGATTACTACTTGGGAGGTTACGACATTGACAGTGACTACCCGCCTCCTCATCAGGAAGATTATTTAAGTCAAGATCAGCTTCCACCTCCTCTTCCGGAAGACTTTCAAGAACATTATGATACCCTTCCTAAAGTACAGCCGAGATCTGTGATCAGCACGCTAAGTCCAGACTGCAGGCGGCGTCCTCAATTTCATCCGAGTCAATACCTCCCACCCCATCATCTCTCAAGCGAAATAGAGATTTCCGGCTCACAGCCTGGACATACATTTAGTACTTTTGTGCCTGCTCCAAGCCAAAAGGTGGACACGACAAGCACAGATGATGTATCTTTATCCTTGCACAATTCTGTAGGTGCTTCTTCTTCAGATGTGTCGGCCAGCTGTGGACTGGAAGATACAGAAGTGGCCATAAGTGACTATGAAAGTTTGGACGACTTTCGAATCGATCACTCCCACATTCCTTACATGGAAACGCAACATCAAACCCAAGTGTGACAAACTTCATTTTTATATATATATATCTCAGTATGTATAGCCATTCATGACTAGCCTCTAGGGATACGTATACAAGAAGTCATTGCATTCATCGTGGACTTTTTAATAACGAATGAAAACGATGGAATTCCAATGGCTTTGATAGGACAGTATGTCAGTGATATGTTGCAAAATTAAATAGACAATCCTTCTAACATGTTGCTTATATTTATTGCCAAAAGAATGCACAGTGTTTAATACCGCCAAAAAAATAATAATGCTTTTTTGAAGGTTTACATTGAAAAAATCTCATAAGGCGACTGGGGGGGGGGGGGGGCTGGTGACCATTAAAAGTAGGTTAAAGAGGGCCTGTCACCTCTCCTGACATGTCTGTTTTAGTAAATAATTGTATTCTCCAGGAAATAACAATTCTGGAGCATCTTTTCTTAGAACTCTACAATGTGCAGTTCCTCTGTTAGTCCTCCTAGAAATTTATGAATAAATGTACAACTGGGTGTTACCAGTTGGGGCTGTGTCTCTACACCGACTGACAATGTCCAATCAGTGCTGACAGAATGAGACTGTAGGGACACGCCCCTTTGACACGGGGATTTTTCACACCCAGTTGTCAATTTATTCATAAAGTTCTAGGAGGAATAACAGAGGAACAAATTATTTGCTTATGAGGAATACAAGTATTTACTAAAATAGACATGTCAGGAGAGGTGACAGATCCTCTTTAACATAACTTCATACATTTGATATCTGTACCTGAAGTCCTAATAGTGTAAAATAGGCCTTCAGGAGACCATAAAGTGAGCTTATCAATAATACACAGTGGAATCAGCGCATGGACAGTACTGATGACCAAGTGAATACAGCCTATAAAGTCAAAAGTGACATCACTAAACCATGACCAACAGAATGAAGAACATTTTTGTGGGTTGAATACCTGTGCAATCGTAGCCAGGCTTAAGCTTTCCAGCTTGCTCCCCTAGTCCATTATCTAAATACCCTAGTTAAGGCAGAGTAGCCTGTTGTTGCCCCTCTGACTACCCTCACAAGTCTTGAAGGTGTCAGTGTTCTAAAAATCATGCAGATTTAATAGAAACTTAAGCCCCACCCTAATTTGGCACAAGCTCCACCCAAAACATCCAAATCCCACCCAAGTTCCAATTGATCTGCCCAGACTAGGCCATGTTTCATGAGCAAGTCCTACAACTCAAGTTCTAAAGTCCTTAGACTAAGGCTACATTCAAAGCCAACCTCGGACGTGAAAAAACGCAGTTTTTCACATCCGAGGTGCACCCATGCAGGATACGTTATCACGCATCCTCCATAGACTAGAGTCAATGGAGGAATGCGGGAAGCGCAAAAAAAATAGGACATGTCCTATTTTTTCACGGACCCTTCACACACTCCAATGAAACAACGGTCGTGTGAACGGCCCCATTGAAGTACATGAGCCGTGTGGCGGCCGTTGTTTTAACGGCCATCACGTGGACTACCTATACGCTCGTTTGAATGAGCCCTAAGGATGTGGGATTTGCTAGATATCTGACCGACTGGGAAATATATTGCAGTACTTTTTGGCTTGTAGTATTAGATTTGCCAATGCAATGCGCCCATTGTGCTTATGTGACAAGTACTCGTTATGATGTTTACTATCGGAGGGAGGACGGGTGAGCACCGGAGCTGTTTACATACATGAAATGGAAGTGTACTGGAATAGCACAACATGAATAAAAAAAAAGAATCCAAAAAATGCTTTAAATGCTTCAACGTGACTGATGACAGTATGTATATATTCTAAGATCATTAGACATACAAGCTACTTTCTGTTTAATCAATGTGCGTGCCTTGTTTTCCCTCCGGATCCATCTTTTTGATTTCCATAAACACTCCTGATCCTACAGACACCCGGCGGGTTTTACAGTCTATGGTCGCTCCTTCGTTATTGCAATGTCATGTAGCCCAATTGGACATGAATGAACCTATGTAAGCAATAAAACACTCTTTTTTGTAGTAGGTGAGCAGTATTACGTATATTGGAGATCTATAGAACATGATCCCCTTCGTCCTTACAGTGGTTTTGTAGAACCAAGTAGGGCGGGCGACCGTGGATTAAAAAAATCAAAAAGAAAAGAATTATATGAACCATCAACCTATACAGTGAAGCCTCTTTAAGATGACCACCCAAAATTGCATTTAAAAAATGGTCTTCTAGAGGGGAGGTCCTCTCAGAGAAGATGGGCAGTATGCATAGTATATGACGGTACAAAAATCTGTCATAGGAGATCTGGTCTAGATAAGGGGTGGACTTCTCGAAGAGGTGGTCTTTTTCGAGAGGTTTTACTGTATTATGAAAAGTGAGGTCCACATATAAAGGACCATATACTCCAGACTGGGATACCCCAGCCTCCTTGAATTTAAACCTAGGGATAACGTATATAGTTTGTTGTCTTCGGATTGTACCGTGACCATCATAAAAATATGCAAAAATGTTGTTGCATTGTTAGCATGAGACTTGTATTTTTCTTTCTCAAAAACTGAAATTAAAAAAAAAAAAAGAAGGAAAAAAAAAATACAGGAATACCGGCCACACGCAAGTAAATTTTTTCGATACCTTGGCTTATTATTTTGCAAAATTGAAGTAAATTGCTTCCAACTGTTATGTTGTAATTCACCCGTATGACTCCGTTCCGTAGATTATAACGGGAAATTAGTACTTTCTGTTGTACTCGCTGTGTCATCTGATCATGGCGTCCCTACTGATATCCACAGAACAATATTGATTTAAAATCAACTCTTTAAGGGGTTGTATAAGATTAAAAAAACATGGCTGCTTTTTTCAGACAACCCCGATAATTTTACCATGGACTGTCTGGTGCTTCTCAACTTCATTCAAGTGACGGCTGAGCTACCCTACCAGACGTGACTAGTGGACGAGTGGCGGTTTTTCCTGAAAGAAGGCAGCCATGTTTTTCTACTCTTATACAAACCCTTTAAGTGTTGGCAGGTTCCTTGGTCTTTTGATCTGATTACAACATCCAATAGTGTGGAACAAACATTTTGATTAATGGGGTACATAGACCTTTCCTTCAAAATAAATTATATAGTGGTGAAGGGACACAACATTTCGGGGATTGGGCACAGGAATGCCCTTTGTTTAAACCATGTCTTTATTGCATCTTGGGTCTACTTCTTGATCATTGTGCGAAGAGCTTAGTGAATTTTATAGCAGTCACTTGACCTTTCATGTTGACCTTTGGACCACTTTCCTGTATGTTGCTTTCTTGGTATGTCTTTATAATTTATGTAGAATAAAAGGAAAGGTTGTGTTCATCTATCAGACTGTTACGACCAACCAATTCAGAAAGTTGTTGATGTTGGTTGGATGATTGGGTCACACTGACTGATGTCCACTGGTCAAGTGGAGACCTGCTTGTGGCCATCCGCTTATTAGATCTATGTTCATACTATAAAAAAACGCAGCTGTTTATTATGATGTCTGCTTTGAGTCCATCTAGGTTGATGGCTCATAGCATAAGGGTCCTTTTACACCAGCCAATATGGGCCATAAATACGAACGCCGATCAACGAGACAGCTATGATCAGTAATGTATGGGGACGAGCAATCGTTACAACAATCGCTCATCGCCATGCATTTCCATAATTTACACAAGGTTTACACAAGGAGATGTGCTGCCGACAATGATAATATTTTGTGCTGCATAAACAATACGATCAACCAATCAACGAGCTTGTTGCTCGTTCATCAGGCTGATCATTGCCCTGATCAGGGCAATGAGCCGGAACAACCGTTCGTATGAACTCTCGTTTGCCCGATCATTGGCCCATGTAAAAGGGCCTTAAGAATGGGCCAAACATATGTCCTCATTAGGACTAAGGTCCACTGTAAAATGTAAGAACTCACCAAAAATTTTAGATGCTTACTTAATGTATTCTTCAATATACAACAAAACAGTGGTTGTCTTCTATAATAAAAGCCCACTCCGGAAATGCTCACTAATCGTCTAGGGTCCGGCTCCTAGTTACCCCAGCAATAACAAGGGATTGTCAGGAGGCAGGCCCATGGAAGGTTCATCTGGCTTCTGGCCAGCCATGCAACCTGGACATGTTGGGCCCTAATAGGGCATACGGAAATGGGTTGTCTTGATGAAACAACCTCTTTAGTCTTTGTGATACTTATTTCCATCTAGTGGGTTTATGGCAGCCCCTTTCTTATAATGTGGTCAAGCTTTAATTCATGACATAATATATTTAGCTGAACATGCATAAAGTTAGATCATTCGTAGAGCGACCCCCACACTTGTTACAAACCTTTTTATGTACAAATCTGTATACAGTTGTATATATCGGATAGCAGTGCACATAAAACTCAGGTTATAATGCCGATTTGTATTTTAATAACGGTCTTCCTTACACCTTATAATGTATTGTACATTTACAAAGGCATCTCATTCAGCCAACCAGACCCACACTCTGCACTGATAAGGAGCAACAACTCTACAGATGCGTGTTTTGGCTATCAACCCGAGTCATGTTTCAAGACTCTATAAAGGGTCAGACATTGACTTGCTGGGTAGTCACCTATAGGTGGCACTAGGGAGAAATTTTTCTGGTGAATGCCATTTCTAAATCGTGTTAATAGTGCCCTATTTCTAAACAGAGAAAACGTGGCAAGGTTTTCAGAATGCCACATATTTTCCAACAGGTATACAACCATTGGGGGATATTGTGGACCCACTCTGAAAATGATCAGGGCGAACTCGACCACAGATACGCCATTCTTGGTGAATCTTGCCCATTAAAAGTCTATTCACATTTTTTTTTCCCCGTTCCATCAGGGATCTGGTGTTTTTCATGGCAAAAATATCAAAGTATTTTTACCTGACATACCCCATTATAAGTCAATGGGATCCGTCATGATGTGTTGAGGTTGGTTTGATAAGGGATCTGTCATAACTTTGTTAAGAAGGATATCCATGCCTCTAGTGTGAACATAGTCTTTGTCCTATGAGATAACATTATTTCCACCACCTTTAAAGCACAAATGATCTGGTCTGATCTGAATGATGGTTGGTGTGGTGACTATGCCGGGGATCATAGTTTCACTATGTACACATAATCCGGACTGAGAATCGGACAGTGCATACTAATTTCTTCCAGTTGATCATGTCCTGATCACAGCTACATAGACCAAGCTCTCGCTTGTAATCAACCATACACCTGGGTCATTAAACATAATAAGGACAGATTTTAAGTTTACGGCCTACAAATCGAGATCTTGAAAATCTTGAGGAATTGAAATACTATATATTAGAAAGTTTCATAACTTTTCATTATACTGTACAACGATTATGCTTTATTTACATAAAACTTGAAAACTCCTTAAGATCAGTACAATACAACCTTCTCTGATGGGAAACAAAGCCATCTTCCTCTTGTGAGATAAATAGGGGGGGGGGGTGACGTCCCCTTTGATGACCGGGACTGGCTCTGGTCCATTCTCAGGATCAGTGGGGTCTACAGTGGTTGGACCCCCTTGAAGGTCATGTCATAGAAGTGTTTTTGGGCCAACCCATGTAAGTGATAGATGACAATTGAGCCATATTTGTATGGAAATCCTTAATGTTGTTGGTGTTGTTTCTTCATATTTGTAAAGTATTCAATATCTAGATCTGAATTTCCAATATTGTATACCTCGACGTCCGCACAAAAGACTTTAGTCTTTTTCTTCTGGTACGGTGATGACTCATATAGCACAATGCGGTAGCTAGGTAGGTAGAATGACGTATTATATAGCATTTGTAAAGTAGCTGATCAATAGATAGATAGATAGATAGATAGATACCACCTGTGCTATAGAGGATATAAACTCATTATTATCTCTCTCCTCAGACTTGTGATAATGATATACATGTAGAAACCCTGTATTATACTAGAGATAAAGCTACAATTTCATCTCATGCCATTCTTCAGTATTGTATGTGGGAATACGTTCCTACAGCCACCCTGTATATATGATTTTTCTCCAGCTTTACCATATGTAATGGTGCAGTAATTACGCAGCCATGTCAATTGTATAACATTTTCAGCTTAGTCATTCTCCATCTATGGGCCACTTGCTCAGATATTACCAGTAGCGTATATAGAATAGAGGGGGCCCGATAGCAAAATTGAAAATGGACCCCCATTATGGTGCCACGTAGTGACACACAGGACAAAAAGGTCTGGTGTTTGGTTCCCACCCGTTCCACGACCCTTGGCCCAAATGTCCACCGTCTTGCTTGCCAACAATGCAGTTCCTCTAGAGAGGGGAGTCATGCTCAATAGTTATTTACACACAGTACACAGCCTAATAATCTTAAGGGAATGATTGCATCAATGAGGCACTATACACTTTGTGCCTCATTTCTACAATATATGTTGTTGGAGGTTCCTAATAAGATTTATGAATATTTAACATCAAAAGAAGCACAAGCCACTTTGTGCCCCATGCCTCAAGTTGTAAGGGTTTTGAATTAACTTAATAATTTTTAGGGAGGAGTAACATAAATTAGTCAAAAGGCCTTTCAAGTTACTGTAATAATAAATGATAGAATTTTTGGTATTGGATGCGTAAGGGCAGTTATAGACAGACCTTGGGCTTCTCATATACCAATATGTTGATCATTCTTCTTATGTGGAATTGAGTGCTTAAAGGTGTCTTGTGAAATTAGAAAAGCAGTGCCACCCTTATCCATGGGCTGTACTTGGTATTGCACTTCGAACCTATTAAAGTGACCTGCAATACCAGACATGACCAATGTACAAGAGTGGTGCTTGAAGAAAGAAGTCAAATTTTTCTAATTTCCTACAGCCGCTATAAGATTGTCAGAACTTATCTACTTTATCTAACTCCTCACTGATCATTGAATTGAGCCAAACATTTGGCCATGTATGAACCGCTTATCAGGTACATTTGAAATGCCCGGAAACCCACTGTGTAAATAATATTACTGGCACGCCATTAACCATATATGCCCATTGTGAACTTGAAAATATTTCCTAATATGCTAAAAAGTATTGGACTCTATCTATATCTAAGCCATAGTTATAAAAGGATAGGTATCTCACCAAGAAGCCATCAGTGTTGTAGTCATTGTTGTTGGTAATGATAATTGATATTTGGTGTCAGATAGTGCCCACATATTCTAAAGTCCACCCTATGTGACTGGAAAGATGAGTCTTTCAGTATTATTTCCGAATGTAGGGTTCCGTTGGTCACCTCTGTTCCAGTAGAGAACTCTGGTATCTTATATCTGCTTTGAAGGTGAACTTGATATGCCATCAATGTCCGATCGGTTGGGGTCCTACTTATGTGATCCCTGCTAATCACTAGAATGACGAAGCAGTAGCGTGCCCTTTCATCTCTTGTAGGTTCTTCTCTGCTATTTCCAGAGGCTGCATGGTTGGCCCATTATTGGCAAAAGCCAACTATATGGTCTATGGAAAAGCCGACAGGAGGTAAGTGACATGATACATTCCTAGTACCACAGCCACTTCATTATAGTTATTGGCGAGGGGTCACAGTGGTTTGATCGCCATCGATGGCATCTCAATGTCTGTACTGAGTCAACCGCTAAAGATTTTAATCTACAGATCGACTTGTAGCGTTAGAAGCTAATCCATTCCAATTTTTATACTCGGCTTATATTGAATTGTCAGCTTTATTGAGAAAAATAATATACTTTGAAGCCAAAATATTTTTGGTTGAGGTAGACGAGATTTCTAAAACATGACGGGACGTGAGAAGATGTGTTGTCCTATCTGCCTGACAGCATGGTAGAAACAGGCCTAAAGAAGTGAGTTAAAATTGTAAGAGATTGTAATGGTTGCATTTAATTCCATTGTGTATCTCAATACTCAAAAAGTTGACTCTCACATGTTTGCATGAGAAGTCTATGGAAGTTATCTGGCTCCAATATTATATTAAAGTAGATATGTCCATCATGGGGATGACTAATGAATGTTGGTAAATATGAAGTAGATTAGGAAGATGAGGCTTCCTGTGCTTCACTATGAAAGGAGTCTGGAGTACAGCAGTGCCCAAACCCAAATGTAAGCTAATTAACATTTAGATGTCCCACAATTATCAAGTAAGGATTCATGTTAATAAAATTTGTTTTAAACAAATGACGATCCAGTGTGGTAAACTCTACTTGCTTGATCAGCTCATATGGCCGTTTTTGCTAAAATTTTTGTACAATTTTACTGTGTATAAGAAACTTCAGCTGTAGACCTAGAGATACGTCACCAAGATACCAAGGTTTAGGACTCTATTGTTTTGTAACACAGGACTGTCAACTTACTATTGGTTTCAGAACCCAAAAGGTTTAATACTTTGAATTAAAAAAATTCTAGCTCTTCAAAAAATAGTGTGTTTTCACATGTGAAATGTTATCAATTGTTGGAAAAATTGTATCGTGTAGACGTTCCTAGTTTGTGGCCCAGGATAGGCCTGCAATTTCTTTTATCACCAGGGTTAAGTCCTCCATTGCTTTGTAGCGCTTAGTGTGCCATTGGGTTTGGGGGGAAAAAAAACATTAGAATTTATAATAGCTTATATTTTAAATTAGGGAAACCCAAAAAAAAACAAAACATTCTGGAACTCGTTTGGTGGTTCAACCTTGTGATTCCATCTTCATTGCTAGACATCTGCCATTTTCAACAGTTCGAACAATCATTATTGCATGATTGAACTAGGGGTTTCACCGGCCATTGTTTTGTAGCAGTATGCTGTTGGTGTGCTAAAATCCCAAAATGTTCGTAATACATTATATTTGGCAAAAATAATTTTTTAACCCATTTCTTGGTCCAACCCACAAATTGTAAATGCCCCATATTCAACATTTTGAATTTGCGGTCTTATAAAATATTTCAAAATTGTACCTGTATAAAAAATATCTTATGTTTTCTTTAGAAATCCTTTATGGCTTTACAATTAAATTAAGCAAATAAATAAAAATAATCCACTCTAGTATCTGGCTTATGGTAAATGCTCCATTTGTGAGTTTTTGAAAATCTTTCTATTGTGGAATATAGCTATATGGGGTGCTGAGGTAGCAACCAAACCCTGCCCCTGGTGTCTAAGGGGGCAAATGCTCCTCTGACACATAAGAAGACACCAGTACTATAAATGGCACATTGTAGGTGGGAGGCCTTGTTTCATGTTTTGCATTCGGACCCTTGTGATTCAAGCTACTGTTGTGGACCTGGTTGAAACAAACTTTTTATTTCTTAACTTTAGATTTACATTTTCTAACTAGAAATATTAAGATTTAGTTGAGAAATCTCAATTGGATGGAAGTGTAGCTGGGAAAAAGTTGAAGTTTCAGAATTTTTCAAAATCTTGGAATCTTTGTATTAAAAAAAAACCCCAATAATTCAAATTTTTTTTTAAAGTTAAGTGCTCTTCATTTGAAATATTTACGTTATGTACAGTGGTCAGGAACTGTTAACTGGTTGGGTATGAACACTGAATGCCAAACAAATTTCAATTTTAGAAAAAGTACTCAAAAAAAGTTTCTGTAACTATAATAGCTGCAATAACAAACATCATAGTAACACATTAGGAATCATTGTATGGCTGAAACATGAAAATGTTACCTTCATCTTGACATTGTATAATATCTGACACTTTAAAAAGCCCAAAAACTGCACTGATGTTTTTGTTAGGGAAAGAATTGCTCAGCACTGTATGAGAAAAATTATTTTGTAATGTTTTCCTGTTGAAAACAGGCTGGATCTTAAGGATGTATGTTGTAGTGTTCGAAACAATGTTTGTATAATAAGGTATAAATTGTATATAGTTCTTTTTTAACCTTCAAACTCTTGTAGGTAAATAATAGCAACAGTCCGACTGTATTCTCCTTCAAACCTTTGCATATTGTTACAGGCCAACTGTATTCTCCTCCAACCCTTTGCATATTGTTACAGGCCAACTGTATTGAATCTCAATATATACATTTGAAATTGTATGTGTATTTTATCATTTTTGTTGCCGTTTGGGTTAGCTATTTTACTTTTTTAATTGTTTTTAATATTTATTTCTTTTTTTATAATTTCCTTTTATTTACTGTACATTTCAAATTTACAATTTTTGAAATGTCATTTCTTGGACATGGGAAATTAATTATGCAAATTGTTACATATGGACTGGATTATTATCAGCATCTGTCCCTAATAGAAGAAGACATTTTGTTGGTGATTATCACTGTTGACAGTATTACGTTTTTTTTTTTTCTTATTTCCCTAGAAACGGTGTACAGGTTTGTAACTGTAAGAATAATTTGATAAAGTTGATGGTTAACAATTTACAAAAATAAGTGTTTTGTTTTTATTACACTTGAGTGTGATTGAATGTGTGTGTTTTTGTAATTTTTTTACTACTGTGCAGCTAAGGCTAAATTCATACTAGCGTTAGTATACGTTTAGCTCCCTTCCGTCAGAGGAAGAGAAAATCAAAAGATTAAATGCAAATCAACGGTTCTGTTACAATTACCATTGATTTCAATGGTAATTCTTTTGTTTCAATTGCTTTTCGTTTGTCTCCTTTCGCTAGGTTTCCGTTTTTTTAGGGAAACAAAAACTTAGCGAATGGAGAATTACGTTGATTTCCGTTTAATCTTTTAATTCTCTCTTCCTCTGACGCAAGAGAGGTAAACTTATACTAAAACTAGTGTGAACTTAGCCATACAATATTGAGGACTATCACAATTAGGGTATGTTCACACACAGCCGCAAAATACGTCTGAAATTACGGCGCTGTTTTCGCCTGAAAACAGCTCTTGATTTTCAGACGTTTTTGTAACTACTCGCGTTTTCGTGACGTATTTTACGGATGTTATTGGAGCTGTTTTTCAATAGAGTCAATAAAAAATGGCTCCAAAAACGTCCCAAGAAGTGACATGCACTTCTTTTTCGCGGGCGTCTTTTTACGCGCCGTCTTTTGACAGCGACTCGTAAAATTACACCCGCGTGGGAACAGAACATCGTAAAAGCCATTGAAAGCAATGGGCAGATGTTTGTAGGCGTAATGGAGACGTTTTTCAGGCGTAATTTGAGGTGTAAAACGCCCGAATTACGTCTGAAAACACTGCGTGTGAACATATTCTTACATCTATGGACTGCCTCCCACAAGCTCGTAACAATAAACTCCTGCTGCTCCGAACACTGCTGCAATCTAAATGCAGGGTTAGAACCACAAGAGCATTACTGGATCCTCTTTTCATTTCCAAATTCCTGATGTAGTGGCCAAACATAGTGTGAACAAGGTCAAAACAAGGTCTGTGGACCCGTATGGTTTTTCTGGAAGAAGTAAAGTGACACAAGCTAAAAGAAAACATCCTACAGTAGAAATATATAACATTTTACAGCTACAATATATTAAATTATTACCAACAGTGGCCCAATCACAGTAGTCTTTTATTTCGAAAGGTTTTGGTAGTTTTTTAAGAGTACCATACAGTGCCTAAATAATGTTCACCCTGGGATGGGAGTTGGAGGCCCCTAGATGGTGGAGGCCCAGGAGCATTTGCCCGTTCTGCCCAGCCTATAATCCGATACCTGTTCTACACCGCATTCCAAATTATTATGCAAATGTTATTTTTCGCTGATTTTCCTAAATAGTCGATGCAAATGACAGTCAGTATAAACTTCAAGCCATCAACCGTTGGAGTATAATGCTAATTTTATTGAACAAATCTCCTAATGATAACAGATTTTTTTTTAGAAGTAAAAAACTCAAAATGCACTGTTTTACATTATTATGCACAACAGAGATCAAAACAAATTAAAGGTTGTAAAGAGAACTAAAATGGTCATTTGTTGAATTTTCAGCATCAGGGGGTCATATTGAGATGGTGCATTGTCATGCATGAAGATAATTTTGCTACGGAAGGCACGGTTCTTCTTTTTGTACCACGGAAGAAAGTGGTCAGTCATAAACTCTACGTACTTTGCAGAGGTCATTTTCACACCGTCAGGGACCCTAAAGGGGCCTACCAGCTTTCTCTCCATGATTCCAGCCCAAAACATGACTCCGCCACCTCCTTGCTGACGTTGCAGCCTTGTTGGGACATGGTGGCCATTCATCAACCATCCACTACTCCATCCATCTGGACCATCCAGGGTTGCACAGCACTCATCAGTAAACAACACGGTTTGAAAATTAGTCTTCATGTATTTCTGAGCCCAGTGCAACCGTTTCTTCTTGTGAGCATTGTTTAGGGGTGGCCGAATAATAGCTTTATGCACACTTGCAAACCTCTGGAGGATCCTCCACCCGGGACTCCAGAGGCACCAGCGGCTTCAAATACCTGTTTGCTGCTTTGCAATGGCATTTTAGCAGCTGCTCTCCTAATCCTATTAATTTGTCTGGCAGAAACCTTCCTCATTATGCCTTTATCTGATCGAACCCGTCTGTGCTCTGAATCAGCCACAAATCTTTTCACAGTACGATGATCACGCTTACGTTTTCTTGAAATATCCAATGTTTTCATATCTTGTCCAAGGTATTGCACTATTTCACGCTTTTCGGCAGCAGAGAGATCCTTTTTCTTCCCCATATTGCGTGAAACCTGTGGCCTGCTTAATAATGTCGAACGTCCTTCTTAAGTAGTTTTCCTTTGATTGGGCACACCTGGCAAACTAATTATCACAGGTGTCTGAGATTGATTACAATGATCCAAAGAGCCCTAAGACACAATACCATCCGTGAGTTTAATTGAAAAACTAATAATTAAATGTTTATGACACTTAAATCCAATGTGCATAATAATTTGGAACACGGTGTATGTAAACATATTATTCTGTCATAAACAGGCAGGGGTTAGAGCACATAGCCTGTTATGAACAAGAATAAGAAAGGTGAGATATAATCTTTTGTATTTTAATATATCAGTGACATCACTATTAGCACCACACTTGTCCATAGGTTGTGTCCGGTATTGCATCTGAGCATTATTGAAGTAAATGATCTGCAATATCACACACAACTACAAAACCATCAATTCATCGCACAAAAAACAAGCCCTCGCACTGCTCCGTTAAAATTGAAAAAAGTTTTTTTTCTTCAAAAAAGGGTTTTTATTGTGCAAAAGTATTAAAACATGAAAGAAAACTACTTGGTTTGGTCATAATTCTACTGACCCGCAGAGTAAAGTTATGTCAGTTATACAATAAATTATATGTACCCCGAAATTGTGCCATTAAAAATATAACTCGTCCCACAAAAAACAGGCCTTAGGTTACGGAAAAAGAAAAACGTTTTGGCTCTTGGAATGCGACGATGAAAAAACGAAAAAGAAATCACTGGGCCCTGAGCGTCAAAATAAACTGCGTCCCCAAGGGGTTAATACTACATTCATTTATTATTTTTTATTAAGTCACAGGAGGTCTACTTCATAGTATGAAACACTAAAGTTCTATTATCTACTACTAACTTCAGCAGCTGCTTCCTCCACTATCTATATGGACCCCCAATGGTGTCATAGATGACGTAAATACGGATGACTGTGGCCAGATTAGTCAGTGTGTCCCAGAAATGTGAACTTTAGAGAATTATTGCCGTGGATTCATGACCTGGTTCTCTCGATATTTGACCATGGTATTAGTAGAGAGGGCTTAGCTACGACTCCATTATCTAAAAAAGCTCTGTACACCTTTGAAATCGTCTTTCTTTTTTTTATTTTTGTATATAAAAATGTGTATCCGTATCAGTTGAAACGTACACATAAATCATAGAAAAACTCTGAAGGTGCCCTATCTCATACATAGTTCCCCAGCACGTGACACGGGTGAGAATGCAAGGCTGGGTTCACACGAGCATGTTCGGTTCGTAAAGGACGGAACGTATTTCGGCCGCAAGTCCCGGACCGAACACACTGCAGGGAGCCGGGCTCCTAGCATCATAGTTATGTACGACGCTAGGAGTCCCTGCCTCGCTGCGGGACAACTGTCCCGTACTGTAATCATGTTTTCAGTACGGGACAGTAGTTCCACGGAGAGGCCGGGATACCTAGCATCGTACATAACTATGATGCCAGGAGCCCGGCGCCCTGCAGTGTGTTCGGAATGGGACTTGCGGCCGAAATCCTTTTCGGACCGAACATGCTCATGTGAATCCAGCCCAAGGGGTTAATCTATTTCCACTCACTCAATGTTGCACTCGCCTTCCACTCAGGTTGCAAAATTGCGCTTAAATCACACCCTAACACAATTCACACACTACATACAGTGAAGGAAATAAGTATTTCATCCCTTGCTGATTTTGTAAGTTTGCCCATTGTCAAAGTCATGAACAGTCTAGAATTTTTAGGCTAGGTTAATTTTACCAGTGAGAGATAGATTATATATAAAAAAATTAAAAAAAATCACATTGTCAAAATTATATATATTTATTTGCATTGTGCACAGAGAAATAAGTATTTGATCCCCTACCAACCATTAAGAGTTCAGCCTCCTCCAGACCAGTTACACGCTCCAAATCAACTTGGAGCCTGCATTATAGACAGCTCTTACATGGTCACCTGTATAAAAGACTCCTGTCCACAGACTCAATTAATCAGTCTGACTCTAACCTCTACAACATGGGCAAGACCAAAGAGCTTTCTAAGGATGTCAGGGATAAGATCATAAACCTGCACAAGGCTGGAATGGGCTACAAAACCATAAGTAAGACGCTGGGTGAGACGGAGACAACTGTTGGTGCAATAGTAAGAAAATGGAAGACATACAAAATGACTGTCAATCGACATCGATCTGGGGCTCCATGCAAAATCTCACCTCGTGGGGTATCCTTGATCCTGTGGAAGGTGAGAGCTAAGCCGAAAACTACACGGGGTGAACTTGTTAATGATCTCAAGGCAGCTGGGACCACAGTCACCAAGAAAACCATTGGTAACACATTACACCGTAATGGATTAAAATCCTGCAGTGCCCGCAAGGTCCCCCTGCTCAAGAAGGCACATGTACAGGCCCGTCTGAAGTTTGCAAATGAACATCTGGATGATTCTGAGAGTGATTGGGAGAAGGTGCTGTGGTCAGATGAGACTAAAATTGAGCTCTTTGGCATTAACTCAACTCGCCGTGTTTGGAGGAAGAAAAATGCTGCCTATGACCCAAAGAACACCGTCCCCACTGTCAAGCATGGAGGTGGAAACATTATGTTTTGGGGGTGTTTCTCTGCTAAGGGCACAGGACTACTTTACCGCATCAATGGGAGAATGGATGGATCCATGTACCGTCAAATCCTGAGTGACAACCTCCTTCCCTCCACCAGGACATTAAAAATGGCTCGTGGCTGGGTCTTCCAGCACGACAATGACCCGAAACATACAGCCAAGGCAACAAAGGAGTGGCTCAAAAAGAAGCACATTAAGGTCATGGAGTGGCCTAGCCAGTCTCCAGACCTTAATCTCATCGAAAACTTATGGAGGGAGCTGAAGATCTGAGTTGCCAAGCGACAGCCTCGAAATCTTAATGATTTACAGATGATCTGCAAAGAGGAGTGGGCCAAAATTCCATCTAACATGTGTGTAAACCTCATCATCAACTACAAAAAACGTCTGACTGCTGTGCTTGCCAACAAGGGTTTTGCCACCAAGTATTTAGTCTTGTTTGCCAAAGGGATCAAATACTTATTTCTCTGTGCACAATGCAAATAAATATATATAATTTTGACAATGTGATTTTCTGTTTTTTTTTTAAAATATAATCTATCTCTCACTGGTAAAAGTAACCTAGCCTAAAAATTCTAGACTGTTCATGTCTTTGACAGTGGGCAAACTTACAAAATCAGCAAGGGATCAAATACTTATTTCCTTCACTGTATATACAACGTGCTGCCACCACCCACCGCGTACTGGGCCGATAGGTACCCAACACATACACACTGCTTTTCATCAGTCAAAGGGTTAACACTCTAAGAAAGGCCTATAGATTCTTTAGAATATACAAGGACCAAACATTTTAAAGTTTTTAGCTTTACTATAAAAAGTACAGTGCTTACAAAAATACAAAAAGAGACAAAAAATGACATAAAACCAGCAAACAGTTGTAAAATAAAATGGAAAAAGAATGTAGAACTAAACACATACAATCCTTTAGTCTTTTCTGCTTCTTTGGGGGTAGGACGAAGAAGGGTCACACACCTCAGACTATGAACTGACCCCCAGGACCGGCCTTAGGCTACAGGGTGCCCTGTGTGGAATTGCCCTTTGGTGCCCTCCACTCCATTTATCATTGTTATGTATTGTCGGCATTTGGTGCTTTTGTTTGTGCATTTGTCACGCCGAAAAACGCGTCGAAAATGCTTGGTTTAAGCGTCCCATTGACATCAATGGTATAGTGCACGCGCAAAATAAAAAACGTCTCAAAATACGGAGCTGTTTTCAAGGGAAAACAGATCCTGATTATCAGATGTTTTTTATTCAAAGTCGCGTTTTTCGCTGCGTTTTTAACAGCCGTTTTTGGAGCTGTTTTTCTATAGAGTCTATGAAAAACGGCTCCAAAAATGGCTGAAAAAGTGACATGCACTTCTTTTTCGTGGCCGTATTTTTCTGCGGCCGTTTTTCAAAACGACCGTGTAAAAAATACCCCGTTGGAACGGAACGCAGTTTTCCCAATGGGCAGATGTTTGGAGGCGTTCTGCTTCAAATTTTTCCGCCGTGTTTAGCACAGTGTGAACAAGGCCTATGTTTTGGTACGGCTGTTTTCACATTACGTCCTGCCTGTCCATTTATCATATGCGGCGGAAAAGCTCCTGGCGCATACATTAAATGAACACAAAAAACATGCAGTATCATTTTTTTACTGGACGCCACTGCATAAAATACCGCAGTCCCTCCCGAACTGAGGCTTTTTTAACCTCCATCAGGTGTATGGGACTGTTTACCATACGTTCTGGGAGCTTTCCCGGTGCATACATTACACGGATGGGCAGGATGTAATGTGAAATTACCTTTAGGCTGAGTTCACACGGGGCGGATACACTGCGTAAAAGAACTCAGCGTATCCGCCTTGTGCGCCGCAGGGAATTTGGGGTGAAAAACCGCACCAAACTGTTGGACAGTTTCTCGTTTGGAAAACTGCAGCACTTAGCCAGCCTGCTAGCAGGCCGGCCTTCAGGAATTACCTCTCACCCCAGGAGACCGCTGCAGTAGCGGTCACATGGGATGAAGCATCATCCCAGGAGGCCGGCCCTCTGACATCATCCAGGCCGGCCTCCTGGGATGACGTTTCATCCATGTGACCGCCGCTACAGCCTGTGATTGGCTGCAGCGGAGGTCACATGAGATGAAGCATCATCCCAGGAGGATAAAATACAGATTCCTAGGTAAGTATAATATATTGTTTGTTTTCTGAGTGGTGTTTTTTGCGGCAGGATCGCTGCAAACCCACCGCAAAAAACACAACAACTGCTATTTGTTGCAGAATTTATCTCACCATTGAATACAATGAGGAAAACCCGCAACAAATAAGGCGCGTTTACATTTACGTTTGTTTTATCTCATCCACTTTGCTGCTACTGTATTTGCTGCAGATTTTCTGCAACGAATTCCGTTGCGGAAAGTCTGCAGTATTTACGCAACATGTGAACTGACCCTTACTCTGTTTACTCAAAGGCCATCTTTTGTATAAGAGGACAAACTATTAAAACTGCTGTCCACGTGGGCAATGTTGGTACTTTTTATTACTTCTTATTTAACTGACACTGTGAAGGCCGTAAAAAAAAAAGTAATTAGCCAAAATCGCTGTTTTTTGTTCACATTAGGTCTAAAAAAAATGTAATAAAAAGTTATCAAAAAGTTGCATGTACCGAAATATTGTACCAATAAAAGCTGCAGCTCGTCCCGCAAAAAATAAGCCCTCACACCGCTTAGACGAAAATATAAAAAAAGTTCTGTCTCTCAGAATGCGGTGAAACAACATTTTTTTTTTTTAACAAATCGTTTTCTTTGTAAAAGTAGTAAAATATATAAAAAAAACTATAGAAATTTGGTATCACCGTAATCGTATTGAGCCGCAGAATAAAGTTAAGTTGTCATTTTTACCGCACGATGAAAGCCGTAAAATTGAAACCCTGTGGGACCACACGTGTCGCATGTAGCTAAGGCCGGCCATGCTGACCCCCACAATGTGAACCCCTTTTTTATTGGCCTAAAACGTATTAAGTGATGAGAAGATATTCTAGAAGAGTTGTTTCTTCTTTATTACCTATACATTGCCACATGAAGTTAATATTTGAGGATCTGACATCTTGAAGGTTCTTAGGCAAGTCACTAAATTAGGGATAAGTTTCTGATCACTCTTTAACCCCTTAATGACCGGGCATGTTTGTACCTTAATGACCAAGCCAGATTTGTCAAATCTGGTATGTCTGACTTTATCAAAGAATAACTCTGTGAAAGTTTTGAATATCCAAGTAATTCTGACATTGTTTTTTCGTCACATGTTGTACTTTATTTTAGTGGTAAAAGTAGACTGATACGATTTGCGGAAAATAATTAAAAAATAGAAAAATGGAAGAAATTTTCTAAAAATTACCATTTTCCCCTATTTTTAACTGCAATATGTCACATATGTACACACATACTGTACAATTTTTTAAATTAAATATATATTTCTATCTCTTTACTCTATTTTGGCAGCACTTTTGAAAAAATAAAATAAATTTTCAGCAATTTAGAAGACTTACAAATTGAATAATAATTTTATACATTTTGAAGTACATTTTGTTTTCCTGCACCAAGCCAGGTTTTCAGAGGCTCATAGGTCTCAGAGTGATGGAAACCCCCACAAATGACCCCATTTAGAAAACTAGACCCCTTAAGGTATTTACCTAAGGGTATAGTAAGTATTTTGACCCCACAGTTTTTTGCTAAATTTAATACATAGCAGGTGAAAAAAAAAATAATTTCACTTTTTTTCATAAAAGTATCAGTTTGAAGACCAATTTCTTTGTAAAGCGACCATGAGAATGAAGAAACACACCACAAAATCTGTCACCCTGTTTCTCCTGTTTTCAAAAATACCCACATTGTGGCCCTAATGCGCTGCCTGGACACACGGCAGGACCCAAAAGGAAGGGAGCACCCGGAGGCTTTCAGGACTCATATTTTGCTTGAAAATGTTTTAGGCCCCACTGTACATTTGGAGAGGCTTTGAGCTGCCAGAACGATAGAAACTCCCCATAAACGACCCCATTTAGAAAACTAGACCCCATAACGTAATTATTTAGGTGTATAGTAAGTGTTTTGACACCACAGTTCTTTGCTAAATTTAATGCATATCAGGTGAAAAAAAATAAAAAATCACTTTTTTCATAAAAGTATTTGTTTGAAGACCGATTTCTTTGTAAAGCGAACATGAAAATGAAGAAACACCCCCCCAAAATCTATCACCCTCTTTCTCCTGTTTTCAAAAATACCCACAATGTGGCCCTAATGCGCTGCCTGGACACACGGCAGGACCCAAAAGGAAGGGAACACCCGGAGGCTTTCAGGACTCATATTTTGCTTGAAAATGTTTTAGGCCCCACTGTACATTTGGAGAGGTTTTGAGCTGCGAGAACGATAGAAACTCCCCATAAACGACCCCATTTAGAAAACTAGACCCCATAAGGTATTTATTTAGGGGTATAGTAATTATTTTGACCCCACAGTTCTTTGCTAAATTTAATGCATATCAGGTGAAAAAAATAATAATTTCACTTTTTTCATAAAAGTATTTGTCTGAAGACCGATTTCTTTGTAAAGCGAAAATGAAAATGAAGAAACACACCCCAAAATCTATCACCCTCTTTCTCCTGTTTTCAAAAATACCCACATTGTGGCCCTAATGCGTTGTTTGGACACACGTCAGGGCCCCAAAGGAAGGGAACACCGGGAGGCTTTCAGGACTCATATTTTTCTTGAAAATGTTTTAGGCCCCACTGTACATTTGGAGAAGCTTTGAGCTGCCAGAACGATAGAAACTCCCCATAAACGACCCCATTTCGAAAACTAGACCCCTTAAGGTATTTATCTAGGGGTATAGTTAGCATTTTGACCACACAGGTTTTTCGCTAAATATATTGGAATTAGTCTGTAAATATTAAAATGTACCTTTTTTCTGAAACAACATAGAAATTTTTATTATTTACAAGGAATAACGAAGAAAATGCACCCCAACATTTGTAAAGCAATGTCTCCCGATTACGGCAATACCCCATATGTGCTAATAAACTGCTGTTTGGACCCACAGCAGGGCTCAGAAGGGAAGGAGCGCCATTTGGATTTATGATTTTGCTGGAATGGTTTTCGGTGCCATGTCGCATTTGCAATGCACTGGAGGGACCAAAACAGTGGAAACCACCAAAAGTAACCCCATTTTGGAAAAACCTTCAAGGAATTTTTCTAGGGGTATAGTGAGCATTTACACCCCATGGGTCTTTTGCAGAGTTTATTGGAATTAGGGCACGAAAATTAATATCAAAATTTTTTCCACTAAAATGTTGCATTTTCTCATTTTCACAAGGGATAAAGAAGGAAAAAAACAACCATTTTTTTATAAAGCAATTTCTCCCGAGTACGGAAATACCCCACATGTGGTCATACGTTTTTTCATTAGAAATGAATTAACCCTTTCAGGACTGATCCATTTTTTGCTTTCATATTTTAGATTTTCACTCCCCGCTTTCCAAGAGCCATAACTTTTTTATTTTTCCATCAATAGAGTGGTGTGAGGGCTTATTTCTTGCGGGAGGAGCTGCAGTTTTTATTGGTACCATTTTTTGGTACATAAAAAGCGATTCAAAAGTTGTATTACATTTTTTTTTTAGAGCGAAGGTGACAAAAAAAAAAAAATAGCGATTTTGGCGGTTTCAATTATTACATTTTTTTAAGGTGTTCACTGTGCAAATTAAATATTGGTATATTGTAATAGTTCGGACTTTTACGGACGTAGCGATACCAATTTTGTTCATTTTTTGACATTACTTTAGAAGAAAAATGCGAAAAGGTGTTTTGTTGTTTTAACTTTAACCCCTTAAGGACGCAGCCTAGTTTTGGCCTTAAGGCTCAGAGCCCATTTTTCAAATCTGACATATTTCACTTTATGTGGTTATAACGTGGGAATGCTTAAACCTACCCAAGCGATTCTGAGATTGTTTTCTCGTGACACATTGGGCTTCATGTTCGTGGTAAAATTTGGTCGATATATTCAGTGTTTATTGGTGAAAAATTGCAGAATTTAGAGAAAATGTTTAAAAAATTGCATTTTTCAGAATTTAAATGCATCTGCTTGTAAAACAGACGTTTATACCACCCACAATAGTCACTAGTTCACATTTCCCATATGACTACTTTAGATTGGCATCGTTTTTTGAACATTATTTTATTTTTCTTGGGCGTTACAAGGCTTAGAACATAAACAGCAATTTCTCATATTTTTAAGAAAATGTCAAATGCCTTTTATTTAAGGTACCTGTTCAGTTCTGAAGTGGCTTTGAGGGGCCTATGTATTAGAAACCCTGATAAAACACCCCATTTTAAAAACTAGACCCCTCAAAGTATTCAAAACAGCATTTAGAAAGTTTTTTAACCCTTCAGGCATTTCACAGGAATTAAAGCAAAGTGGAGGTGAACTTTGCAAATTTCATTTTTCTTGCGGAATTTCAATTTTATTCATTTTTTTTCTGTAACACAGAAGTTTTTACCAGAGAAACACAACTAAATATGTATTGTCCAGATTCTGCAGTTTTTAGAAATGTCCCACATGTGGCTCTAGTGTGCTCGTGGACTAAAACACAAGCCCTAGAAGCAAAGAAGCACCTAGTGCATTTTGAGTCCTCTTTTTTTATTAGAATATATTTTAGGCAGCATGCCGGGTTTGAAGAGGTGTTGAGGTGCCAAAACAGTAGGAATCCCCCAATAGTGACCCCATTTTGGAAACTACACCCCTCAAGGAATTCATTTATGGTTGTTATTACCATTTTGACCGCACAGTTTTTTCACAGCATGTATTTGAATTGGGCTGTGAAATGAAAAAAATGAAATTTTTTCCAATAAAATGTCATTTGTGATCAAAATTTCTTATTTTCACAGGGAACAAAATACCCCATGTGGTTGCCCAATTTGTCCTTAGTGTGGCAATACCCCATTTGTGGTGATAAACTGCCGTTTGGGCCCATGGGAGGGCTCAGAAGGAAAGGAGCGCTATATGTTTGTTGGAGTCCAGATTTTGCTGCATTGGTTTTCGGGTGCCATGTCGCATTTGCAGAGCCTCAGGGCTATCAAAGCAATGGAAACCCACCAAAAGTGACCCCATTTTGGAAACTACACCCCTCAAGGAATTCATTTATGGTTGTTGTTAGCATTTTGAGCACACAGTTTTTTCACAGCACCTATTTCAATTGGGCTGTGACATTAAAAAAATGACATTTTTTCCAATAAGATGTAATTTTTTATCAAAATTTCTTATTTTCACAGGGAACAAAATCCTCAATTTTGTTGCCCAATTTCTCCTGAGTGCAGCAATACCCCATTTGTGGCAATAAACTGCCGTTTGGGCCCATGGGAGGCCTCAGAATGGAAGGAGCGCTGTGTGTTCTTTGGAGTCCAGACTTTGCTGGATTGGTTTTCGGCAGCCATGTCGCATTTGCAGAGCCCCAGAGGTATCAAAGCAATGGAAACCCACCAGAAGTGACCACATTTTGGAAACTACACCCCTCAAGGAATTCATTTATGGGTAATGTGACCATTTAGACCCCATAGTTTCTTCACAGAACTTATTTGAATTGGGCTGGGAATTAAATAAATATATATTTTTTCCAATAATATGTCATTTTAGCTCAAAATTTCTTATTTTCACAAGAAACAAAATACCCCATTCTGTTGCGCAATTTGTTCTGAGTGCCGCAATACCCCATTTGTTGTGATAAATTGCCGTTTGGGCCCATGGGAGGGCTCAGAAGGAAAGGACCACCATTTGGCCTACTGGGGATTTTCTAGTGTGAAGTCATGTATGCAGAAACACCTGAGGTACCAGTACAGTTGAAACCCGCAAGAAGTGACCCCGTTTTAAAAACTACACCCTTAAGGCATTCATCTAGAGGTGTAGTGAGCATTTTGACCGGAGACCTACACCCCATAAACTGTAATGTGGGTTCTCCCGGGTATGGCAATACCCTACATGTGGCTGTTATCAGCTGCCTAGGCACCCAGCAGGGCTCAGAGGGGAAAGACGAGGGGGGATAAGCTGTGCGGAGTGCATCAGGGTAAGTAAAATTGGGGTAAATTATAAACCAAGAGCTCTGGTTATTCGGGACACGTGTCACATTGATATATTGTGTCATCCCTTATCGCCCTCTTATAGCAGACTTTGCACCTCTTTTGACTTTTTCCCTTCTTGCTAGTTTGGGGAACTTCCCCTGGAAAGTGTTGCCGTCCTGGTACGATGTGTGTGGCCCCGCTTCCAGAAGTACTGGGTGCCCCCCCTTCTTGGTCCCTAAAGATTAGGTTCTTGATAATCACCTCTTGAAATTCCAGGAAAGTTCCCCTCTGGCCTGTACATCGACGTAGCACGTACGCATTGTACAAAGCCATCTGTATGATGTGCCCGGCCAGCTTCTTATACCACACCGCATGGCGCTGTAGGGCTTCAGGATTTGATCTTACAAGTCCATCCCTCCCATGTACCTATTGTAGTCCAGGATGCAGTCTGGTTTGGGGGTGGCCTTTCCTTCATATAGCCTAAACCTGTAGGTATACCCTGATGCACTCTCACAGCTTATACATCTTCACGCCATACCTTGCCCTCTTACCCGGCAGGTACTCGCGGAATTGAACCCTCCCTTTAAAATGTACCAGGAACTCATCAATAGAAATACACTTCTCGGGGTGTATGCTGGGGAAAACCGGGCACTGGAACGGTCTAATAGGGGTCTCCGTTTATACAAACGGTCAAAACTGGGGTCATCTCGGGGTGGGCACGGCTCATTATCAGTATAATGTAAGAAGCGAAGTATTGCCTCATTTATTTATTTTTTTAGGTTACAGTTCAGTTCTGAAGTTGCTTTGAGGGGCCCATATATTAGAAACCCCTATGAAATACCCCATTTTAGAAACTAGACCCCTCAAAGTATTCACAACAGCATTTAGAAAGTTTATGAACCCTTTAGGTGTTTCACAAAAATTTAGAGCAATGTAGAGGTGAAATTTACATTTTTTTTTTGTCAGAAAATCCTCTTTATACCATTTTTTTTATAACACAAAAGGATTTATCAGAGAAACGCAAATTAATACGTATTGCCCAGATTCTGCAGTTTAGAGAAATATCCCACATGTGGCCCTAGTGCGGTAATGGACTGAAGCACCGGCCTCCGAAGCAAAGGAGCACCTAGTGGATTTTGAGGCCTCTTTTTTATTAGGCACCATGTCCGGTTTGAAGAGGTCCTGTGGTGCCAAAACATTGGAAACCCCCCAAAAAGTGACCCCAATTTGGAAACTAGACCCCTTGAGGAATCCATTGTAGTTTTCTTGGGGTGCATGCGGCTTTTTGATCAGTTTTTATTCTATTTTTAGGTGGCGTGGTGACTAAAAAACAGCAATTCTACTATTGTTTTTTTATTCTTTTTTTTTACAGCGTTCACCGTGCGCTATAAATGACATATTCACTTTATTCTGCGGGGCGATACGATCACGGCGATACCAGATGTTTATAGTTTTTTTTTATGTCTTATGGCGTTTGCACAATAAAATACGTTTTGTAAACAATCATTCACTTTTTGCGTTACCTTATTCTAAGAGCCATAACGTTTTTATTTTTCAATCAATAAAGCCGTGCGAGGACTTATTTTTTGCGTAACGAACTGTAGTTTCGATCAGTACCATTTTTCGGTACATGCGACTTTTTGATCTCTTTTTATTCCATTTTTTGGGAGGTGAAGTGACCAAAGAATTGTGATTGTGGTTCGGTTTATTATTATTTTATTTTACGGCGTTCACCGTGCGGGATAAATAATGAAATAATTTTGTAGTTCAGGCCGTTACGGACGCGGCGATACCAATTATGTATAGTTTATTTGTTTGTTTATATATTTTTATTAATAATAAATGACTGATAAGGGAAAAGGGGGATTTTTACTTTTATTACTTTTAAATCTTTTATTTTCTTATTTTTACACAACTTTTTTTAACTTTTTTTTCACTTTATTACTTTGTCCCACTAGGGGACTTGAGGGCAGGAGGCCCTGATCGCTATTCTAATACACTGCACTACATGCGTAGTGCAGTGTATTAGAACAGTCAGCTACTCACTGACAGCAAGCATAGTGGGTCCTGACGTTGTCAGGACCCACTAGGCTTCCGTCTATGGCATAGCCGGACGCCATTGTTTGGTGTCCGGTTGCCATAGTCACCATCGCCGGCCGCTATCGCGTAGCAGGCCGGCGATGGCAGCTTAACCCCTTAAAAGCCGCGATCTCTATAGAACGCGGCTTTTAAGGGGTTAATCAGCGGGGACACAGCGATCGGTCCCCGCTGTAGGAGCTGTGACAGCTGCTGAACAAGACAGCAGCGTCACAGCTCCTGTATGTGTCGGGAGGACGGCCGAAACGGCCGTTACTCCCGTGACGTACTATTACGGCATGGAGCGCGAACGATACAGCTGCCATGACGTAATAGTACGTCAAGGAGCGGGAAGGGGTTAAAAAAAAAATTCTCACTACTAATAACTAGAATTCTTCTACACATTTTATTAATCAATCCCCTTAGGTTACTTGATCCAGCGATCATTGGATCACTGGTACAATATACTGCAATACTAATGTATTGCAGTATATTGTTATTCTTACAGGCTTCTGTAACAGAGCGATCGCTATACCTGTCCGTTAGTACCGAGGGGGCCTGCTGTAATACACAGCCGACACCCGCAGCGTATGGAGCGGGCTCAGCACGTGAGCCGGCTCCATACATCAACCGCCGCATCATGACGGGCAATTAAGTCATAGTGCATTTAGTGCATAATATGTTGTGCCACAGAAGACAAATACCTCATAAAACGTTAAGCGGGTTCTCTCAGGTATGGCAACGCCATATGTGTGGGCGCAAACTGCTGCTTGGGCACGCTGCAGGGCTCAGAAGGGAGGGAGCGCCATTTTGCTTTTGGAGCGCAGATTTTGCTTGGTAGTTTTTCTGTTTTGGGTTTCGCTGGTATTTCAGTTTATTATGTGGGGGGCATGTGAAATCTGTGCGGAGTACATAAGGGCATAATAAGAGGGTATGATAATGGGGTAAATAAATAATATTTCATAGATATGTGGCCGGTGTCGCACTGATAAATGGCGCCAGATCTTATCCGCTTTTGGACATTCTGCACATTTTGCATCGCCATATTCTGAGAGCCAGAACTTTTTTATTTTTTCACCACCGGAGCCGTGTGAGGGCTTATTTGTTGCGGGACAATCTGTACTTTTCATTGGTACCATTTTGGGGTACATGCGGTTTTTTTTGATCACTTTTTATTCAATTTTTTTGCAATCCTGACCAAAAACCAGCAATTCTGACACAGTTTTTTAGGTTTTCTTTTTGCGGCGCTCACCGTACGCTATAAATTACATTTTTACTTTATTCTGTGAGTTGGTACGATTACGACGATACCATATGTATATAGGTTTGGTCCTTTTTTTTTGCGTTTGCACAATAAAATTACTTATTTATAAAAAAAAAAAATTCTGTGTCACCAGTCAAAAAAGCTGTGTAAGGGCTTGTTTTTTGCGGGACGGATAGAAGTTCTTATTTGTACTATTTTCGGGTACATGCGACTTTTTGATCACTTTTTATTCTTTAATTAGGGAGCGGTGGTGACCAAAAAAATTGTGATTCTGTCGTAGTTTATTGATTTTTTTTGGGGTGTTCATCGTGCGGGAAAAATAATATTATAGTTTTATAGTTGAGTTCGTTACGAACGCGGTGATACCAGATATGTGTACTTTTTTAACGTGTTCATTTTTTTTCTATAATAAAAGTCTTATTATAGGAAATAAAGCATTTAGTGTTTATAGAACTTACAACTTTTATTTTTACACTTTTTTTAAAACATTTTTATTACTTTTTATTACTTTTTTAACTTGTCCCACTAGGGGACACTTAGACTTGCAGCTCTGATCGCTGCTAGAGTACATTACACTACACACGTAGTGTAATGCATTCCAACTGTCATTGTGACGTGACAGTCACACTGACAGGAAGCAGAGGAGGAACGGCCGGAGGCTGTTCCTCCGAGGCTTCCGTACATGGCAACCCGGAGGTCATTATCTGACCTCCGATTGCCGTGACAAGCATCGGTAGCCCCAACGATCACTTCGTGGGGGCTGCTGATGTGCTTCAAACCACTTAAATGCGGCGACGGAAATCCGTCGCCGCACTTAAGGGGTTAACTGCCGAAAGCAGCGGCGATGGTCCGCTGTCCGGCGAGACTGATGTCTCAGCTGTCGGGGACAACTGTCAGCTCTGAGCGCGTCTGTCACTCTGTGTTTACACAGAGTGACAGTTTGAAATGCGGACGAAAATGAACGTCATGGTGCGGGAACTAGCAGCCGACCATGACGTTCATTTTCGTCCTTGGTCGTTAAGTGGTTAAGTCCCCAGCTCCTCATTGTAAGTCTCCTCTGCTATATTGATGTTTCTTTGACTTTTTGTGCAATTTAGTCGTTTCTTCAGAAAGAAATTACATCCGTCGTTAATTAGGAATTCGACTGCAGTCTCGGGTGGGTCATGGAGCATAGTGAGATATAAACATTTCCTTCCCATGGTGAGATGCAAATCGTCCCAGAAAAATACATTAAACACATTGATCTACCAAACAGTATGAGTCCCTCATTATGAAGGCTAAAACGGTGGGAGCCAATGAGCTGTTTTACTGACAGTATGGGATTGACCGGTTGGGGCTCGGGATTGTGTTCAGAACATGTCCGGCTATGAAACTCTTCTCTTTGAAGACTGATAAATTCCATCATCTCAACATGGGAGGGGAATGTATTATAAAAAGTGAAAAGTGCTTCCCAGCATGGAGAGTACACCGCATTCCAAATTATTATGCAAATGTTATTTTTCGCTGATTTTCCTAAATAGTCGATGCAAATGACAGTCAGTATAATCTTCAAGCCATCAACCGTTGGAGTATAATGCAAATTTTATTGAACAAATCTCCTAATGATAACAGATTTTTTTTTAGAAGTAAAAAACTCAAAATGCCCTGTTTCTAATTATTATGCACAACAGAGATCAAAACATTTTAAAGGTTGTAAAGAGACTAAAATGGTAATTTGTTGAATTTGCAGCATCAGGAGGTCATATTTACAGAAATCAAAAGCTCTTTCAATCAAAAAAAACTTAACAGGCCAAGTTACATGTTAACATAGGACCCCTTCTTTGATATCACCGTCACAATTCTTGCATCCATTGAATTTGTGAGTATTTGGACAGTTTCTGCTTGAATATCTTTGCAGGATGTCAGAATAGCCTCCCAGAGCTTCTGTGTTGATGTGAACTGCCTCCCACCCTCATAGATATTTTGCTTGAGGATGCTCCAAAGGTTCTCAATAGGGTTGAGGTCAGGGGAACATGGGGCCACACCATGAGTTTCTCTCCTTTTATGTCCATAGCAGCCAATGACACAGAGGTATTCTTTGCAGCATGAGATGGTGCATTGTCATGCATGAAGATAATTTTGCTACGGAAGGCACGGTTCTTCTTTTTGTGCCACTGTAGAAAGTGGTCAGTCATAAACTCTACATACTTTGCAGAGGTCATTTTCGCACCGTCAGGGATCCTAAAGGGGCCTACCAGCTCTCTCCCCATGATTCCAGCCCAAAACATGACTCCCCCACCTCCTTGCTGACGTCACAGCCTTGTGGGGACATGGTGGCCATTCACCAACCATCCACTACTCTATCCATCTGGACCATCCAGGGTTGCACAGGACTCATCAGTAAACAACATGGTTTGAAAATTAGTCTTCATGTATTTCTGAGCCCACTGCAACCGTTTCTCCTTGTGAGCATTGTCTAGGGGTGGCCAAATAATAGCTTTATGCACACTTGCAAACCTCTGGAGGATCCTACACCTTGAGGTTCGCGGGACTCCAGAGGCACCAGCGGCTTCAAATATCTGTTTGCTTCTTTGCAATGGCATTTTAGCAGCTGCTCTCCTAATCCTATTAATTTGTCTGGCAGAAACCTTCCTCATTATGCCTTTATCTGAACGAACCCGTCTGTGCTCTGAAACAGCCACAAATCTTTTCACAGTACGATGATCACGCTTAAGTTTTCGTGAAATATCCAATGTTTTCATACCTTGTCCAAGGTATTGCACTATTTCACGCTTTTCGGCAGCAGAGAGATCCTTTTTCTTTCCCATATTGCTTGAAACCTGTGGCCTGCTTAATAATGTGGAACGTCCTTCTTAAGTAGTTTTCCTTGATTGGGCACACCTGGCAAAATAATTATCACAGGTGTCTGAGATTGATTACAATGATCCAAAGAGCCCTAAGACACAATACCATCCATGAGTTTAATTGAAAAATGAATAATTAAATGTTTATGACACTTAAATCCAATGTGCATAATAATTTTGAACACGGTGTAGATGTAGAATATATGGAAATTATATATATATACACTACCGTTCAAAAGTTTGGGGTCACCCAGACAATTTTGTGTTTTCAATGAAAACTCACACTTATATTTATCAAATGAGTTGCACAATGACTAGAAAATATAGTCTAGACATTGACAAGGTTAGAAATAATGATTTTTATTTCAAATAATAATTTTCTCCTTCAAACTTTGCTTTCGTCAAAGAATGCTCCATTTGCAGCAATTACAGCATTACAGACCTTTGGCATTCTAGCTGTTAATTTGCTGAGGTAATCGGGAGACATTTCACCCCATGCTTCCAGAAGCCCCTCCCACAAGTTGGATTGGCTTGATGGGCACTTCTTGTGTACCATACGGTCAAGCTGCTCCCACAACAGCTCTATGGGGTTGAGATCTGATGACTGCGCTGGCCACTCCATTACAGATAGAATACCAGCTGCCTGCTTCTTCCCTAAGTAGTTCTTGCATCATTTGGAGGTGTGCTTTGGGTCATTGTCCTGTTGTAGGATGAAATTGGCTCCAATCAAGCGCTGTCCACAGGGAATGGCATGGCGTTGCAAAATGGAGTGATAGCCTTCCTTATTCAAAATCCCTTTTACCTTGTACAAATCTCCCACTTTACCAGCACCAAAGCAACCCCAGACCATCACATTACCTCCACCATGCTTGACAGATGGCGTCTGGCACTCTTCCAGCATCTTTTCAGTTGTTCTGCGTCTCACAAATGTTCTTCTGTGAGATCCAAACACCTCAAACTTCGATTCGTCTGTCCATAACACTTTTTTCCAATCTTCCTCTGTCCAATGTCTGTGTGCTTTTGCCCATATTAATCTTTTCCTTTTATTAGCCAGTCTCAGATATGGCTTTTTCTTTGCCACTCTGCCCTGAGGGCCAGCATCCCGGAGTCACCTCTTCATTGTAGACATTGACACTGGCGTTTTTACTGGTACTATTTAATGAAGCTGCCAGTTGAGGACCAGTGAGGCGTCTATTTCTCAAACTAGAGACTCTAATGTACTTGTCTTGTTGCTCAGTTGTGCAGCGGGGCCTCCCATTTCTCTTTCTACTCTGGTTAGAGCCTGTTTGTGCTGTCCTCTGAAGGGAGTAGTACACACCGTTGTAGGAAATCTTCAGTTTCTTGGCAATTTCTCGCATGGAATAGCCTTCATTTCTAAGAACAAGAATAGACTGTCGAGTTTCACATGAAAGCTCTCTTTTTCTAGCCATTTGGAGAGTTTAATCGAACCCACAAATGTAATGCTCCAGATTCTCAACTAGCTCAAAGGAAGGTCAGTTTCATAGCTCCTCTAAACAGCAAAACTGTTTACAGCAGTGCTAACATAATTGCACAAGGGTTTTCAAGTGTTTTCTAATCATCCATTAGCCTTCTAACACAGTTAGCAAACACAATGTACCATTAGAACACTGGAGTGATGGTTGCTGGAAATGGGCCTCTATACACCTATGTAGATATTGCATTAAAAACAAGACGTTTGCAGCTAGAATAGTCATTTACCATATTAAGAATGTAGAGAGTGTATTTCTGATTAATTTAATGTTATCTTCATTGAAAAAAAACTGTGCTTTTCTTTAAAAAATAAGGAAATTTCTAAGTGACCCTAAACTTTTGAACGGTAGTGTATATATATATATATATCTTCCTGCAAATATATAAATGTTGAATAGCTTATGATAATTGGGGACATCCAGTGGGGTAGCCATAGGTGTCACAGTGGTCAGAATTGTAATCCAGCCCAAAGCCTAGGTCACCCATACTTCACTTGCCACTGTTCCCTCGTATCATTGTGGCGGCTTGTTCTTGTAGCTCCCCTTCAATACACCAGACCACCAGGGATGTCAGCACTGACCCCTTTAATTCCCTAGACCACCAGAGATTTCGGTATCGACCCTTTTTAACATCCTAGACAACCAGGGATGTTGGCATTAAGTCCTTTTAATACCCTAGACCACCAGGGATGTCAACATTGATGACTTCATTTTTTTTTTCTTTTTATTGCAATTGAAAAAATATCAGGAAGATTGGAGTAGACAAATGTGAGTAGTCAATTAAGGACATAAATTCAAAAAAGTACAAGAACATGACATGAAGTACAAGGTAACTATAGAGGTATTTTATATCATATGGCAAGAAAAAATAAGGTCGGAAGCGATGGAAGGAATTTCTTCAGGAATTTTGAGGCAGATTTTGACCTACCTGCACGCTGTTTGTCACGTTTCTCGTGGCGTTTTTCGGTCCAGGGCCATTGAGCAGCACGGGCAAAAAATGAAGCGAAAACCACTTTCTCTGCCTCCTATTGATGTCAATGGGAGGTCGGAGACGGAAACGCCCGAATATAGGGCTTGTCGCTTCTTTCTCCTGCAAGCGTTTTTTACTGCTCACGGGAAAAAACGCCTCTGCATCCTATTGAAATCAATGGGAGGTGATTTTGGTCATTTTTTGGTGCTATTTCCGATATGGTTTCTGCATCAAAATACTCCGTGTGAACTACCCCTAAGAGGGTGTTATAGAACCGAGCTGAGGGAGGGTATTGTACTGACATACTGCAAGCTATGAGAAAATTGTAATCTGAGATCACATCTTTCAGTGCGTCATATTTAGGCGGCCCAGTAGTTATCCTAAGGGCTCCAACGTATTGAGATTGACTGTTAGGAACTCCATATTGCGGACACCGTTGATTCCGATAGATAGGTCATGACTGGATGGAGGGGTACCTTGTATCCAATATAGTACAGTGAGGCACTTTGCTGCAGTAAAAATCTTGAGCAGTCTGGAATCATTTCTGTTAAACACTTTAAGGGGAACATTAAAGGGGTATTCTTATCTCAGGGATTTATGGCATATCCACAGGATAGAGGTGGGACCCGCACCTATTGGGAGAACAGGGGTAAGGCATCACCAGCTGCTGCATCCAGGCCGAAACTGAATGGAGAGATGGCTCCACAATACATTAATTTCTATGGAAGTACTATGAACAGCTGATCTTGCTTGGGGACTGGGGTAACGAGCACGCTTTAGTTTACCCCCATTCTTGAGATCGGTGCCGGTCCCGCCTCTAGGTGGATATGCCATAAATGTCTGAGATGGGAATACCCCTTTGAGGAGGAAATGTAAGCGATTCAAGGTGAGACGTAATGTAGTGAGGAAGAAGATGTAGCAGGGTTGTACAGAAGTTACGGTTCAGTTACGGAGATGTAGAACAGCCAGTTATTCGGTTCAATGGGAGAAGCAATGAGTAGACAAGTGAGCCGGATCAAACGGGAGTCAAATCAGAAATCAAATACAATTCACACAGGAGAAGGCCAGCTAGGGAAAATACCTAAATAACTGGCACCAGGCTGCGTGCTCTCCGCAAGTGCCGCCAGGCCTTCCTGCTCGCTGCTATAGACTGATGTGTAAGTATGTGACAGGAATAAGAACTAGGAATATGTGCTCTGCAATATTTAATATGTGGGGTTTGCAGGCATATCCGTAGTTTTTCTGCAGGGACCCAAGAAGGGGTTCAGGTGAATTAATAGGGAGGCCATCAATTTTAGACATATTGATTTTATACCCTAATTCTCCTCTCCCTCCAAGTCTTTTGAGGGATCATTTCACATGTTGAGTTATGGTAGCATCATCTGGTGAGCATTCAGACACATATAGGTACTTTTCTGTGTTCTTCATAAACTCCGAAAACCACTTTAACCTCCCTGTGGATAGGTGAGAAATGTTAACAGTGGGAAAAGCCCTTTAAATTTGTTAATTAAGTTGGCGCTTCCAAATATACAGTTAGAGTCCAGAAATTTTTGGACAGTGTTACAAGTTTTGGCATTTTAGCTGTTTACCAAAACACATTGAATATACAGTTATATGATCAATATGGGCTTAAAGTGCAGACTCTCAGCTTTAATTTGAGGGTATTCACATCCTAATTTGAGGAAGGGTTTAGGAATTACAGCTCTTTAATATGTAGCTGCCTCTTTTTCAAGGGACCAAAGGTAATTGGACAATTATCTCAAAAGCTTTTTAATGGGCTGCATGGGCTATTCCCTTGTTAATCTATCATCAATTAAGCAGGTGAAAGGTCTGGAATTGATTCCAGGTGCGGCATTTGCATTTTGGAAACTGTTGGTGTGAACCCACAACATGAGGTCAAATGACCATCGTTAGGCTGAAAAAAAATGAAGAAATCCATCAGAGAGAGAAAACAAATGTTAGGAGTGGCCATATCAACAGTTTGGTAGATTCTTGAAATAAAACAGCGCACTGGTGATCTCATGAACTCCAAAAGGCCTGAATGTCCACGGAAGACAACAGTGGTGGATGATCGCAGAATCCTTTCCATGGTGAAGAAAAACCCCTTCGCAGCATCTACCCAAGTGAAGAACACTCTCCTGGAAGTAGGTGTATCAGTATCTAAGTCTACCATAAAGAGAAGACTTCATGAGAGCAAATACAGAGGGTTCACCACAAGGTGCAAACCATTAATCAGCCTCAAAAATAGAAAGGCCAGATTAGACTTTGCCAAGCAACATGTAAAGAAGCCGCTCAGTTCTGGAACAGCATGAAACTAAGATCAACCTGTACCAGAATGATGGGAGGAAGAAAGTATGGAGAAGGCTTGGAAAGGCTCATTCTCCAAAGCCACCACATCCTCTGTAACACCTGGTGGGGGCAGTGTGATGGCATGGTGGGGGCAGTGTGATGGCATAGGCATACATGGCTACCAAAGGCACTGGGTCACTAGTGTTTATTGATGATGTGACTGAAGACAGTAGCAGTCGGATGAATTCTGGAGTGTTCAGGGATTTACTTTCTGCTCAGATTCAACCAAACGCAAGGTTGATTGGACGTCGCTTCACAGGACAGATGGACAATGACCCAAAACATACTGCGAAAGCAACCCAGGAGTTTTTAAGGCAAAGAAGTGGAATATTCTGCAATGGCCAAGTCACCAGATCTCAACCCGATTGTAACGTATATGGCCGAGGGCCGTCGTTCAGACTTACCCTCTGACGGCCCCGGTCATGGACATCTGTGTTCTCGGCGGCATCTCCCTCCAGGGAGATGCTGGCACTCACTTCCAAGTTCTGGGACTGTTTCCCGCAGGGCGTGCGCGCCCAGTTGTTGTTAATCAGTAATTAGCCCAGAATGCTGCTGGACTATAAAAAGGGCTCTGCCCACTTGATCCTAGCCTGAGCATTGTTGTATACCTAAAGTTTGTCTTGCAAATGGTTTCCTAGTGTTTTCCAGTTCCAAGTGCTACCCATTCCTGCTGCCTGTACCCTGTATCCCGTGCTACCGTATCTCCTGTGCCATCTACAGTGAAAGTCAAGTCGTGTCTTCCACTGCATTTACTGTGCCATCTACAGTGAATGTCAAGTTGTGTCACCGCTATTGTCTATATTGCCTCAGGTACCCTTTCTGGACTATAGATGTTAAGGATCTACCAGGCACAGCTTCTGTATCCACGCCCATAGGTAATCAGTCTGCACCTGCTTCTATGTCTGTGAGACTGACTCTATCTTCCACCACTCAGGATGGCAGGCTTAGGAGTGGGAGAGCCTATCACAGCCTGGCCAGCCGGAGCTAGCTCCCGCCCTCTGTCTATTTATACCTGCCTTTCCTGTTCCTCCTTGCTTGTGATTCTTCTCTGTTGGTTTCCTGGCCCTGCTGCAGCGTCTGAACTATTTGACCCTGCTTCGTATTGACCCTGGCTTACTGACTACTCTTCTGCTCTGCGTTTGGTACCTCGTACACTCCTGGTTTGACTCGGCTTGTTCACTACTCTCCTGCTCTACGTTTGGCACCTCGTACTCTCCTGGTTTGACTCGGCTCGTTTACTACTCTTGTTGCTCACGGTGTTGCCGTGGGCAACTGCCCCGTTTCCCTTTGTTCTGTGTTTCCTTGTCTGTTGTCTGTCGTGCACTTATTGAGTGTAGGGACCGTCGCCCAGTTGTACCCCGTCGCCTAGGGCGGGTCGTTGCATGTAGGCAGGGACTGAGTGGCGGGTAGATTAGGGCTCACTTGTCTGTTTCCCTATCCCTGTCATTACATAATCACAAGCCCATATACCTACTCTACCCTGGTCCCTCACACCACTATGGACCCCCTTGAGACCCTGGTTCAGCAAATGCAGGGTCTCTCCCTACAGGTCCAGACCCTGGCTCAGAGGGTCAACCAGCCTGATGCTACCATGGTAGTACCCCTCACCTCATCTCTTGAACCCCACCTCAAGTTGCCTGACCGGTTCTCAGGGGACCGGAAGACTTTTCTCTCCTTTCGGGAGAGTTTTAGGCTCTATTTTCGTTTAAAGCCCCACTCCTCAGGTTCTGAGAGCCAGCGGGTGGGTATAATTATGTCCCGGCTCCAGGAAGGGCCCCAAGAATGGGCCTTCTCCTTGGCTCCTGACGCCCCTGAACTTTCCTCCGTTGATCTTTTCTTTTCTGCACTCGGACTCATTTATGACGAGACTGACAGGACTGCCTTTGCCGAGAGTCAGCTGGTGACCTTACGTCAGGGTAAGAGACCTGTTGAGGAGTATTGCTCTGACTTTAGGAAGTGGTGCGTAGCTTCTCGGTGGAATGACCCTGCCTTAAGGTGCCAGTTTAGGTTGGGTCTGTCGAACGCCCTGAAAGACCTGCTAGTTAGCTATCCCTCTTCTGACTCCCTAGACCAGGTTATGGCTTTAGCGGTACGACTTGACCGACGTCTCAGGGAACGACAACGTGAACGTTTATGTGTTTTCTCCTCTGAATCCCCCATGATGCCTCCCGAGGTTCCGTTGCTTTGTTCTTCCACGGAAGACTCGGAGGTACCTATGCAACTCGGGGCCTCCGTGTCCCCCCAACAACGTAGAGAGTTCCGCAGGAAGAATGGTCTCTGCTTCTATTGTGGGGATGACAAGCATCAAGTGAACACCTGTCCTAGGAGTAAGAATAAGCAGCCGGAAAAATTCTGCGCCTAAGTGATCATCGGGGAGGTCACTTGGGCGCACAGGTATTTCCCGTAAATATGAAACGTAATAAAATCTTGCTTCCCTTTCAGGTCTCTTTTGGTGGTAGGTCTGCTACCGGCAGTGCCTTCGTGGATTCAGGGTCGTCTGCTAATATCATGTCTGTGGAATTTTCTATGTCTCTAGCTTTGCCTTTGATTGATTTGCCTAAACCTGTCCCGGTAGTGGGTATCGACTCCACTCCTCTTGCTAATGGTTATTTTACACAGCATACCCCTGTTTTTGAACTCCTTGTTGGCTCCATGCATTTGGAGCAGTGCTCTGTACTGTTGATGCAGGGATTATCGTCCGATTTGGTTTTAGGCCTTCCCTGGTTGCAGTTGCATAATCCCACGTTTGACTGGAATATTGGGGATCTTACCAAATGGGGTAATGAATGCTTGACGTCATGTTTTTCTGTTAATTTCCATTTCTCCCCCTGAGGAGGTGAACACGCTACCTGAGTTTGTTCAGGACTTCGCTGATGTTTTCTCTAAGGAGGCCTCCGAAGTGTTACCTCCTCATAGAGAATACGATTGCGCTATCGATTTGGTACCAGGAGCTAAGCTCCCTAAGGGTAGGATATTTAATCTCTCTTGTCCCGAACGTGAAGCCATGAGAGAGTATATCCAGGAATGCCTGGCCAAGGGTTACATTCGCCCCTCTACTTCTCCGGTAGGTGCTGGCTTCTTCTTCGTAGGGAAGAAGGATGGTGGTCTTAGGCTATGCATTGACTACCGTAACTTGAATAAGGTCACTGTAAGGAACCAGTATCCCCTTCCTTTGATTCCTGATCTCTTTAATCAGGTTCAGGGGGCCCAATGGTTCTCTAAGTTTGATCTACGGGGGGCATATAACCTTATCCGCATCAAAGAGGGGGATGAGTGGAAGACTGCATTTAACACGCCCGAAGGTCATTCCGAATACCTCGTCATGCCCTTTGGGTTGTGTAATGCTCCCGCGGTCTTCCAGAATTTCATTAATGAGATTTTAAGAGATTACCTGGGGGTATTTCTTGTAGTGTACCTTGATGACATACTTGTGTTTTCCAAGGACTGGTCCTCCCATATTGAGCATGTCATGAAGGTGCTCCAGGTCCTTCGGGAAAACAAACGGTTTGCGAAGACCGAAAAATGTGTGTTTGGGGTGCAGGAGATACCATTTTTGGGTCAAATCCTCACTCCTCATGAATTCCGCATGGACCTCGCCAAGGTCCAGGCTGTGGCGGAATGGGTCCAACCTGCCTCCCTGAAGGCGTTACAGTGTTTCTTGGGGTTCCCTAATTATTACAGGAGATTTATTGCTAACTTCTCGGTCATCGCTAAGCCTCTTACGGACCTCACTCGCAAGGGTGCTGATCTCCTCCGCTGGCCTCCTGAGGCTGTCAGGGCTTTTGAGGTCCTTAAGAAGTGCTTTATCTCGGCCCCAGTGTTGCTTCAGCCCAACCAAATGGAGCCATTTATTGTGGAGGTTGACGCGTACGAGGTGGGAGTGGGGGCTGTCTTGTCCCAGGGTACCAGGTCCCTCACCCATCTCCGTCCCTGTGCCTACTTCTCCAGGAAGTTTTCGCCCACTGAGAGTAACTATGATATTGGCAACCGCGAACTCTTAGCCATTAAATGGGCATTTGAAGAGTGGCGCCACTTCCTGGAGGGGGCTAGGCACCAGATAACGGTCCTTACCGACCACAAGAATCTGGTTTTCCTAGAATCGGCCCGGAGGCTAAACCCGAGACAAGCTCGATGGGCGTTATTTTTTACCAGATTAAATTTTTGGGTTACCTATAGGGCTGGGTCTAAAAATATTAAGGCTGATGCATTGTCGCGTAGCTTCATGGCCAGCCCTCCTTCGGAGGAAGATCCTGCTTGTATTTTGCCTTCAGGTATAATCATTTCCTCTATTGATGTTGATTTAGTCTCTGAAATTGCTGCTGATCAAGGTTCAGCTCCGGGAACCTTCCTGAGAACAAGCTGTTTGTTCCCCTGCAATTCCGGCTAACGGTACTTAGGAAAAATCATGACTCCGCACTATCTGGTCATCCAGGCATCCTGGGTACCAAGCACCTCATTGCCAGAAACTATTGGTGGCCTGGGTTGCCTAAAGACGTTAAGGCCTACGTCGCCGCTTGTGAGGTTTGTGCTAGGTCCAAGACTCCCAGGTCCCGACCAGCTGGCTTACTATGTTCTTTTCCCATTCCCCAGAAACCTTGGACCCATATCTCCATGGAGTTTATCACCGATTTGCCTCCATCTCAAGGCAAGTCGGTGGTGTGGGTTGTAGTAGACCGCTTCAGTAAGATGTGCCACTTTGTGCCCCTCAAAAAACTACCCAATGCTAAGACGTTAGCTACCTTGTTTGTCAAACACATCCTGCGTCTTCATGGGGTCCCTGTCAATATTGTTTCTGACATAGGGGTACAATTTGTTTCTTTGTTTCGGAGAGCCTTCTGTAAAAAGTTGGAGATTGATCTGTCCTTCTCCTCTGCCTTCCATCCTGAAACTAATGGCCAAACCGAGAGGACTAATCAGTCTCTAGAACAATATTTAAGGTGTTTTATCTCTGACTGTCAATATGATTGGGTCTCATTCATTCCCCTCGCCGAATTTTCCCTTAATAACCGGGTCAGTAACTCGTCACGGGTCTCCCCCTTTTTCTGTAATTTTGGGTTTAATCCACGGTTCTCCTCCGTTTCACCTGGAAGTACCAACAATCCCGAGGTAGAGGTCGTTCATCGGGAACTGTGCACAGTCTGGGCCCAGGTTCAGAAGAACCTAGAGGCATCCCAGAGCATACAAAAAACTCAGGCAGATAGAAGACGTTCTGCTAACCCCTTGTTTATGGTCGGGGATCTGGTGTGTCTATCGTCAAAGAACTTGCGCCTTAAAGTCCCGTCCAAGAAGTTTGCTCCCCGGTTTATAGGGCCGTACAAGGTCATTGAAGTCCTCAATCCTGTCTCCTTCCGACTGGAATTGCCCCCATCTTTTCGAGTACACGACGTGTTTCATGCCTCCCTCCTTAAACGCTGCTCCCCGTCCTTGGCTCCCTCGAGGAAACCTCCTGTCCCCGTTCTCACCCCTGAGGGGGTAGAATTCGAGGTGGCCAAGATTGTGGACAGCAAGATGGTCCAAGGCTCCCTCCAGTACCTGGTCCATTGGAGAGGATACGGGCCTGAGGAGAGGACTTGGGTACCCGGGATGTTCACGCTGGGGTATTGGTCAGGAGGTTCCACCTTCGTTTCCCCAATAAACCAGGTCCATCTAGAAAGGGTCCGGTGGCCCCTCATAAAGGGGGGGTACTGTTAAGGATCTGCCAGGCACAGCTTCTGTATCCACGCCCATAGGTAATCAATCTGCACCTGCTTCTATGTCTGTGAGACTGACTCCATCTTCCACCACTCAGGATGGCAGGCTTAGGAGTGGGAGAGCCTATCACAGCCTGGCCAGCCGGAGCTAGCTCCCACCCTCTGTCTATTTATACCTGCCTTTCCTGTACCTCCTTGCTTGTGATTCTTCTCTGTTGGTTTCCTGGCCCTGCTGCAGCTTCTGAACTATTTGACCCTGCTTCGTATTGACCCTGGCTTACTGACTACTCTTCTGCTCTGCGTTTGGTACCTCGTACACTCCTGGTTTGACTCGGCTTGTTCTCTACTCTCCTGCTCTACGTTTGGCACCTCGTACTCTCCTGGTTTGACTCAGCTCGTTTACTACTCTTGTTGCTCACGGTGTTGCCGTGGGCAACTGCCCCGTTTCCCTTTGTTCTGTGTTTCCTTGTCTGTTGTCTGTCGTGCACTTATTGAGTGTAGTGACCGTCGCCCAGTTGTACCCCGTCGCCTAGGGCGGGTCGTTGCAAGTAGGCAGGGACTGAGTGGCGAGTAGATTAGGGCTCACTTGTCTGTTTCCCTATCCCTGTCATTACAATAGACATTGTTTTGTACATAGTTGGCCAGCTGCCATCCCGCTACACAGTACAGCCCAGTGGGCAGAGCCCGCGTCGTGACAGTACGCTCAGGCCATGGACCCCGCTACACCTCCTGGCAGCTCCAGTTCGGATCCTCGGTTCTCACTGCCATTGCCACCTCGGTTCCATGGAGACGCAAGTACGTGCAGGGGGTTTCTGAACCAATGCCATATCCACTACAATCTGCACGCCCGAGCATTTTCTTCGGACGGAGCCAGGATCGCCTTCATTATGTCTCTACTTGCTGGCAAGGCCCTGGCGTAGGCGAATCCAATCTGGGAACGACAGGGACATGAGACCCGAGACTTCCAGAGTCTCACGATGTGGGGTGTGGACCCACTTGGCCGTATCGCGTAGCGGACGGCAGCTGACCAAACAGGTGTAGTACAGAGTCTATAGTCCAGAGAGGGTACATGTGGCAACTCGGACAGTAGCGAGGCAGGCTCGGCTGGGACCAGGCGGCAAGTAGACATCTGGCGTGGCGTAGCAGAACAGGCGACAACAGCTTTAACACGACAACAGCTTTAGCACGGTACTTTATCTGGGTAGCACGGGAAACAGGATACAGGAACAGGGAACACTTGGAAACTGGAAGACACTAGGAGACCATTTGCAAGACAAACTTTGGGTAACGAACAACGCACAGGCAAAGAAAAAGAGGGCAGATCCCCTTGTATAGTCCAGTAGCATTCTGGGCTTGATTGCAGACTTCCTGCAATTATGCGTGCACAGGACCTCTAAGACTGTGCACACGCGGGCGCCCGCGCCCTCCGGGAGACAGTCTCGATACCAGGAAGTGAGTGCTGGCGCCTCAGTGGGGGGCGACGCTACAGAGGAGACACAGGTCCATGGCCACGGCCGTCGAGGGGTAAGTCGACGGGCTGTGGCCATAGACGTTACAGTGTCGAGAAGCTTTATCTTAACTTTTTCAATGACTTTTCAATGGCTTTTTTTGTGTGATATCACGCTGCAGCCAGTTATCAGAGTCAAGATAAAGATGGCTACACCCGTACCTACTCTCTATCTAATGCAGTAGTTATGGTGGAGTATCATGATTATGTAAGGGATAGAAGGTTGTACACAATTTACTGCCATCTGGGATACCTCATGTTTTCCTACCTTTGCTGTTTGTTTTGTTTTTCAATAAAAAAAATACTTGATTTCAAATAGTTCTGATCAGTGAGTCTTTTCTCTTTTACATTCATCTGCCAATGGAAGGTGTAAACGTGTCAATATATGTGATATACATCTAACTAATAGACATATATTGTTGCTTATATTGCTACACAAGACAATAATACCCCTTCAATACAAAGGTCATTGGTTACAATATGATAGTCAAGATAGCTGACCAAAGACATCATAGGTTACTCAAGCAGAGCCTGATTCTCCTTCAAAGTTGGGAAACACTTTTTTGGGTCAGTTGCTAAAGTGGAGGGCAAGGAGCAAGGCTGGGTTCACACGACCTATTTTCAGACGTAAACGAGGCGTATTATGCCTCGTTTTAAGTCTGAAAATACGACTCCAATACGTCAGCAAACATCTGCCCAAACATCTGTCAAACGACGACGCGTAAAATGACTGCCTCGTCAAAGAAGTGCAGGACACTTCTTTGAAACGTAATTTGAGCCGTTTTTCATTGAATTCAATGAAGAACAGCTCAAGATTACGGCGTCAATGACGCCTTCGCAAAATGCGAGGAGGAGCATTTACGTCTGAAACGACGGAGCTGTTTTCTCCTGAAAACAGTCTGTCATTTCAGACATAAAAGACAGCTATCGTGTGCACTTACCCTAAGGAGTAAAAAAACGTCCGTCACACGGTTGCAGTAGGAAAAATAGACCCCTGATGGGGCTATTCACACGACCGATTTTTGGACGGCCCAGGAAACCCGGTCGTCAAAAAATGGGACATGCCCTATTTTCAGCCGTTCTCTCGGCCTCCCGGCTCCCATAGAAGTCTATATGGCCGGGGTAATACACGGCCATCACTTGAATGTGCTCCAAGTGACGGCCGTGTCTTCTGTCGCACGCTCTCTCTCCTTCTCCTCCTCACAGTGTGAAGGTCATGTGAGGAGGAGGAGGAGGGTATTTTTTTGCTCTCTGTAGGAGCGGAATCCCCAATCCCTGCTGTGGCCGGGGATTGGGGATTCCGCTCCAGCAGAAGTCCCTGACTTCACTGTCCCTATATGGACACCGTGACATCAGGGACTTCTGAAGCGGAATCCCCGGCGATGTGGCAGGGGATTCCGAACCAGGAGAAGTCCCTCACTTCAATGTCCATATATGGACAGTGAAGTGAGGGACTTCTCCTGGAGCCGTCCCCTACAGGAAAGTAGGGGGGTGCCATTTACGGGGGTGACTATGTACAAGGGGGCTGTGTGGCATTACCTACAAGGCAGCTGTGTGGCCTTACCTACAGGGGGGCTGTGTGGCATTACCTACAGGGGGCTGTGTGGCATTACCTACAGGGGGGCTGTGTGGCATTGATTACAGGGGGGCTGTGTGGCCTTATCTACAGGGGTCTGTGTGGCACTACCTACAAGGGGTTTTGTGTGGCATTACCTACAGGGGGCTGTGTGGCATTACCTACAGGGGGGCTGTGTGGCATTACCTACAGGGGGGCTGTGTGGTATTACCTACAGGGGGCTGTGTGGCCTTATCTACAGGGGGCTGTGTGGCACTACCTACGAGGGGGTCTGTGTGGCACTACCTACAAGGGGGTCTGTGTGGCATTACCTACAGGGGGGCTGTGTGGCATTGATTACAGGGGGGCTGTGTGGCCTTATCTACAGGGGTTTGTGTCGCACTACCTACAAGGCGTTTTGTGTGGCATTACCTACAGGGGGGCTGTGTGGCATTACCTACAGGGGAGCTGTGTGGCATTACCTACAGGGGGGCTGTGTGCCATTGATTACAGAAGGGGACAGAGATGTAATATTGCCACTTTACAAAGCATTAGTGAGGCCCCATCTAGAATATGCAGTTCAGTTCTGGGCTCCAGTTCATAGAAAGGATGCCCTGGAGTTGGAAAAAATACAAAGAAGAGCAACGAAGCTAATAAGGGGCATGGAGAATTTAAGTTATGAGGAAAGATTGAAAGAATTAAACCTATTTAGCCTTGAAAAAAGACGACTAAGGGGGGACATGATTAACTTATATAAATATATTAATGGCACATACAAAAAATATGGTGATATCCTGTTCCTTGTAAAACCCCCTCAAAAAACAAGGGGGCACTCCCTCCGTCTGGAGAAAAAAAGGTTCAAGCTGCAGAGGCGACAAGGCTTCTTTACAGTAAGAACGGTGAATTTATGGAATAGCCTACCGCAGGAGCTGGTCACAGCAGGGACAGTAGATGGCTTTAAAAAAGGGTTAGATAATTTCCTAGAACAAAAAAATATTAGCTCCTATGTGTAGAAATTTTTCCTTCCCTTTTCCCTTCCCTTGGTTGGACTTGATGGACATGTGTCTTTTTTCAGCCGTACTAACTATGTAACTATGTAACTATGTAAGGCTGTGTGGCCTTACCTACAGGGGGCTGTGTGGCACTACCTATGAGGAGGTCTATGTGGCACTACCTACAACGGGATCTGTGTGGCATTACCTACATGGGGGGGGGCTGTGTGGCACTACCTACAGGGGGAAGAGTGTGGCAAAAAATGTACAAATGAAATAAAACGGACAGGGAAAAAACCGATGTAAAACGGGTCAAAATCGGCAGTTAAAAACGGTAACACAGCCCGGGACAGAATCGGAACAGATGCAAAATGGATGCAAAACGGCCGGGAAAAACGGCCCAAAACAGCCATTTTTATTGGCCAAAACTTGGACCCTGTCGTGTGAATAAGGCCTAAGACGCCCAGCCTTTTTGTTCTGCTCGTTCAAAAGCTATGGTGTTCTGATGCCTAGACGACGCCACCACTCCCCTCTATGTACTTTGCGTGGTTCAGCTGTGGGATCGAGGCCCGGTCGTGGTAAATCATGTTTTCATCGATTGTAGACCTTAAAGGAAAATGGCTCCATGAGTTCCTTGCTTGGTTTTCAGCTCTGGTGGTTTCCTGGCATTTTTTCCTGCTGTTCCCTGTAGTTCCCTGTGTTTGTTCGTCCTGACTCTGCTTGATCCAAAAAATTCTTGTACCGACCCTTGGCCTGACCCTGAACTTGCCTCCTGATACTTATTTCTGAACCTGACATTGCTCGCCTCTTACCGTCCCAGATTTGTTTACCACAATATTGATTATATCTGCCAAGTCTATACCTCCTTGGGGGTAATGTTGAAGAACGGGGCATTATTTAATCTCCGTACCCTGTGTTAGCCTGCGCCAACTCATTACGATTTCTGTCATTCGTCATTCGTGTCTGCTGTCAAACTTCTGGCTTGGAACCTAACTCCTTTTTCGACTAGTGTTACTGAAGTCTGTTCCTGCTACGTGTAGTCAAACCTTGAGCATATCCACTGTCACTAGGAAAAGTTCTTTGAGTTTAGAACAGCATATGGAGCGTGGAAGCCTGGGGTCATGCTATCATTACACGTTCCAGGTCGAGGATCACCCGACAAAGTTACTGGCTCTAATTTGGAGGAACATGAAAAAGACAGTACATAAACTGCTAAAAACATAACATACAAATGAACAAAAGTAAATAGAAACATCAATGTCTCTGAGACATTTCATCAACGTTTAGTGGCAGAAGACCATACAGAAGTATACAAATACTGCAACTAGAGTAGTAGTGGAAACATTCAATGAAAACTGTCAGTAAATCGCAAACCCCAGGACGCCGCTATCATTAAACCGTTCATAAAAACTTACAAAAACATAAACTGACTGCTGGAAGCAACGAGGTGAGATGAGTGCCGTATCAAATGTGCAGGGATTGTATCGGTCTAGGTGCGCCATTAAAGACGTATTATCACAGTAGGCCTGTTGTCATAGGGTAATAATAATAACAACCCGCCAAGGGAACAAAGTCAAAAGGAAACTAAGACACATAATAAACAAACAGATCTAGCAGATAATAATAGCACTTACAGGTGACCAGGACAGATCTAGTAGATACTAATAACACTAACAGGTGACCGGGGCAGATCTAGTAGGTAATAATAACACTTACAGGTGACCGGGGCAGATCAAGTAGATAATAATAACACTTACAAGTGACCGGGGCAGATCTAGTAGATAACAATAACACTTACTGGTGACCGGGGCAAATCTAGTAGATCAGAAATGTCATGAACTGACTCGCGGGAAAGGTAACACCCTATAACAGTGCTGAAAAACATGAACCTAGGATGAGGGGGGGGGGGGGTCCATGTCCTTTTGGCCATATAGTGTATGCATAATTTATATTTTATAAACAGAAAAACTTTTCATTTGTGCCTTGTATCAACTTTCATACTTAGCTTAAGTAAACTGTACTGGTGACCTACGCAATGTTTTACCAATCTACTCAGCTGAGCATAATGCAATGCAGTGAATGGGGGGAGGGGGGTGAATATGAAATACAAGCGGAGAGCTCATTAGCATTTCATTTGCATCTCATTATCTGTGAGGTCTTGAAACACACTGTTACAGTATATTAATTAAGTCATATTAGGTTTACTCAGCTTAATGATTAGAAGCTTAGTGAATGGAGGATTTGCAGTAGCTTGACACTTGGTGATCTTAAAATCCATGAAGTTCTTTCCTGACCTATAATCCCCCTTCCAAAATGTAACCATAAGTGAACAATGTGATGTGAGATCTAAACATTGAATGAATACATTACAGAGAGTAAAAATAGACTGAGAGTTATCAAATAGGAAAAATTATATTTGCAAATAACATTTTTGTTTCTTATTAAAATGCAATCGTTAAAGAACTGAGTGGAACATACAACAATGTGGAATACATAATCCTGCATCATTCAGTTGGATCCTATGGTATACAGTCCACTAGCTAGTGAGCCAGTAGAGCAAGTCCATATGGTGACTATAGAAAAACAACCTTCCTAAAATTCGTTCCGAGTCTGATTCGACTCAGCCCGAATAAAGTTGCCACGAATTGTAAGTGTCCGGATTGCCATGAAAACTTGTATCTCACTCTCTATTGCTTTTATGGTGGCATCCAACCCCTTTCAAGCTTTTTTAACGCCAAACTAGCATTAGTAATGTTGAAGTGCCAGAAACATATATGAGTATAGGAAGGTATATGTTATGTCTGCGGCCGTTGACTGACGGCATCCACCTCTTACCGGCAGCCGTGACCACAGGACTGTGCATCTTTGCCGGTATCTCCCTTCGCAGGGGCGCCGGTGCGCTCTGCTCTCTCCTCCTCCCTGGTCTGTGCCTGTAGGGTGTACACGCACGCTCATCCCAGTTCTTAAAGGACCAGCGCGCACCAGTAAAACTCCCCATATTGGTATCCCGTATCCAGAGTCTGTTCCCTGCCAGTACCCTGTGCCCTCAGCATGCTTCCAGCAATCAAGCACCAGCGCGCTTCTAGCAATCCGGCACCAGCGTGCTTCCAGTAATCCAGTTCCTGTCTATTACCACCAAAGTACCATCTGCCTGTCGCTGCCTAGCTTCTGTTTGGCCTGGAAGTCTCCCCACAGCGAAGACCAGATCCCTGTAGAGGAGTTAAAGGCTGAAGACAGGGGAGGCTGGTTAGACAATGCCCTTAGAGGTGGCCCTACGCTAATCCGGTGGAGTAGCCCAGTAGGTCCACAAACCTGCTGGTCGTTACGGGATGATCGCATTGCATTTTGGTAATATTAAAACAAGAGTAGTAAGGATGCACTCCAATTCGTTGGTGCTATTCAGGTTCGGGTTGTACCCCACTAATAGATATATAGAAAAACCTAAAAGCACTCCAAAGACATATGGTTGTGTTGATTCCAAGGAAGAATTATTTATTTTTCATTCATTCCACATGGTTTAATATATGTACAGAACAGAAGAAATTTTAATGCAAGCGATAGGCATTTAATGACGTTCAACACCCGTGAGCGTCTGGCAGACGCCATTATAACTCCATACCTCCCCGAGATTATATGCAGCGAATGTGAGAAAGGCCTTGGTTGGGCCGAAACGTCATTAAATGCCTATCGCTTGCATTAAAATATCTTGCATTTTGGTAAGGCTGTGCTGCGAGGCATGTGATTCTTTTTTCTAATCTATAAAATGTTGCCCACTCTTGCAGGCAGCCGCAATTTAAGTGCCGCGAACCTCCAAAGTTTCCAAATTTGCAGATTCTAACACTTATGTGTTATTTACACTGAATTTCATATGTGTAGAATCAATTTGCTTATCTCTAGTGGTGACTCAGAAGGAGTAGAAGTTTATATTCCTTGTGGACTCCTAGAACAAAATTAATTCCCCAATGGCCCAGTTGAGAATTATTTAGGAGGTTGTGACTTAACACTGAAGTGTATTTGACCTGGTGGACAAGAGGTATACTGTCTTATTCCTAATGGCCCCGTGGTTTACTGTCTTATCCCTGGTGGACTAGAGATATACTGTCTTATCCCTATTTGCCCAGTGGTTTACTGTCTTATCCCTGGTGGCCCAGTGGCTTAATGTCTTATTCCTGGTGGCCCAGTGGTTTATTGTTATATCCCTGGTTGTGCAGTGGTTTACTATCTTATGCCCAGTGGCCCAGTTGTTTACTATTTTATTCCTGGTGTCCCAGTGGTCTACTGTCTTATCCCTGGTGGCCAAGTGACCAAACTTATGTTCCTGGATTGGGTTTAGTCTATGTTGTTCATTGGTTACTTGGTTGTTCTGTATTGTAACAGCCAGGTTCTCACTGTCAGCATGTAAAAATTCATGCTATTCAGTAAAACTGGAGTAAATGTTCATCTTTTTTTTAAATCAATCATGTAAAGTCTCCACAACAAACCTTGTGAGTCAGTTCTGGAAATCTCATTTAAAAAGTTTGTCCCGTAATTAATTTGATAGATTAATAAAACATTTAATAAAGGTTGGATTGGAGGACCCCTGACTGGTTTTGAGAACGAGTGGGCTCCAGTTGAAGCCTTGTCCCAGGTCACAATGGAGAGGTGGCTTTATATGTGCCAGCACTTCACTGAAATTAACTACAATGGCTACAAAAAAATTAAATTTCTAAAAATCAGGCTCAAATTTTTGTTTTAAGATTGAAAGAATCAAATGTTCTGCACCTGGTGCTAAAATAATGTAAATAAATACCAGGCAATGTTTTTACTTTATGACTGTTCCTCATGTAAAAGTCATATGACATGAGGCTTCTCTTAGCAAGAATTAAAGGGGTGATTAATGTACTCTAAAAGAGATGAAATATATTTTAAAGCGCACCTAACTTTTCAGGTGACTTTTCAGAATAAGCTGTCATATGTGTGTACATGAGGGGTAACACCATTTCTGGTCATGATGTGACTTGTATTCTGCATTTTTTTTTATCAGCTTCTCTTATTCTTAGTTTTCCCTGAGCAAGTAGGCTGAGCCTAACTGCTATCATCTCTTCTGTACACTGCACACATAGAAGAGGAGATTCCTGTTCTCCTATCTCTATCTGTTACATATATAGAAGCTGCAGAAACATGGATGAGATTATACAGCAGTATTGAGCAGTGTAGCTGAGAATCCAGCACTGGGGTTAAATATAAATCTTACCAGCAGCCTGTGTCTCCTCTTTGTTCCTGCTCCCACTCCCCTCTCCATAGACTTCTAACGGCAGCGTGTCTGTGTCTCTCCATTCCCCCTCTCAATAGACTTTTATGGGCAGTGTGTCTGTGTCTCTCTCCTTGCTCCCTTCTCCTGCTCCCCTCCCCTCCCCATAGACTTCTATGGACAGCAACCTGTGTCACTGTTCCTGATTTCCCTCCTCTCTCCATGGACTTCAAGGGGCAGTGTGTTTATGTCTCTCACTCTCCCTGCTCCCTTCTCCTGCTCCGCCTCTTCTTTCCATAGACTTTTCTGGTCAGCAGGTTCTGTATCTTTCTATGCTCCTACTCCCCCTCCCCTCTTCAAAGACTTATATTGGCAGGCTGTAAAAAGATAGCCCCACCCCACTTCCTGCACTCTGTCTTCTCTGCTCTGTAACTAGATGTTTTTTTTGCTTGACAAATGGGCGTGCACATTGATTATGGGAAGTAAGATACTTTGTGGCAGTAAATTCACACAGAATTTGCATGGAATTAAATTAGTAACTCTTATCAGTAAGTAAACTACAATGCTGATATATATATATATATATATATATATATATATATATATATATATATATATATATGGTATACTATTAGATTAGAATAAGTTCTTTGAAAAGTTACTGTCCATTTAAAGGAGTTGTCAAGTATTAGAAAAACATGGCTTCCAGAAACAGCGCCGCACTTGTCTATGGGTTATGTCTGACATTGCAGCTCAGCGCCATGGAAGTAAATAAAGATGAGCTGCAATATCACAGGCAACCTGTGGAACTGGTATTCTTATCCTGTACAACCCCTTTAAATATGAACATACAAAACAATAGCCATAATATCAACTTAGTAGAACTACTAGGGTTTTGAATCTTTTGGCCTTAACAGGGAGTTAAAATGCAACCAACTTGCAAAATCTACTGTCTAATAAACTGAAAATGCATGCAAAAAACAACAACACAAAAAAGTATTACATCGGACTTACACCAATAAAAACACCTAAAGAAGACATACCATGAATACCGATCACAAAAAAATTTGTAGCAATAGCCCGTAATACCTGAATGACCAAGCACATAGTAAATATAGACAGCTGGCAGCATTTAGGACATCTAAGAATACGCTCTGATCACGGACAGAGAGACAACCTTTAAAGTTTACAATGATTTACGAAGTTCATGAAAAATTAATTCTAATATTTTCCTAATCCTCTATTAGTTTCCTATTTATATATGACATTTGCTTTAATGTGTTTGTTTTCAGAATTACCAAAGATCATATATAGAAAACAGGTCTGACGTGGATACAGTAATAATTTTCACGTCGATTCCACTTATGTTAATGATTTCTCTGCGTCCTTGTTTTAATTTAAGGGAAATTATCCCTGTGAATTAACATTTTAGAGATGGCGATTTGTTCTTTTTGGTGTTTTTTTTCATAGTTTAATTCTTGCGAGCCAAGCATACTATGCTAATGAATGCTAAAGGCAACGGGTAAATGGGTATGCCACGCAAACCAGGCATAGGATAAGGGTATGTGCACACACACTAATTACGTCCGTAATTGACGGACGTATTTCGGCCGCAAGTCCCGGACCGAACACAGTGCAGGGAGCCGGGCTCCTAGCATCATACTTATGTACGATGCTAGGAGTCCCTGCCTCGCTGCAGGACAACTGTCCCGTACTGAAAACATGATTACAGTACGGGACAGTTGTCCTGCAGCGAGGCAGAGACTCCTAGAAACCGTACATAAGTATGATGTTAGGAGCCCGGCTCCCTGCACTGTGTTCGGTCCGGGACTTGCGGCCGAAATACGTCCGTCAATTACGGACGTAATTAGTGTGTGTGCACATACCCTAATAGTGAAAGTACTAACATGGTATTATTAAACAAGATTTTTATTTTACTATCTGCCCATTATAGTGAAATGCCCACCATGAATGCCGATGTATAATCATATATGCCTACATGTCACCTCTTATGCCTCAAAGAAATCTTATAATGAAATTAAATATGTTATGCTCTATATGGCCAAAAGTATGTGGACACCCCTCCTAATTATTGAATTCATGTGTTTAACAGGTGCAGAAAATCATGCACACAGCCATACAATTCCATAGAGAAACATTGATAGCAGTATGGGTTGTACTGAAAAGCTCAGTGACTTCAAACATGGCACTGTCATAGGATGCCATCTTCATCACAAGTCAGTTTGTGAAATTCCTGATCTGCCCCGGTCACCTGTAAATGCTATTATCTGCTAGATCTGCCTCTGTCACCTGTAAGTGCTATTATTATCTGTTAGATTTGCTCCTGTCACCTGTAAGTGTTATTATTAGCTGCTAGATCATTCCCCCAGTCACCTGTTAGTGCTATTAGATCTGCTCTGGTTACCTGTAAGTATTATTATCTGCTAGATCTGCACCAGTCATCTGTGTTGTTATTATCTGCTAGATCTGCCCTGGTCACCTGAAAGTGTTGTTATTATTACTTACTAGATCTGCAACGGTCACCTGTAAGTGTTATTATTATTATCTGCTAAATCTGCCCCTGTCACCTGTAAGTGTTATTATTATCTGCTAGATCTGCTCTACTTCCTGTAAGTGTTATTCTCTGCTAGATCAAACCCGGTCACCTCAAAGTCTTATTATTATTATCTGCTAGATCTGCCCGGTCACCTGTAAGTGTCATTATTATCTGCTATATCTGCCCCTGTCACCTGTACAGTGTTATTATTATTTGCTAGATCTAACCCATCACCTGTAAGTGTTATTATCTACTGGATCTGCACCGGTCACCTATAAGTGTTATTATTATCTGCTAGATCTGCTCTGGTCTCCTGTATGTGTTATTATTATCTGCTAGCCATGCCTCGGTCACCTGTAAGTGTTATTATTATAGGCTAGATCTGCCCCATCACCTGTAAGTGTTATTATTATCTGCTAGATCTGCACCGTTCACCTATAAGTGTTATTATTATCTGCTAGCTCTGCCCCGGTCACCTGTAAGTGTTTTGTTATCTGCTAGATCTGCCCGGTCACCTGTAAGTGTTATTATCTGCTAGATCTGCCCCGGTCACCTAAAAGTGTTATTATCTGCTAGAGCTACCCCGGTCACCTAAAAGTGCTATTATTATCTGTTAGATCTGCACCGGTCACCTGTAAGTGTTATTATTATCTGCTAGATCTGCCCGGTCACATGTAAGTGTCATTATTATCTGCTAAATCTGCCCCAGTGTTATTTTTATTTGCTTGATCTGACCCGATCCCCTGAAAGTGCTCTTATTATCTGCTAGATCTGCCTTGTTCACCTGTAAGGGCTAATATTGTGAAGTGGAAGTGTTTGGCGGATACCAGGAGAACGCTTCCTACCGGAATGTATAGTGGTTACTGTAAGATTTCATTTTTCAGGATTTAGGACCCTTATTTCCAGTGATGTTAATGCTTCAACATACAAAGACATTTTACATAATTGTAGCTTCCAACTTTGTGGGAACTGTTTGTGATTCGGCCTTTTCCTGTTCCAGCATGACTGTGCCATGTGTACACAACAAACTCCAAAAGACATGGTGGGGGAATTCAAATAGCCGCATAGAGCACTGACATCCACCCCATCCATCAGCTTTGGGATGATTTGGAATGCCAATTGTTAGCCTGACCTTCTCCCCGACATCAGTGCCTGACCTCACAAATGGGCAAAAATGCCCATAGACACCACAAAATCTAGTGGAATGCCTACCCAGAGCAATAGAGACTGTTATAGCTGCAAAAGAAGGTCCAACTCTATATTACAGGCCTTGGATTTGGAATGGGGTGTCCAACAAGCTAATATACTGTAGTTGTGATTGTACAGGTGTCCATACACATTTAGCCACGTAGTGTATATAGAATGGATCATAATTCACTTATAATAGGTGACTCCATCCAAAATACTTATACAATTATTGTCATTTATGTTTTCTATTCTTAACATATTCTGAAAAAAATAGAAACTATATAATATAAACATCTATATTTATACCACTAGAGGCAACTTTACAATATTGTACTGCATTGACCTGTTGAGAGGACTTTGTAGACAAAGCTGTTCAGGTAAATGACACCTCACTGCAACGGCCGGAATCCGAGATAACTCCAGTCCCGGCCATCTAACTACTTAGATGCCGCGGTCAATAGTGACTGCTGTCTCTAACCGGTTAGAAAAAGGGGCGATCTTCTCTGACAGCCGTCGGCCCACCTGCAAGGCGATCGCGAGATGTCAAAGAATGTCATGGCAGCCTGGTCTCCTTTTGAAACCCCACCAGGTCTGCTATTCTCGTGTTCCTATTAATTCCCATTTTTCCACTAAAGTAATGTAAAAAAAAGAAAAATTAAATATAATTGGTATCGTTGCGTTCGTAAAAGTCCAAACTATTACAATATAAGATTATTTAGCCTATTTAACCTGCACATTGAACGCCATAAAAAAAGAAAAAATGCCAGAATTAAAAATTTTTGGTCACCTTGCCTCCCATGAAAAATGTAATAAAAATGTATCAAAAAGTCTCATGTACCGCAAAATGAAACCAAGAAATAGTACAGCTCAACCCGCAAAAAACAACCTCTGTACCACTCCATCGACGGAAAAATGAAAAAGTAATGGGTTTTTGTAAAGGATCTGCCAGGCACAACTTCTGTGTATACGCCCATGGGTAATCAGTCTGCACCTGTTTCTATGTCTCTGAGACTGACTCCATCTTCCACCACTCAGGATGGCAGGCTTAGGAGTGGGAGAGCCTATCGCAGCCTGGCCTGACGGAGCTAGCTCCCGCCCTCTGTCTATTTATACCTGCCTTTCCTGTTCCTCCTTTGCTTGTGATTCTTCTCGTGTGGTTTCCTGGCCTTGCTGCAGCTCCTAGCTATTTGACCTTGCTTCATACTGACCCCGGCTTACTGACTACTCTCCTGCTCTGCGTTTGGTACCTCGTACATTCCTGGTTTTGACTCGGCTCGTTCACCTCTCTTGTTGCTCACGGTGTTTCCATGGGCAACTGCCCCATTTCCCTTTGCTTGTGTCCCCTTGTCTGTTTGTTTGTCGTGCACCTACTGAGCGTAGGGACCGTCGCCCAGTTGTACCCCGTCGCCTAGGGCGGGTCGTTGCAAGTAGGCAGGGACTGAGTGGTGGGTAGATTAGGGCTCACTGTCTGTTTCCCTAACCCCCTGCCATTACAGTTTTTCGAATATGGCGACACCAACATTTTTTTTTAGCAATTATGTTTTTATTTTTGTAAAAGTTGTAATACATTAAATCTAACATCTAAATTTGGTATTGCCATAATCGTATTGACCCTCAGAAAAAAATTGACAAATTGTCTTTACCGCATAGGAGAAATGTAGAAACGAAACCCAAAAGACAACGGAGGAACAGCTTTTTTTTTTTTTCCTCAATTCCATCCCACAAATAATTGTATTTCTGTTTCCAAATGTTTGCAATAAATGGTGCCGTGAAAACTACAACTCGTCCCGCAAAAAAAAAAATGCCTTCCTATGGCTATATCGATGGAAAAATTTTATAAATAAAAATAAAAAGGTATAGCTTTTTGGAAGGTGAGAAGGAAAATAAGAAAATGTAAAAATTAAAAATGGCTTGGGAAGCAAGGAGTTAAAGGGGTTTTCCCAACAGAGACATTAATGACATATCCACAGGATATACATCACACAAGAAAATGGTGACACCACTCTGCGAACACTAATGCCACCTAAGCCGCTAAATATAAATAAATATGCATTACTGCTAAATGTACTTACTATAAGGAGGTTCTTAACGCACATTTTGATCAAATTGTGTGAGCCCACCTGCCTAGGGACTAAGCCATCATATACTTGGGGATGGTAGGAACCAGCATTAAACTAATTAAAATCACCCAGGGCAGAATGCGAGGAGTGCAAGATCAAAAATGGAGACAGTCACTAACCCCACATATATGAATCACATAAACAACACAAAAATGTTAACAGCACATTTCAACAAAATGAAACAAAACGTATATACAGGTGCAAGAACGCCTGTGACTGCAAATTTATAGAGCACACAAGAAAATGGCGACAGCACACTGCGAACACTAATGCCACCTAAGCCAATAAATATAAATAAATATGCATTACTGCTAAATGTACTTACAATAGGGAGGTTCTTAACGCACATTTTGATCAAATTGTGTGAGCCCACCTGCCTAGGGACTAAGCCATCATATACTTGGGGATGGTAGGAACCAGCATTAAACTAATTAAAATCCCCCAGGGCAGAATGGGAGGAGTGCAAGATCAAAAATGGAGGCAGTCACTAACCCCACATATATGAATCACATAAACAACACAAAAATGTTAACAGCACATTCCAACAAAATGAAACAAAACGTGTATACAGGTGCAAGAACGCCTGTGACTGCAAATTTATACAGCACACAAGAAAATGGCGACAGCACACTGCGAACACTAAAGCCACCTAAGCCAATAAATATAAATAAATATGCATTACTGCTAAATCTACTTACAATAGGGAGGTTCTTAGCGCACATTTTGATCAAATTGTGTGAGCCCACCTGCCATGACAAGGCGACCTCTCCACAGGATATGTCATAAATGTCAGATAGATGCGGGACACACCTATCTCTAGCAAGGGGTCCCCTAAACTCTTTTCTAACGCTCTGTGTTGTGGCTGACGCATGTGATTCCCGACCATGAATTACGGAAACAGCGTAGCACGCTGAGCTACGCTGTTTTTGTCCCCTAGAACTGAATGGTAGTTACGGAAACAGCATAGTTCACATGCTACGCTGCTTTTGTAACTGCCATTCACTACTATAGGTGTTACGGAAGCAGTGTAGCTCAGCAAGCTACGCTGTTTCCATAATTCATGGTCGGGAATCACACGCGTCAGCCTCAACACAGAGCAGTAGAACAGGGTTTAGGGGGCCCCTTTCTAGAGATAGGTGCTGGTCCCAGAGGTGGGACCCGCATCTATCTGACATTTATGACATATGCTGTAAATATGTCATAAATGTCTCTGATGGAAAATCCCCTTTAATGAAATTCCCCTTTGAAATATCACAATTCACTTATTTTACATTTTATATATTTTTTTATAAATATATAATTTAATTCAGTTCTTACACAGTAATATCCTTATGTCCAATATTAGAAATTACCTTAAAAAAACCCAATGAGTATCCTAACTATAAATGTATATGTAGTGATTATACGTTTCTAATAGAGACATGATTATAATATTATAATAACCACATATTTACAGTACTAGGCATTAAAGGTTGTAAGTATTAATTACAGTTCATTACATGTGAGCAGCAACAGAACATTGGATTATTTACTTGAAATTAGCGAATTATGTTGTTAATTGAATTAAAGTCTTCTATGATAATGAAATAATTCTCCTTTGGGATTTGACTTTTCCTGGAGTAGGTACAGTATTAAGTAGTGTATTGCCTTCCTATGCATTATTTTGGGGCTTCTGCAGTTATTGAAGCTTTCACTGTTATTTTTGTATGAGTGAAGAAAATAATTAAGGCCTGATTCACATTGCGTTTTAGCCCTTCGTTTAGGGTGTACATCGGGAAAGCCCTCGGCGTACAAGTTAAACATGTCCATAGGGCTCCCTTAGCCCGACGGAAGCCAAAAGAGTGTCGTTTTGGCCTCCATCGGGCTGGTATGCTTCAGTAGACCTTTTTTTAGAGGATGGAATAACGTGTATACATTTTTTTAACACGGGAACCTATGTATGACGCATGCCACTGTATGGCATTCATCAGAGATATATGTTAAATGTATACCTCGGGGAGCTTCCATAGGGTCGGAGTCCCTCTTCAAAACATCAGGTAATGCACGGCCCGGGGATTCCGGCCCTGGGGAAGCCCCTAACGTCACTGTCCATGTATGGACAGTGATGTCAGGGACTTTCAACTACAGAGTCCCCGGCCAGAGCTTCGGAAGCGCTGTGCGAGGACTCTGGGACTGCAGAAGACACTGATATGACTGTCCATATATGTGTCCATATATGTGACATATAGGGTTACTCCAGGAGCAGAATACCCTTCCAGAGCGTCGCTGACGCTCAGGCCAGGGATTTTGGGACCTTAATCTCCTAAAGTCAAAGTCCATATATATGGACAGTGATGTCATGGGTTTTACTTAGACAGGAGTCCCCTGCCTGAGTGCTTCCGATGCTCTGGCTGGGGACTCTGTATTTGAAAGCCCCTGACATCATTGTCCATATAAGGATGTCACTGTTGATATATGAACAATGACGTCAGTAGCTTCTCTGGGCATAGCGCTTCAAGTAGCGCTTGGCCAAGGAGTTTGGTCGTCATATCCCACTGTATGCCTATACAGTGAAATACGTTGTACCTGCTGTCAGAGGTATACATCGGGACTTACTCCTGACGTTTACCTCTGACAGAAGGAAAATAATGCAATGTGAATCAGACCTAAGATGTATCATTATTAATTCACCTTGTTTCTTGATATAAAGAAGAGGCTGGACGCAGCCTGCAGGGCTTAAGGGGAAGCCTCCATGACCTCACTGGTAGGGAAAGGGTTAATAGGTAAGGCAGAGTTGGAGGGAGAGTTAGGAGGAGGTGGAGGAGGGACAAGGAGGAGTCAGGGGGCCGTTGCTGAGCTTCCCGCTGTTTGCGGCATTGAGCCGGAAGCAGCGGGAGGAGTAACACAGGGAGAGACAAGCTCCCCGTTGCCCGCGCTCGCTCAGTATGGCAGAGGCAGTGTTGTTAGAGCAGCTGCGTGCTGCTGCTGTGCACCACGGTCCCGGATGGCTGGAGGAGACCGTGGCTGCATTAGCAAGGATCCCGGACGCCGTGTTGCCACGTCAGGCCCGGCGTTCGGGGTCTGTTGCAGGAGACAGGCTCCCCTCCCCCGGCCCCCTTCCTAGCATGGCGGCGGGGGGGGGGAGTCGGCAACAACTGCTCCTGTCCGGAGCAGGCAGAGAGCGTTGCCGGGGGTGACGGCGATGCAGGCCGGGTCGACTCGTCCCTCCCGGCGGTCTCGACCTCCAGAGCGCCTCAGTCCTGAGGCAGTCCCGCGGACACGGCGTCACAGAGGGAGCCCGATCTCGGACGCTGCAGGCCAGGCAGCTGGGGGGACCGCCCCTTCCCAGGCCCTGCGTCCTGGCAGGAATCCCAAGCCGCGACGGGGTCCGGCGGTGAGCAGGGAGTCGCAGGCCGGGCTCCCTGTCACCCCTCCACCATCGGATGGAAGATTTGGAGGACGAGGTACGGCCGCCCCGCCTGGTGATGTTCCGGCCAGGGGGCAGGCTTCTTCAGGATCATCGAGACGGACGCCTAGATCTGCAGCGACGTTGAGGCAACAGGTCCAGTCGGAAGTCTGGGTTCCATCGGTCGGGCGGCAGGTTGCCGGCCCATCAGTCAGCGCTTCATCATCTCCGATCCGAAGATGTCGGTGGGATGTCCAGTCGTCTGCGAGAGAGGAGCTGGAGGAAGGTGAACTGGACGTGTATCGTCGAGGTCAGGATGGTCCGGCTGACGGGAACACAGCGCCTGTGCGGCCCGGTGAGTGTGTAACTCCATCATTGTCATATCCAGCGATTTTTAGGTCGGGTGTCGGCGGGGGGGGCTGCTAGCGTCGCATCGGTGGCCGGTAGTGGCGCGGGCGGGCGCGATGGCGCGGGTCTGGCAGATTCAGTGGGTTGCTTGAGGGAGCTGGTCGTGCGCCTAGACAGGGCGGCGGCGCCGGTAGCTACGGAAGTGTCCCCGGCGGTAGTGTGGGAGGGCCCCAGGGACGTGGGATTGGTACAGGCGCGGCCCGTGCTGGCGGTTAGGGAGGGGGTCGCAGTGTTGGTACAGACCGAGGCACAAAAGGATGGCGATCGGGTGCGTATTGATGACCGTGCTCGGGGCGAGGTGTACGTTTGTTTCGAAGGTCCGTTGGGGGCGCATTTAAAGCAGGAGGTGCGCGAGCGGATCTGGAAGGACGAATATGTTGAGATTTTTTCTCTCTTGCCGCTCGCTAAATTTAATTTGGATAAGAGCAAGCGGGACGAGTGTAAAAAGGACGAGGAGGAACGGCGGCGGTATAGGCTTATCCCGCAGACGTTCGTTAATTGGTCGCAGGCGTTCGCCATATTGGCTAGTGTGATAGGGGAAAAGGCGCCGGAAAATTGCTCGGCGTTGTTTTGTTATTTTGATGCCATTGGGGAGGCTCATAGGGCGTATGGGGGTCAGGCGTGGCTGCGATACGATGAGCAATTCCGTCAGCGGAAAGCAGTTCGGCCGGCGATTCGGTGGGACCAGAAGGATATTGCTCTCTGGTTACGGGTTACGGCTCCGGTTAGGCAGTCCTTTCCCGGGAGCGCCGGCCAGGGAGGCCAGTCTAGTCAGGTTGGACAAAGCGGCGGGGGAAAGGCGGGGTTTTGCTGGCAATTTAATGAAGGCCAGTGTAAGTTCGGGGCCACGTGCAAGTTCAAGCACGTGTGTTCCGAGTGTAATGGTGCATCACACGGGGCGGCAAAATGTCTGCGAAAAAAGAGGTCAGGGAACCAGCCCTCCGCGGCTGGTCAAGGGGGTGTCGCCGGTGAGGGTGGGAAAGATGGCCCCTTATCTAAATGAGTATCCGGATAGGGCGGCGGCTAAGTTGCTTTACGAAAGGTTTCGTGTTGGTTTTGTTATTCCTCCGCCTCCTTATGAGGTTCCGGTTACGCGGAGGAATTTAAAATCGGCTTACTTGCATGCAAAAGTCGTGTCGGAAAAGTTGTTAAAAGAAGTTTCGTTGGGCCGCATGTCGGGGCCGTTTGTTGAGTCGCCTGTAAAAGATTTAGTTGTGTCCCCGTTGGGTATTGTCCCTAAACGCGAGCCCGGAAAATTTCGTTTGATTCAACATTTATCGTATCCCAAGGGTTCGTCGGTAAATGACGGGATTGATCACGAGTTGTGCTCCGTAGTCTATACCTCATTCGATAAGGCGGTGGGTTTAGTGCGGGCTGCGGGTCCAGGTGCGCTGCTAGCAAAAACCGACATCGAGGCGGCGTTCAGGTTGTTGCCAGTTCATCCAGAAAGCCAACGGCTGTTGGGTTGTTTTTGGAATGGGGCTTTTTACGTGGATCGGTGCCTTCCGATGGGGTGTTCCCTTTCTTGTGCATACTTCGAGGCGTTTAGTAGCTTCGTGGAGTGGGTAACGAGGGGAGTATCCGGGGTCGACTCGTTGATCCATTACTTAGATGATTTCTTGTGCGTTGGCTCGGGGGGTTCGCCGGTTTGCGGTAATTTGCTTTATGCGCTACAGAAGGTGGCGAGGGATTTTGGGATCCCTTTGGCGCCAGAAAAAACGGAGGGCCCGGTAGCGACGATTTGTTTTTTGGGAATTGAAATAGATTCGGTGGCAATGGAATGTCGTCTCCCTGCGGATAAGCTGGGTGCTTTGAGGCTGGAGGTACGGCGGGCTTGTAGACTGAAGAAAATGACGCTGCGGGAGCTTCAGTCGCTGCTGAGGAAGTTGAATTTCGCCTGCCGGATTATGCCAATGGGGAGGGTGTTTGGTAGACGGTTGGCGGCGGCAACGGCGGGAGTGCGTGCGCCGCATCATTTTGTGCGGCTCAAGGAGGAGCATCGAGCTGATCTTCAGGTTTGGGATGACTTCTTGGGCCAGTACAATGGTCGCTCGCTGTGGATGGCCCCAGCGCAGGATACGAGTGATTTGAATATTTTTACGGATGCGGCTGAGGCGGGCGGTTTTGGAGCTTACGGGGGAGGTCCGTGGTGCGCAGGTCAATGGCCGGCTAGTTGGGTGTCCAGTGGACTCACGCGGAATCTGGCCCTGCTCGAGCTGTTCCCCATCGTGGTGGCGGCGACCATTTGGGGGGACAGGCTCAGGGATAAGAAGGTTCGTTTTTACTGCGACAACATGGGGGTGGTGCTGGCCATTAATAACATCACGGCGTCCTCTCCTCCGGTAGTTCAATTGTTGCGACATTTAGTGTTGGTGTGTTTGTCGTTGAACGCGTGGGTGGTGGCGGTGCATTTGCCGGGAGTACGGAATTGTATCGCAGACGCTCTTTCTCGCTCGAAGTGGGACCGGTTTCGGCAATTGGCACCGGGAGCGGAACGTCTCGGTTTGGCTTGTCCGGAACATCTTTGGGATCTGGTCTCGGTCCTGTAGAACAACTGGTACAAAGGTCTTTGGCGCGCACGACGTGGAGTGCTTATTCTGCTTGTTGGAGGCAGTGGGAGGAGTGGGTAAGAGAGTTGGGTGACGTCAATACGGATAGAGACAGGTTGGTGGCACTTTTGTACTGGTTAGGGGACGCCTGGGAGGCGGGGTTTTCAGTGGCAAAGGTGAACCGGTTCATATCTGCGGTGGCGTTTGGTTTTAAGTTGCGAGGCTTTCAAGATGTATCTAAGGACTTTCTGGTGTCACAGGCTTTGAAGGGGTTGCGCCGAGGTAGAGTGGAAGCGGATAGTAGAAGGCCTGTGTCGTTTGCTTTGCTTAGCCAATTAGGGAAGGGTAAGCTGATAGTTTTGTTCGCCCTCCCGGGGTCGGTTATGTGCCCAGTAGAGTGCATGCAGGGTTTTTAAGCCGCAAGCGGGGTCTCCAGATTTGCCTTTGTTACGTCATGTGGACGGGTCGTTTTGTCCAGGTTTCAGTTTGGAGCTGTATTTAAGGAATGTCTGACGGCGGTTGGTGTCGCGGCGGGCTCATATTCATCTCATTCCTTCAGGATTGGCGCAGCAACTGAAGCGGGGCGCTGGGGGTTGGATGATGAAGGGGTGCGGCGCATTGGTCGTTGGGAGTCCAACAGATTTAAGTCCTATGTCCGCTCCATTTGTTATGAGGCTGTGGTTAACGCTTAAAAAATGTTTTGTATGGCAGTGTCTAATTGTTTTCCATTTCAGATTCGCCTCCGTGTTTGGTGTGGTTGCTGGGTCATTCGTACGTGCACTGGGGGGCTTTGAGGGCGGACGTCCGCCCGGACGGTCGCCAGTTGCGCATTCCGCGACAGGATTCGGTTGTGCATTGGCTGGGATTTAGAGGTATGTCATGAAGCAGGGGGTTGGCAGAATTCCAGACATATGCCCGGCTTGATATGGTTCCGGAGGTCTTAGTGTTGCACGTGGGTGGGAATGACTTAGGAGTCCGCCCCTTGCGTGAGTTGGTGCGGGATATCAAACACGATATGTTGGGTTTGTGGGTTTCTTATCCCAAGTTGGTGGTAGTGTGGTCGGACATAGTCCCGAGGAAACATTGGCGGTTGGCTAGGTCAGTGGAGAGAGTCAATAAGGCTCGCATTAAAGTTAATTGGGCGGTGTCCCGTTTCGTAGCAAAAATCGGGGGCATTTGTGTGCGGCACAGGGATTTGGAGTCAGGAGTGGGGAACTTCTGGAGGGGTGATGGGGTTCATCTGACCGAGGTTGGCATTGATCTTTGGAGCTTGGCGATAGCAGAAGGAATAGAAAGGGCGGTGGTGGTGTGGCGGAACTCACAGGCTTAAGATGGTCAAGGCCTGTTTCGCTGTGGCGGGGGGAGTCCTTGAGGCCAGTCAGTACAAAATGGTGGGGGGGTCGCATCGGGGGTATGCGTCCCCCAAAAAAGGTACATGTTGAAGACTTCATCGGGTGTTATCCCTTTGAAGTGGTCTTCTGGTGGAAGGTATATCACTTGAAGGCTTCATCGGGTGTTATCCCTTTGAAGTGGACTTCTAGTGGTCGGTATATCACTTGAGGGCTTCATCGGGTGTTATCCCTTTGAAGTGGACTTCTAGTGGTTGGAGCCATCTGCAGAGGTGAATGGTGCTTCCGAGCTGGTTTACGGCTGGAGGTAATTGGTGGTTTGCAGATGGCTAACTCGGTGTGTTCTTAAAAAAGGAATATCTGAAAGGGCTTCAAGGACTTCCTCTGCTCGGGTTAATGTTAACGTTAAAATTGTTATTTACGATTCTGACCCATGTTGGGTCATGTGAATTATTAGGAGGAATTCTCTGGTGGATTCCTAACTAGTTATCCGAATGTTTCGGATTTAAATTGTTTTTATAAAACTGTGAAATTAATAAACGGCTGCTGTGGCCATTTCACATCCAACCTCGGTGTCATGTGTCTTTACTAAAGTGGGGGTGGGGGGATAAGATGGGTAAGGGAAGGTTCATTAACACACGACTCTACTTAGGCAGGTCATGTAGCCTGTCTTATATCCCTCTAGAATTAAGCAAGGAGTTCTAGAACCTCACACGACAGTGAGAAAAAATGGCCATTAAAAACTGATTAACTGTCAGTTTATCATGGCCGTTTTGTATCAGTGTGTCTCTAAATTTTCATCCATTTCCAGTCCGTCTGTCTGTTTTTAATCGCCGTTTGTCATCTGTTTGCCATCCGTTTTTCATGGTTAGGGTATGTGCACACGATAAGGCTGGGTTCACACAACCTATTTTCAGGCGTAAACGAGGCGTATTATGCCTCGATTTACGCCTGAAAATACGTCTCCAATACGTCGGCAAACATCTGCCCATTCATTTGAATGGGTTTGCCGACGTACTGTGCCGACGACCTGTAATTTACGCGTCGTCGTTTGACAGCTGTCAAACGACGACACGTAAAATGACTGCCTCGTCAAAGAAGTGCATGACACTTCTTTGGACGTTTTTGGAGCCGTTTTCTCATAGACTCCAATGAAAACAGCTCCAAAAACGGACGTTAAAAAACGCTGCGAAAACGGCGCGAAAAACGCGAGTTGCTCAAAAAACATCTGAAAATCAGGGGCTGTTTTCCCTTGAAAACAGCTCCGTATTTTCAGACGTCTTTGGTCACTACGTGTGCAGATACCCTAAGGGTATGTTCACACGGCAGCGTCCGTAATGGCTGAAATTACGGGGATGTTTTCAGGAGAAAACATCCCCGTAATTTCAGCCGTAACGGCATGTGCAGGCGCTTGAACGCCGCGTCCATTACGGACGTAATTGGCGCTGCTTTTCATTGGAGTCAATGAATAACGGCTCCAATTACGCCCCAAGAAGTGACAGGTCACTTCTTTGACGCGGGAGTTTATTTACGCGCCGTCTTTTGACAGCGGCGCGTAAATATACGCCTCGTGTGAACAGACAAACGTCAGCCCATTGCTTTCAATGGGCAAATGTTTGTCAACGTTATCGAGGAGTTTTCGCACCGTTTTTTACGTCCGTTTTTGGAGCTGTTTTCATTGGAGTCTATGAGAAAACGGCTCCAAAAACGTCCAAAGAAGTGTCCTGCATATAATGTATATAAGTGTCCTGCACTTCTTTGACGAGGCAGTCATTTTACGCGTCGTCGTTTGACAGCTGTCAAACGACGACGCGTAAATTACAGGTCGTCGGCACAGTACGTCGGCAAACCCATTCAAATGAATGGGCAGATGTTTGCCGACGTATTGGAGCCGTATTTTCAGGCGTAAAACGAGGCATAATACGCCTCGTTTACGCCTGAAAATAGGTCGTGTGAACCCAGCCTAAGCGGTAAAAAAAAAAGGATGGATTTCATTTTGTCAGGTTATTTGTTTTGTCCCAACCCCCTGAAAACACCACAGTGCCCATGTAGATAGTGCTGCAATGTCCCTGTAGATAGTTCCACAGTGCCCACTGTAGATAATGCCCACATAGGGCCAGTGCCCACCTAGTCCCACAGTGCCCACGGCAGATACTATGAGCATTTGGTGTCAATTTTATATGTTCATTAATTCAATATCTTTAGTAATTGCTAAAATTAGTATTGGGATTTTTCTATATATCTACATTTGTCTGTATAGATACTCACTCTGATTATCCTTGTCGTCTTGTTCTCTGGGTTGGCCCGTGGTTTCAGTTTCCTCTGTGACTGCGTGGGCGCCGGGGGTCTGTTACCGTTTTTTTTTGCGGTTTTCTTCATTCTACAATATTGGCAAGATTGTTAGTATATAGTTCATCTTTTTCATTTTCATTCATATTTATGTAATGTATATATTTTTTTACTAAATAATATCTTATATAGCAAATTGTAGATCTGTACTTTTAATTAGGTATTTTACATTATCTTTTAGCTTTGATTACCCTAGGATTTAATTTTTTATATTTTGTACTAGGTGCATTTTATATTGTATTGTGTGTATCCATTTGTATATTAAATACATTTCCCCCTGTATGTTTTAAGTCAGCTTAGGGGATTCATTCGGTTTCTTCAATTGCCGCATTCAAATTATATAACATCCAGATGGATGCTTTGGGTGTTATTAATTTTTTCCTTTCCTTTTCATTTTTTTCCTACATGATTACTCATAATTGATTATTACTACTACTACCATCATTACTATAGATATTATAATGGCTGGCTTTTTTACGGCCACTTGAGCCTCCCTACTGAGTTGATTGGCAGCTTAGCATTTTTATAGTTGATATACGTGGAGATATATATGTATATTTATATATGTATGTCTTTTGTTTTATTCCACCCTGTTTATTATACAAATAGATGTTTATTTGGGTAAACATCATTGTGGATGTGTAAAAACACGCCTACACTACCTAGCGAGCATTGGTACAGTCTCGTGCAGGTGCCGACTACTATGTCATTGAAATTTCCTGTATGCCCCCCTTCCCTCTTTTTTATGTTATTATTTTTTATGTTACTATTTGATATGTTAACATTGCTTTTTTTAATGATGTCATTTATTATGCACATATATTTGGTTTTGTGTATTTTTATGTTTAAATCTCTTGTACTGACTACGTCATTGGTGCACTCTGACCTTGATCACATTGGCGGTTTTTTCTCCGCGTGGTGTACTTAAAGCATTTTTGTTCTGACTGCAATTTATATGGCCTGTGGAAGATGCCGGTGCGGCATTGAAAGGCGTAGCCTTTATCAAATAAACATCACATTATAACTCATGCATTATTATTGAGTAGCAGCGCCGTACATATTCCCGTTTTTTACTAATACTTGATCACGGCAGATAGTACCACAGTGCCCACATATAAAGTGACACAGTGCCCACACATATAAAGTACCAGTGTCCACATAGTGCTACAGTGCCCATTGTAGATAGTGGCACATTGTCTACATAGTACCGCAGTGCCCACATATAAAGTAACATAGTGCCCACATATAAAGTGCCAGTGCCCGCACAGTGCCCATTGTAGATAGTGCCACAGTGTCCCCTGTAGATAGTGCCACACCCCCATATAGCACCCCCCCTGTAGATAGCACCCCCCTGTTGATAGCACACCCCCTGTAGATAGCACCCCCATTGTAGATACCACCCCCTCCCCAGTAGATAGCGCCACTGTAGCTCACGGTAGGAGCGAATCTCTGTGGCCGGGGATTCCTCATAGACGGAGCCCCTGAGGTCTCTGTCCATACACGGACAGTGATATCAGGAGAGCAGAATCCCCTACCAGAGCGGGCCAGGTAATCCGCTCATAGACAGAGCTTCTGACATCTCTGTCCATATATGGATAGTGACGCCGGGGGGGGCTTCTCCTTCTCCAGGAGCGGAATCCCCTGCCAGAGCGGGGTCTAGCCACCGGGGATTCCGCTCCTACAGGGAGCTACAGTGGCGCTATCTACGGAGGATGGGCGGGGTGCTTACTATCTTCAGGCAGGTGGGTGCTATCTACATGGAGATCTTGCGATGCATGTCGAAAGCCCTGACTCCACTGTCCTGAGGGTATGTGCACACGACAACGCCAATTACGTCTGAAATTACGGAGCTGTTTTCAGGAGAAAACAGCTCCTGAATTTCAGACGTAAGTGCATGTACTCGCGTTTTTCGCGGTGTCTTTTAAGGACGTAATTGGAGCTGTTCTTCATTGGAGTCAATGAAAAACGGCTCCAATTATGTCCCAAGAAGTGTCCTGTACTTCTTTGACGCGGCCGTAATTTTACGCGCCGTCTTTTGACAGCGACGCGTAAAATGACAGCTCGTCTGCACAGAACATCGTAAGACCCATTGCAAGCAATGGGCAGATGTTTGCCGACGTATTGGAGTCGTCTTTTCAGGCGTAATTCGAGGCGTAAAACGCCTCCATTACGCCTGAAAATTGGTCGTGTTCACATACCCTAATATGGACAGTAATGTCAAGGGCTTCCCCGGGCTCAGCGCTCAGTGTAGCACTGTGTGCGGGAAGTCCTTAGCCAGGATCAGTTTTTACCGGCCGTTGCAAGGATTGTTTCCTAAAAAATGACCAGTAAAATCTGATCCATTGACTTCTATGACAGCCGTCTGGCCATGAAAACGGCCAAAAATAGGACATGTCCTATTTTTTTGATGGCCAATATTCATGGGCCGTTTAAAAAACGGCCAAGTGAATGCACCCATAGAACTTGATTGTTCTGAAAACGGCCGTGTGACGGCAGTTACAAAAACGACCGTCACACGGCCGTTTTTGACTGTTGTGTGAATGTAGCCTAAAGAGAATGTCCACCTTTCAACATTAATTTGTTTTTAGGTTCAGAATTCTGTGCTGATTAATTTGTTTATATGTCTTTAATGCAGTTGGAGCTCCGTTTATCTGATACAGAGCTCCAAATCCCCTGCATAGATAATAAAATTCTGGTTGTCACCACTAGGGTGAGCTTAACAGCTTATTTTTTTTCGTTCAACACATAAACAATATGTATAAGCTCTTGAGGACCCTCTAGTGGAGGATGCAGGCTGCCAGAATTTTATCATTTAACTCCATGTCCATGCAGGGAATGTGAAGCTCTGTATCAGAAAAACTTGCTCCAACCACCTATAAAAAAAAAAAACATAATGAGCCAGAATGGGGAGTCACTCTCTAAGAGCACCTTATATTCAGCCAGACTCGAGCCGTCAATGTAATACTACAATTCCCCTGCATTGTGATATTGTAGCACAAATCACACACTTAGCTCTGCTTCACCTGTAACTGTTATCATGACATAAACCAAAAGTAGTGGTAGAACTTTTGAATAGCTCACATATAGGGAAGCAGGTTGGTTATACACTGTTGAGTCACATTATTATGACCAGCAGTTAATATCCAGAGTCACCGCCGTGTGCAGCACGGACAGTAGCTAGACGGCATGGGAGTGACTCAATAAGGTGCTGGTCTGTGGTCTCAGGTATCTGGCGCCATGATGACTGCAGAGCATCCCACATTTGCTGAAGGGGTGGGGTGGGGGGGGTGGATCCATAGAGCGAACAAGATGATCAAGGAGGTCCCGCAATTGCTCAATTGGGTTTCAGTCTGGCGAATTAGGGGGCCAGGGAAGTACTTGGAAGTTTTGGTCGTGCTCTTCCCACCACTGTCGGACATTTCTAGCCGTGTGACATGTCGCATTGTTTTGCTGGAAGATTACATCTGCCCCAGGGAAGACAATCAGCATGTATGGGGGGACGTGATCTGCAACGATGGATTCATACCCAAATCGGTCCAGAGCCTTCCACATGGATGATTGGCCCAGAGAATGCCATGAAAACATTCCCCAGACCATAACGCTGCCGCCACCAGCTTGTGTTCTTCCAGCAATGGTTGCCGGGTGTTTGTTCTCTGATGTTTCTCACCTGACACGCCAACGTTCATCCATTCGATAAAGCAGAAAACGTGACTAATCGGAGAAGGCAGTCCTTTACCATCTGTGGTCCAATTCCGATACTGCCGTGCAAATTGAACCTTTTTTTTTCCGATGCACCTTTGTTAGCATAGGATCAGTGACCATCCGTCTGCATCGGAGCCCCGTACGCACTTGGGTTTGCTAAACTGTTGTTTTAGAGACACATCTGGTAGTCCCCTGGTTGATTTTCACAGTGAGCTGCTCCACTGTAGAGTGTTATTCGGCCCTCGCGCACCTTCATAGCCGATGTTCACCTCTCACATCAATGGCACGTGGTGCTCCGCAGTTTCCATATCGGTTATTCCCAATGGTGCCATTTGTCCACTCACGATACACCTTCACCACAGCAGCACGCGAACAGTTTACAAACTGCACTGTGTGAGAACTACCGCCACCCTTGTACCGAAAGCCAATAATCATCCCTTTTTTGCAACTCTGATAAGTTAGGCAATCAGATATGGGATCAGACAGCCTATCGCTCACCTTATATACCCACCAAGCCAGCCCACGGCACATCACTTCCTTCATGGGCTACGCGCTGCCGACGTCGAAAGTAGGAGGTGGTCATAATAATGTGACTTGACTGTGTATATATGCACTTTACATCACATTATTCTGTGAGAAGTAACGGACCAGATTGTTATAAAACTTTTTCATGTCGCCGTAGATTTACTTTGTTCCATTTTTTCTACATTATCATTGAAAAACAAATAATGTGTCAAGGATGCAGAAGAACGAATAGCCATACGGACTGTTTAATAGTTATAGTAATTCTCTGCAGATACATACACTTAACCTCAAAGGTCAATCACTAAGTGTAAATGTATATATCCTGCTGTAAATGTCTACGAAATACAATAAATAAATACACAAGGTCCACATTTGTCTTCTTCCCGGATTGTCTTCAGAATCCCATGTATCAAGTAGTGGTGTCCATTGTCTCGCTCACAATGCAGTGAAGGATAGAACACTTACAATATGTTTTTTTATTTTTTTTAGCATTTCTACTACTGATATGAAAAATGTCAATACAATTACAATATGTTAATGTGAGATAACAGATCACTTCTTAGGCTACATTCACACGAGCGTGACAGATTTACATGCGTAAAGTTGATGTAAGACATCACATTGTCTTTCCAGTAGAATACAAACACAGCTGCATATTGTCTATACATTAAACTCAATAATTAAACACTATGCAATTAGCCCCCCCTAGTGTTGACGGCAGGCAACCAGAAGTTTAGTATTTAACTGTATGTCCATGCAGGGGATTTAGAGTTCTTCATCAAAGAAAATAGAGCTCTGAAATTAATCAGTATAGGATGTTATACCTAAAAAGACATGGTGTTAAATCTTGGGCATTCATTTTAACTGCTCACAGTCATTTCAACAAACTGCATAAATCAATAGTACAATATATCTTATTAGAGAAAATTACCTCTTTCTCCATTTATGAGGCACTTATTCTCCTTCCCCATGCCTCCCGCACTGATCATTTACTCTCAATTCACTGCTAAAATCCTCCTTGAGAGACAAATGGATTATCAGCTCACACTGAGAGATCAGGTTCCAGCTACCCATAGAAGTCTATGGAGGGGGGGGGGGAGCAGAGTCACAGAGGCGCTGCTACAATTGTTTTATCTCACCCCAGTTCTGGATTCACAGCTACACTGCTCAATACTGTTATATAATCTCCTCTGTCCTGCTGCAGTTTGTGAGTGCGTGTGAGAGGGAGATAGGGAAGCAGGGTCTCCTCTTTTCTCTGTGTAAAGTGTATAGGACTGACAATCAGTGTTGGACAGTGGTGGGCACAGTAACCAAAATAATAGCTGCTGCCCCCTGGTGTTCAAAACTCCCGCTTGCCACGAGATACATTACTGCGTACAAAATGATGGGAAGTAACACAGCAGAAATCAAGTGTAGCGCTGGTTGGGCGAGAAACAGATAATCAAAGCTGGACTTGTTCTCTGCCCCATTTTAGCTCATCCCTGCACAGTGATACACCTCTGGCCTTGGGGAAATCTGTAGTAACTACCTGCCCTGCCTACATATAGAAATCAAGTCTAGCACTGGTTTGCCGATCATGAGCCAATGAGTAATAGCTTTACTTTTTTTTCTACTGCCCCCAGAGCAAAGCTGCAGCATGGCTGCCAAGGAGAAAGAGACTCCAGTTCCCGCCAGGTAAGTTAGTGGCAGTGCCAGCAGGTTTATTTCTTCAGCAGCTTCATGTAAGCTGTAAACAGCCTGCTACAGTGAGACGGGGCATCAGTGAGTGTAGGCGACATGGGCAGGGCCGCCATCAGGAATTTCAGGGCCCTCTACAGCTAAATTTTCTGGGCCCCCCTACCGTGGCACCGCCTATTAACGGTACTCCGTCCAGCACTATATCATGCTACCCAGGGCCGCCATCAGGGGGGGTATTAGGGGTACTGATGTGAGAGGCCTGGCCAAACCTAATTGAAAGGGGGGCCCGGCAAACTGCCGCGACTTGCCTTTGGTAGAAAAAAAACAGGCCCCTGCAATGGGGCCCGTTTTTTTCACCAAAAGAATGTCATGAGCTGCGGGCCCCCCTTTCAATTAGGTTTGGCCGGGCCTCTCACATCAGTACCCCTAATACCCCCCCTGATGGCGGACCTGGGTAGCATGGGGGTCGTCATGGGGGCCGTCAAACACCGCCACCCATGCGACCGATCGCGCGCACCCGCAAACTCCCGCGCATGCGCACCCGCGACCGCCTGGAACCGCGCACCGAATTTTGAGGCAGATTTTGACCTGCCCACACTATCTTGCCGCGTTTTTTGACCGCGGCGATTGAGGACAGCAGACAAAAAACGCAGCGAAAAATGCATTTTCTGCCTCCCATTGATTTCGATGGGAGGTCAGAGGCAGAACCGCGGCAAGAAAGGACGTGCTGCTTTTTCTTTTTTCCGCGACTGGCTCCCATTGATTTCAGATTAAATCAATGGGAGGCGGTTTTGGAAGTTGTTTGGTGCTGATTCTGACGCAGTGTCCGAGTCAATATCAAGGCCCAAAAACTCTGTGAACTGGGCCTTATTGTTAGGGCTTATACAGACAAACGTGTAATACGTCCGTGCAACGTGCGTGATTTTCACGCGCCTCGCACGGACCTATGTTACTCTATGGGGCCGTGCGGACTGTCAGTGATTTTCACACAGCGTGTGTCCGTGTGTCCGTTGCGTAAAACTCACGACATGTCCGATATTTGTGAATTGTTCACACATTACGCACCCATTGAAGTCAATGGGTGCGTGAAAATCACGCCCAGCACTTCCGCAGCAGTATAAACTATGAATGAAAACAGAAAAGCACCACGTGCTACAAACATACAAACAGAGTGTCATAATGATGGCGGCTGCGCGAAAATCACGCAGCCGCGCATCATACGCTGCTGACACACGGAGCTGTTATGGACCTTTTGCATGCGCAAAATGCCACGTTTTTGCGCGCGCAAAAAGCACACGCTCGTGTAAATCCGGCCTTAGGGTTTACACAAGCGTACAGAATACATTGACATGCTGCGGCTTAAAAAGCCAAAAGCCACACTGCAGGTCCATTTTTTTTGCAGCGTGTGGATGAGATTTGTTCAAATCTCATCCACTCTGCTGCGACTGTAATACGCTGCGGATTTTCCACAATAAAATGTGTTGCATAAAATCCGCAGTGTTCATGCCTAGTGTGTTCCTACCCTAAGGCCGGATTTACACAAGCGTGTGCTTTTTGCGCGCGCAAAAAACGTGGCGTTTTGCGCATGCAAAAGGTCCATAACAGCTCCGTGTGTCAGCAGCGTATGATGCGCGGCTGCGTGATTTTCGCGCAGCCGCCATCATTATGACACTCTGTTTGTATGTTTGTAGCTCGTGGTGCTTTTCTGTTTTCATTCATAGTTTATACGGCTGCGGAAGTGCTGGGCTTGATTTTCACGCACCCATTGACTTCAATGGGTGCGTGATGCGCGAACAATGCACAAATATTGGACATGTCGTGAGTTTTACGCAGCGGACACACGGACACACGCTGCGTGAAAATCACTGACAGTCCGCACGACCCCGTAGAGTAACATAGGTCCGTGCGAGGCGCGTGAAAATCATGCGCGTTGCACGGACGTATTACACGTTCGTCTGAATAAACCCTAACAATAAGGCCCAGTTCACAGAGTTTTTGGGCCTTGATATTGACTCGGACACTGCGTCAGAATCAGCACCAAACAACTTCCAAAACCGCCTCCCATTGATTTAATCTGAAATCAATGGGAGCCAGTCGCGGAAAAAAGAAAAAGCCGCACGTCCTTTCTTGCCGCGGTTCCGCCTCTGACCTCCCATCTAAATCAATGGGAGGCAGAAAATGCATTTTTCGCTGCGTTTTTTGTCTGCTGTCCTCAATCGCTGCGGGCAAAAAACGCAGCAAAAAAACGCGGCAAGATAGTGTGGGCAGGTCAAAATCTGCCTCAAAATTCTTTAAGGAATTTTGAGACAGATTTTTTTTCTGCCTGCAAAATACTCTGTGTGAACAGGGCCATACAGAAACAGCACTTTGAGACATTTTACTCACTGTGTCTGAAGAGCTGCTCCCACTCCAGTCCTCTTCAGGCGATGTCTTCGGTCCAGACGTCCAGTCCTTCACCTCCAGCCAGGCTCCAGGTAAGTTCTGTCCATGTGTGTGTCCGCGGCTGCGCGAGCTTCGTTCGCGGGTGCGCGCGCTGGCGATCGTGGATGCGCGCGCTGGCGATCGCGGGTGCGCGCGCTGGCGATCGCGGGTGCACGCGCTTCCGTGCTTTCGCGGGTGCGCGCGCGGGCGGTCTCAAGTGCGGGCTTTCGTGGGTGCGTGCTCGCGGACGCTCGCGAGTGCGCACGTGCGGGAGTTTCCTTGTGCCCGTTTTTTTCTACCAATGGCAAGTCGCGGCAGTTGCCGGGCCCCCCTTTCAATTTGGTTTGGCCGGGCCCCTCACACCAGTACCCCTAATACCCCCCTGATGGCGGCCCTGGACATGGGTATTAGTGGCATTTGTGTGTGTCTAATATCCAGTGTGTGTGGCATCTGTACTAGGTGCGAGTGGTGCGTGTGCAATGTGTCCTAGTTGTGAGTGGCATGCAGCATGTGTACTAGGTGTGAGTAACGCATGTGTAGTATATACCCTTGGTCTGAGTGGTGCATGTGCAGTATGTGTCCTAGGTGTGAGTGGTGCATTTGCGGCATGTGTCCAACTTGTGGACTGCATCTATGAGGGATGTGTCCAGCATGTAAGTGTGATTATATATGGATGAATATAATTTTGTAATCATTCTATTATTTGGTTACAGTATGGTGATATTTTAGCATTGTATAACGGTATAATTTGGAATCTTTATATGTCAGTATAAGTCAGGATTTAATAAGGACTTAGACCCGGAGTCCCCACCTCAATCCTTATCAAATCCTCTAACACTCTGCATCCAATTCAAGTGAATGGGTATTTTATACTCCATTCAAATGCGATAAACTTTTTCCGCTCTATAAAAAACATGTTTATTACTCTCGCGGATTTCGCACGGAAAAGCAGTTAATTAGTTGAAGATAGAGCTATCGGCAGTTACTCCACTTTTCATTTACACCTGTTTTGATAAATCTCCCCATGTCTTTTTCGAGCGAATAGGTGGCCCCCATCCACACCAACCCAATACTGGTGGCTGTGTATGGCCTGCGCTAAGCCTGTGTGCTTAAAATTGCGAGGGATGATTTTAAGTCCCAGCCTGGCCTTGGGAACATGATAGTAGCTAGACTTCACCTACTCTGGAGCTGAACTCAGTGAAAACTGACAATGAGATTGAATCTGTAGAGGGGGAAACTGGTGAAAAATGCAGAATACGAGTCTTATCATGGCCAGAAATAGTGTTATTCCTTGTACACATACAGGACAGCTTATAATGTAAAATCTCATGAAACAACAGGTACGCTTTAAGTAATAATAAGCCACAGTAAACTAGTTAAAAATACAATTTAAAAAAATGAAATACATTATTGTAATTAAAGAGGCTCTGTCACCAGATTTTGCAACCCCTATCTGCTATTGCAGCAGATAGGCGCTGCAATGTAGATAAGAGTAACGTTTTTATTTTTAAAAAAACGAGCATTTTTGGCCAAGTTATGACCATTTTTGTAGTTATGCAAATGAGGCTTGCAAAAGTCCAAGTGGGCGTGTATTATGTGCGTACATCGGGGCGTTTTTAATACTTTTACTAGCTGGGCGCTCTGATGAGAAGTATCATCCACTTCTCTTCAGAACGCCCAGCTTCTGCCAGATCACGCTGTGACGTCACTCACAGGTCCTGCATCGTGTCAGACGAGCGAGGACACATCGGCACCAGAGGCTACAGATGATTCTGCAGCAGCATCGGCGTTAGCAGGTAAGTCGATGTAGCTACTTACCTGCAAACGCTGATGCTGCTGCAGAATCAACTGTAGCCTCTGGTGCCGATGTGGCCGTCACGATGCAGGACCTGTGAGTGACGTCACAGATCTGCACTGCCAGAAGCTGGGCGTTCTGAAGAGAAGTGGATGATACTTCTCATCAGAACGCCCAGCTAGTAAAAGTAGTAAAAACGCCCCGATGTACACACATAATACACGCCCAGTTGGACTTTTACTTTTAAACACACCCACTTGGACTTTTGCAAGCCTCATTTGCATAACTACAAAAATGGTCATAACTTGGCCAAAAATGCTCGTTTTTAAAAAATAAAAACGTTACTGTAATCTACATTGCAGCGCCGATCTGCTGCAATAGCAGATAGGGGTTGCAAAATCTGGTGACAGAGCCTCTTTAAATTACCCATTTTAAAAAAATAGATACATTTTATTTGTGAAATAGAAAGCATAAAATTCAGTTGGTTGGAGTCAGTACAGTGAGATGTGATTTGCCCTCGATATACATTAAGAACGAGCAGTGAACATTTCCGGGGTGTATGCCACGCTATTAGTATTGGGTTCTGGAATACAATATTTTAAAAGCTTATCACTTTGCAGTATGAAGTTGAAGAATTGTTTAAGATAAGTCTGGAATATTGCTGTGTAGGAGAAAATGAAGGTGTTCAAGAAACAAATGATTCCAGGAGAAAATTACCATGAACTTCTGGATGAACTTTTTTCCTTCAGAGTCAGTGGTTTGCTGTGCTTACACGACTAAAGGTAGAGGGTATACCCACTGTTGTACATTATTTTAGAGCTTATATATAGATATAACCTACATAAGTAACCAGTGGCGGATTATCATATGGGCGTTTCGGGCGGCCGCCCGGGGCCCGAGGCTTCCAGGGGGCCCATGGCAGCCCGAAACGCACATTATCTCGTAAATCTATTCAGCGCGCTAGCGCTGCTAACGGCCGAAGATGGGGAGGAGCAGGGAATTCGCCGGGATCCAGGGGTAGGACACGCCTCCCTGACAGTGCGGGCCGCCGCCATTGAGTAACAGAACAGCGACGGACGGCTGTTCTGTTACTCCAAAGCAGCAAGAGAAGAGCCGGCGGGCGGTCACCGGCGCTGAGGTCAGTACAGGATTATCCTCCTGCCCAACTGGTTCCCGACCGCTGGCTGTATTTTTACGGCCAGCGGTCAGGGACGGGTGCTTAAAACCCGAGCCATAGACTTTCTACGGCTCGGGTTTTAACTTGCTGCCCGCGCGATCGGGCAGCTGAATGTCGGGTCTCCGGCTGTCAGTGACTGCCGGGGACCCTGAGGAGAAGACAGAAGCAGCTTTCGCTGCTTCTGTCTTCTCCGATGTCTTCTTACACAGCGTTCAATGAACGCTTGTGTACAGGAATAGAGACAGCAGCAGCGGCGCTGTCTCTATTCCTCCCGGTGATCATGTGACAGGTCACATGATCGCCGGGTGCCGTTAGTGGCAGACTGTTGCTGGGTCTTACTAGACCCAGCACAGCCCTATTAGTGACAATCGTCACTGTGAGAGGGCTGATTTCCCCTGTAACTGGGGCTGCTGTGCAGCTCCAGTTACAGTGGAAAAACATGGTGTAAAACAAAGAGAAAGTAGATATAAAGTTCCCCAAAGGTCTTTTTTGACCTTTGAGGATCAGAACATAGTAATAAAAAATAGTAAAGTGCAAAAAAAATAAATAATAATAAATACACATAAAATACCCACCCCAAAAAAAACGTTCCCCCCCCCCGCCAATCATTGTTGTAACGCTAGCGCTGACCCAATTACCCTAATATAGACATGTAATATATTAAAATTTACGGTAGACAATGACGATCACAGATAAAAGGTCTATTTTAGGGTAAAACAATGTTATTACCAAAAAAAAATAGCTGAAACGTAAAAAAGCTTCTTTTTTTACTATTATTTTCAAACTTTATGAATAAAAATTCTAAAATGGCAAAAAATGTGTGCATAAAAACGATAAAAAACGAAACCTGCATTGTCTACGGAAAAAACGTCGCAAAAATAACGTCGGTTTTATTTTTTTTTTAATAAAAATGTGTGTTTGGTGCAACTTTGTAATTACGTTTTATTAAAAAATATTTTCACTTTTTGAGATACAGCTGCTTTGTATCCTGTATCCGTCAGGTCAGCAGGACTGACGGGATCAGTGAAACGGGCCCTGCGCTAAATTATAATCTTAGATGTGATAGATTTGAGGTGGATCCTGCGTGTCACTGATCCCGTCAGTCCTGCTGACCTGACGGATACAGGATACAAAGCAGCCGTATCTCAAAAAGTAAAAATATTTTTTAATAAAATCAATCAATCACACTGATACACAGACATACTGTATATATATATATATATATATATATATATAATTATAATATAAAGTTTTTAAATGTGTACATAACCTTGTGGCACTATATACAAGGGGGAGCGCTGTGTGGCACTATATACAAGGGGGAGCTCTGTGTGGCACTATATACAAGGGGGAGCGCTGTGTGACACTATATACAAGGGGGAGCGCTGTGAGGCACTATATACAAGGGGGAGCGCTGTGAGGCACTATATACAAGGGTGAGCGCTGTGAGGCACTATATACAAGGGGGAGCGCTGTGAGGCACTATATACAAGGGGGAGCGCTGTGAGGCACTATATACAAGGGGGAGCGCTGTGAGGCACTATATACAAGGGGGAGCGCTGTGAGGCACTATATACAAGGGGGAGCGCTGTGAGGCACTATATACAAGGGGGAGCGCTGTGAGGCAAGGGGGGGCTGTGTAGTGCTATCCACCGTGGTATGTGTGTGGCGCTCTTTATAGGGGGGGCTTTTTGGTGCTATTTACAAGAGGGGGAGGGCTGTGTGGCGCTCTCTACAGGGGGGCTGTATGGCACTATCTATAGGGGGCTGTGTGTAACGCTCTCTACGAGGGGGATGTGTGATATATAGAGGGGGCTGTGTATGGCGATATCTATGGGGGTGTGTAATATCTACAGGGGCTGTGTGTGGCACTATGTACAGGGGGCTGTGTGTATGGTGTTTTACAGTGTGTGGTATTATATTCAGGCGCGCAGTGTTTGGTGCTATTATATTTAGGGGTACACTATGTGGCACCATGATAACTTTATTTTCGTTTATAGGTGTGGAAATGTTGGAAAAGTGAGGAGACGTCTAAGTGGCAAATTCTGCAGAAATGAGTCATGGCCGGGAGAAGTCGTCATGAGCGCTGGACCGGATGGAGAAGAAAAGAGGAAAAAAACTACTAGAATCTGAGACGTCGTCACCTGTGAGTCACTAGATTTATAGAGAATCTGTCACCTCTCCTGACATGTTTATTATAGGAAATCCTTGTATTTCACAAAAAGTCTTTCTGCGGTCCAGGACTGATAGACAATTCCCCTTGTCAGGAGGTTGTGTCCCTGCACAGTGTGATCCTGTCAGTATGTAGGGACACCGCGCTGTGACAAGGGGAATCGTAACACTGTTAATGCTTGCCCAAAAAGGTAGTGTTAAAAATAGTTACGGTGAGGAAGGGGGGCCCAAGTTTGGGTAACAGCCCAGGGCCCATGGTCTACTTAATCTGCCACTGTAAGTAACAAGTCATTAATACATTTCATCTACTTCTGATCCTGAGTTATATTCTGCATTATAGTCCAGAGCTGCATTCGCAATTCTGCTGGTCAACAGGTTTGCCGACAGACACACCACTGGAAGCTTAGCTGAGCTCACAATTTATATTAGATTTACCCTATTTCCCTCCACCCCATCCTCTCTACACTTGCAGTTCTTAATGCAGGTCCTGCTGGCCACCCTATAACATATCTGTTGTAGAATCCGCTTGCAGGTCCTGTCTCGGATCCATCCCTCACCTCAACTCTCTTTTAAATTATATATATCCACTACCTCTCTTTCTCTCTTTAAATCTTTCTCTCTTTAATTATACCCCTTCTTCAAGGGGTATAACTATAGTGGTTGCAGAATTAGTAATTCAGGAAGGTCTATCACCAGTGGTTAGCGCTTCAATACCGGCAGCAGCAGCAGCACCCAGCGGAGATGGTGCTATATGTGGTGGCATATTTTCACCTTCACCGACAAACAAAGGTCCGGTCTATAAAAAACCCGTCGCTAGTGGACGATGTAATGTTGTCTCAAATCCTAATGGACGAACCCTGTGATATTTCTCAGTTCCCTTCATCTGATGCACCTATTACGGTGGACACATTAAAAGGAATGTTAGTCCTACTTCAAAATGGCATAAATAAGAGTGTGTCATCTCTGGTCAGTAAATTACAATTCAATGTTAACGCACTGGGGGAGCGCACGGACCATTTAGAACGTAAGATGGAAGATTTTTCAAATGCCCATAACGAACTTGTGAATGCACATAATGTACTGGAAGATGACGTTACTTGGCTTAAACACAAGGTCACAGATGCTGGGGACTGTTCAAGGCGTAATAACATCAAAATTCGGGGTATACCAGAGGAGGTGCCTCCTATTGAATTAGCTGGATATGTGAGAAGTTTATTTCTTACAATGGTACCATCGCTTTCGGAGCTGGATTTGACAATAGATCGGGTGCATAGACTACCTAAATCAAAAGCAGCCCCAGATAAGGCACCTCGTGATACGTTGTCTAGAATTCATTTTTTTCATGTAAAAGAGAGGCTGATGTTTGAGGCCAGAAGAATGGGTTCGCTTCCGACTCCCTACACTGCTATCTCCTTATTCCCGGATCTCTCAGCTGCCACTCATCAAGCTCACAGAGAATTTTTTCAAATTACGAAAACGCTACGTGATTCTGGTGTCAAGTATGAATGGGGATTCCCCACAAAATTGTTGATAACCTACAATGGAACACTCGTTATGGCTACCTCTGTGGAGGAAGGTTTATCGTTGTTACAAAAATGGAACATTCTTACACCTGGTACTCCACTTAAACTTGGGAAAGTGCGTGCGCCTTCTTCACTTGCCCTGGATTGGAAGACCGTTAACATCCGGAACCATGTGACCTGATTACTTCTAATATATGTCGTTTGCTGGCTAAATATATTAAGGTTATAGTACTTGATATCTGGTTAACTTAAATCTTATGTTATTAATGAGCAAGATTGCAATGTATTTGTTCTCTTTCCCCTAGAGAATGCAGTGCGATGAACGCACTATGATTGTTCTCAATTTTTTCTTTTCTTCTTTCTAGTCTAAAATGTACTCTCTCTTTCTTTTTGTGTTTAGTTTGTTTTTTATGTAATTTGACTGCTCTGAATTTTTTACCTCAGATTGTGTTGGTCATCAAGGCTTTACTTAGAAGGATGGGTTTTGCAGTCACATTACTACTGTCATGTTGATATCTCCACACGTTTGATGGCTTCTGCTTTCGGATTATTAAGTATGGTACTCTGCTTTTCCTCAATTAACGTCAGGGGACTTAATAGCCCCTTTAAAAGAAGCTTGCTGTGGCGTTAAATGTGACGTTCTATTGGTGCAGGAAACACATTTTTATGTGGAGAAAATGCCTAAATTCTCTAATAAATTTTTCCCACATATTTTCACCTCTTCGTGCTCGGCTAAACGTAAGAGGGTTATGATCGCTATTAAAAACTCGGTAGTTTTCACTTTTAAATCTCTTGTTAAAGATCCCCAACTAAGATTCTTGGGATTGGTGTGTGAAATCAATAACATACTGTATACTATCTTTAATGTATATTTCCCCAATAAACGCCAACAAACATCATTACTTGAATTCGCTACTCCTGAAAATCAAGGCGTTAACACAAGGTATGCTAGTTGTAGGTGGAGACTTTAATATGACTATTGACCCAGATATAGACTCCACTGCTAGAACTAGACAGTCTTCTCCTTTTGCATCGTCTTTGTTAGAGGGAGGCCTGTATGACGTGTGGAGATGCCAACATGGGGGTGAGAGGGATTATACTTTCTTTCATATTTCCTATTCTAGGATCGATTTGTTTCTGGGTAATAATAGGGTACTCCTACAGTCACAATCTTCTGTAATTGGACAGATAGCCTGGTCTGATCACGCTCAAATCTCGCTTTCCATAAATGAGAAAATGTCGTCTTCTCTTCCTTCACAATGGCGTTTGAATGATTACATACTCCATCACTCTGATCATGCCCCAACCTTGCTAAAAGAATTGAAGCATTCTTTTTCAGACAATGTGGGTTCTGTTTCATGTCCTTACATTTTGTGGAATGCGCATAAAGCATTTATGAGAGGGTTATTGATTAAAGCTTGTTCTCAGGCTAAGAGAAAGAGGGAAAAAGAGATTTTTAATATCACTAATCAGATAGCAGTTATAGATTTAAGAAATAAAGCTACGCCCACACCTGCTTACTCTTCAGAGTTGAGGACCTTGCGCTTGACATTACAGTCATTGCTTGCGTCTCAGTACGACATTTATCTCAAACGCATGCAAGTGACTACCTGTGCACATAATTAGAGATGAGCCAACTTATCAAAAGTTCGGATCGGCTAGTTCGCCGAATTTCACGAAAAAGTTCGATTCGGACCGAACTAGTTCGGACCGAACCTGTAATTTCCATGCGCCGAGCATGCTACTGTCCAGGGTGCTGAAAGAGTTAATGGGCTGCACTAACTCTTTCAGCAACCTTGACAGTACATGCTCGGCGCGCGGAAAATAAAATTTTAATGTAATAAAAAAATAATAATAATACGTCCATACTTACTTTCCTCCTGTCCGGCCTCCAGCGATGACGTTTCATCCATGTCGCAGCTGCAGCCAATCACAGGCTGTAGTGGCGGTCACACACGTCAGGATGACGTTAGAAGGCCGGCCTCCAGGGATGACGCTTCATCCCACGTGTAATTATGTTTGCATGTATTTATGTTTGCATGTATATTTGTGCATGCTTGTATATATGTATGTATGTATCTTTGCATGTTTGTTTGTATGTTTTCATGTGTGTGTGTATGCATGTATGTATGATAGTTTGCATGTATGTATGTATATATGTGTGTATGTTTGCATGTATGTATATTTGCATGTATATATGTGCATGCTTGTATATATGTATGTATGTATGTTTGTATATATGTATGTATGTATGTATGTTTGCATGTATGTTTGTTTGTATATATGTCTGTATGGCCATGTATGATACTGTCTGCTGGCGCCCTGTATCTAAGTCAACTTCGCGGCAGGCTTCTATACATGGTATAACAGTCAGTATCACACATTAAACTAAATCTAAGCCTACGACATGTTTTATTTCATTTTTTTTTTAATTTATTTTTTTACAGGTTTGGTGTTTGGACTACGTCGGTTTCGAGGACTACTTAGATGACGTTTTTTTTTTCTACAACAAAATGGTTAATGAGGGTTGTGTTGGGGGTGCTTTATTTCAATAAAATATTTTATCTATATCTTTGTCTTTTCTTTTCAAATTTTATTACTACCATTTAAGTAATGGCCGCTGTCTGAGTGACAACATCCATTACTAAGGCTAGGCTTAGTGTTAGCAGGTGCAGAGGCTAACACTAACCACCATTATTACCCCGCTACCCACCACCGCCAGGGGTGCCGGGAAGAGCCAGGTACGATCCAGTACCCGACCATCTGTTGTGATGGTCGGGTTCTGGGGCGGCCGCAGGCTGGTATTATGAGGCGGGGAAGGGTCAAAAACAGTGGAACTTCCCACCCTTGTAATGCTAGGCTGCTGCTGCTGTGTTGTATCTGGCTGGTTATAAAAGTGGGAGGGACCCCATGTCATTTTTTTAAATTATTTATTTGTAAATTTTTTTTTTTTTTTAAAAAGACATGGGGTTCCACCCAATTTATCATAACCAGCCACATACAACACAGTGTTATTAGCCTGGGAATGGACAAAACCAGTGGCCCTTCCCACCCATGTAATGCCAGACTGCTGCGGCCTTGTATATGGCTGGTTATTAAAAATGTGGGGGACCCGTCTATTGTCAAATTTGTTAAATTCAAAAAAAAAAAACGACGTGGGTGTCCCCCCCCCCCATTTTTATAACCAGCCCGATACAACACAGCAGCAGCAGCCTAGCATTACAAGGGTGGGAAGGTCCACTGTTTTTGGCCCTTCCCAGCCTCATAATACCAGCCTACGGCCGCCCCAGTACCCGACCATCACAACAGATGGTCGGGTACTGGATCGTACCAAGCTCTTCCCGGCACCCCTGGTGGTGGTGGGTACCGGGGTAATAATGGGTGGTTAGTGCTAGCCTCTGCACCGGCTAACACTAAGTACCGCCTTAATAATGGACGCTGTCAATCAGCCAGCTGCCATTATCTAGGCACTAATAAAGTTTAAAGAAAAACACAAAGACAATTCTTTTTTATTGAAATAAGAAATCCCCAACAAAACCCTCGTTAACCATTTTACTAAAATTTGAAAAAACGTAGATCTACGCAGTAGTCCAACGAATCGAAGATGTAGTCCAATCGGTACATCAAAATCTGCAACAACATTAAAAAACAGTTATCAATGTGAACAATACCAATACTTCTACTCACCTACACACATATATACACGCACACACAAACAAACAACCATACACAAACACACACATATACACAAAAACACAACAAGATATACACACATACACACACACACACATACACACACACACACATAAACAGACAAACACACACACATATACACGAACTCACACATATACAAACAAAAACACACATATCCAAACACACACATATACACGAACACACACATATACACAAACACACACACACACACACACACACACACACACACACACACACACACACATATACACAAACACATATACACAGTTATACACAAACACAACAAGATATACACAAACACACAAACACAAAGAGACAAACACACACATATACACACACACATATACACGAACTAACACATATACACAAACACATATACAAACAAAAACACACATACCCAAACACACACATATACACAAACACACATATACACAAACACACACATATACACAAACACACACATATACACAAACACATGTACACAAACAGACCCATATATACACAAACACACACATATACACACAAACACACACACAAACATATACACAAATACATATACACAAACACACCCATATATACACAAACACACACACACACACACATAAACACACAAACACACACCCATATACACACATATACACAAACACACATATACAAAAACACACACACACAAACATCTACACACACACACACACACACACACACACACACACACACACACACAGTTCACAGCAGCACAGAGTATTTCAGGAGATGAGCGTGCGGATCTTGTGCGAGGTGTTGACTTGCCAATCATGTGAAGGTGTTATTGAGGACAGGAGTGGAGGAGAGGTAACAGACTGAGCTACGTAATGGTAAGATCAGAGTTCACAGCAGCACAGAGTATTTCAGGAGAGGAGCGTGCAGATTTTGTGCTGCTGTGAACTCTGCTCTTACCATTACGTAGCTCAGTTGTACCTCTCCTCCACTCCTGTCCTCAATAACACCTTCACATGATTGGCAAGTCACCACCCCGCACAAGATCCACACGCTCATCTCCTGAAATAATCTGTGCTGCTGTGAACTCTGCTCTTACCATTACGTGGTGACTTGCCAATCATGTGAAGGTGTTATTGAGTACAGGAGTGGAGGAGAGGTACAACTGAGCTACATAATCGTAAGAGCAGAGTTCACAGCAGCACTGAATCTGCACCCTCATCTCCTGAAATACTCTGTGCTGCCTTAAACTCTATGGACAGGTCAAGATCCTGTTTCTTTTAAATGCTGCACTGTAGCGCAGCCTTATATAGTGGATCGAGCGGGTTCCCTAGCAGCATTTAAAAGAAACAGGATCCTGACCTGTCCACAGAGTTTAAGGCAGCACAGAGTATTTAAGGAGATGAGCACGGCCGGGCACGGCCGGCCACAGGCAGCCGGTCGTTTTTCCGAGCCGTGCTCCCATTATAAAATATATTACCCGTAATGACGGGTGGCTACATGTGTGCACCCGTCATTACGGCAGCGTTGCTAGGCGACGTCAGTAAATAGTCACTGTCCAGGGTGCTGAAAGAGTTAACTGATCGGCAGTAACTGTTTCAGCACCCTGGTCAGTGACTACCGATCACAATATAGAGTAACCTGTAAAAAAAAAAAGACGTTCATACTTACCGAGAACTTTCTGCTTCCTCCAGTCCGGTCTCCTGGCCGTTGCCTTGGTGACGCGTCCCTCTCGACATCCGGCCCGACCTTCCTGCATGACGATACAGCCCATGTGACTGCTGCAGCCAATCACAGGCTGCAGAGGCCTCTGCAGCCAATCACAGGTTACAGCGGCCTCTGCAGCCAATCACAGGCTGCCGCGTCAGAAAAGAAGGTCGGACTGGAGGAAGAAGTGGGACTCGTCACCAAGACAACGACCGGGTACGTATGAAATGCTTTTTATTTTATTTTTAATCAGCAGCCTCTTTTCTCTATCAGTGATTGATAGAGATAAGTGGCTGCCGATTTGTATAATATTTTTGACCGGGTTCGGTCAAAACGTGTTCGGCCGAACCCGGTGAAGTCCGGATTCGCTGCGAACCGAACTTTTCCGGATGTTCGGACCGAAACCGGGTTCGGTTGTCCCGGTTCGCTCATCTCTACACATAATAATAGAGCCGGTGCTTTTTTGGCTAGAAAAATAAAACAGTCCTCGCCATGCTCCCGCATTATATATCTCTTGGATAAAAAGGGTAATAAAGTTATAGAGCACTGATAGCCGAACACTTCCAATCTTATTATAGTGCCCTTTACAATATACATATGGACGACAACACTTATCAGCCTTCACAGTCTGAAATTGCTGATTTTCTGCACTCAGTCCCATTGCCACAGGTTTCCCAGTCCCAACTTGCAGTTTTATCCGCCCCCTTCACTGAATCCGAGATACTTAAAGCTATAGCATCGCTTAAACTTTTTAAAGCCCCGGGTCCGGATGGCTACATGAATAACTATTATAAGGAGTATGCACAGATTCTAGCCCCTCGTTTAGGGCAGATATTTAATCAAGCAGCACAGGATGGTCCTTTTTCTACAGAAATGCTCCTGGCCACGGTAGTCACCCTTCCTAAACCAGATAAGGATCCCACGTCCCCAGATAATTTTCGTCCTATTTCCCTGTTAAACTCAGATATTAAAATATATGCAAAAATCCTCTAGACTAGGTTGTATCATATTATTCCTCAACTGGTTAAATCAGATCAAGTTGGGTTTGTGGCGGGACATCAGGCCCCTGATGGAACTCGGCGGTTTATGGACTTGGTTCAGTGTGTGGAGACCTCTCGGACGCCTTCTCTGCTTCTTGCTTTGGACGCAGAGAAGGCGTTCGATAGAGTACATTGGGGCTATCTGTCTCAGCCTCTTGAACATTTTGGATTTAAGGGTCGTATAAAATCCTCCATTCTTTCATTATACTCATTTCCCTCGGCTAGAGTTCTCTCTTCAGGGTTTTTGTCTGACCCTTTTATAATAAAGAACGGTACACGTCAGGGTTGCCCACTCTCTCCCGTTGTGTTTGCCTTAGCGATGGAAACCCTCGCAGAACTAATACGACTTAATCCAAAAGTTCAGGACATTAAAGTAGGATCTAAGGCTCATAAAATTGGTCTTTATGCTGATGATGTGCTCCTGGCAGTCTGTGACCCCTTTAATTCTCTATCCGCCATCCAAGATAACCTTTCTGAGTTTAGTAAGATTTCTTATTATAAAATTAATCTGACTAAGTCCCAGGTGTTAGGTGTGGGAATAGAACAGGGGATGAAGGCCTCCTTGTTACAATTTCCTTTTGAGTGGAGTGATGATAGCATTACCTATTTAGGTATCTCCATTACAAGCCCTAGCTCGGCACTATTTGCAAAGAACTACCTCCCGCTTTTATCCAAAGTATCAAAACTAGTGGAAAATTTTTCTAAACCAATGATCTCTTGGGCTGGTAAAATCACTATTGTAAAGATGATGATCCTGCCCATAACACTATACATATTTCGACCAGTAATCATCCCGGTTTCCAATAATTACCTTTCTAAACTTCAAAAATTACTCACTGACTTTATATGGGCTGGCAGAAAACCAAGGATACGGCTCTCTACCATGGCTCGCCCTTGGGTGTCAGGCGGGGTGGGAGTTCCTGATGTTAAGAGGTACCTTCACTCTACTGTACTTTCCCAAATTTATCACTGGTGGGGCAGATATACTGAACTTAAATGGGTGGAAATTGAGAGGGTTTCATTGGGGCTCCTCATATTTCTCTTTTATCAATTGATAGCTTTAAACGTCCTCAAAGGAGCAAATACATGCTTTCTATTGCTGCCTCTATAGCCTCCTGGCAATACCTGGTTACTCACACTCCAAAGTGTGAATGTCAATCCCTTCAGCAATTGCCCCTCCGTTATCTCTCCTCCTTTTTACCGGAGTTAAACGTGTCTAAGTGGGAAGCAGCAGGGATTGAAAGTGTCTGCAATCTTTATGAATTTAAGACAATGTGACCCTTTAATAGTTTGGTACAAAAATATGATATACCTTCCCAAGACATGTATAAATATTTTCAGATGCGTCATATTTTGAGTTCTAGGCAGCTAGAGGGGCCGATATTTATGATTAGTGCATTTGTGACCTTCAACTCTGCAAAGCCTAAGCTAAAGAGCATCTCTATGTTTTATTCTACTATTTCCAGACCTCAAACTTTAATTAAACCAGGGTATTTACTTAAATGGGAGAAAGAACTAAACTTGGTTATCACTCTGCCGGAATGGTACTCGGCAATGAATTGGACCTCCAGGATCTCTAAAGGTGATAGTCACAGGGAAATAGCGCATAAAATTCGGCTCAGATGGTACAGAACTCCAGCGTTGATAGCTAAATTGAACTCTTCTTACTCCCCGTTGTGTTGGAGAAATTGTGGTATGCCAGGTAATTACATGCATGTTTGGTGGAATTGGCCATTTGTATTCAACTTTTGGAAAGCTACTTTTGCATTTCCGTCCTCTATTTTACATTATTTAATATCCCCTTCCCCTGCATTGGCGTTGTGTTTCATTGGTTTTGCTAATGTTCCTAGGGACTTCAGGTGTATAACGGGGCATGTTATTATAGCTGCCAGATTGCTGATAGCTAGGTCCTGGAAATCTCTAGACCCTCTTACTATTTCCGAGTTAAGTAATCTTGTTCAATTTGACTATATTATGGAAAGAATGTTAGCGGTACGCTCTAATACTTATGGTAAATTTTTAGATAATTGGGTATTATGGTCAGATTATAAGACTTCTAGAACACTTCCTCCCTAGTGCTATAAACACTGGGAGCTATTGTTATTCTGCTGGTACCCGGGAATTAGGGGATGGCATTAATAATATCTTGATAGGATCTAATGGGGGTGTCGATGCTAAACGACATTTGATAAACTTTTGACAGCCCTTTTTCATAGTATCAGCAGCCAAACTTTGAATTTTTGATTTTTGTTCTGCTTTTGTATGCTTGTTTGTTTCCTTTTTTAATGAATTCTTTGCAACTTGCGTACTATTGCATAAAATATACGTTTGTATTGTATTGTTTGCCAATGTCATGGCTATTGTGTTGATGTGATAGTCCACTTCTGACTAAATATGTTATGTTTTGGAAAAAAAATAAATAAATATATAAATATTAAAAAAAAGAATTAGTAATTGCACCTAGGGACTAATACTTAAGTGGATCCAAAGACCCCCTTTGCTACATAGTTACATAGGTTGAAAAAAGACCCAGGCCCATCAGGTTCAACCATTCTCACTGAATTACATTGCTTTATTAATTGTAACCCTCAATGCCATTCATCAGTAAATAATCATCTCGCCTTTTTCTTAAATGCTGACATAGTATCTGCCACCACTACCTCTTGGGGTCGGGCATTCCATAGTTTCACAGCTTTAACTGTAAAGAACCCTTTCCTATATTGATGTCTGGAAGGTCTTTCTTCCACACACAATGAATATCCCCTGGTCCTTTGTAAAGTCCTTGGAAATAAGATTATGTGCTAGTTCTTTGTATTGACTACACGTATATTTATACATGTTAATAAGATCAACTCTAAGGCGTCTTTTTTCCAAGCTGAACAAGCCCAATTGTTCTAGCCTTTCATTGTAAGTGACACATTCCATTTAATAATCTAGTCGCCCGCCTTTGAGCCCTCTTCAGTTCACCTAAATCTTTTTTACAATGTGGAGCCCAAAACTGAATTCCATAATCAAGATGTGGCCTTACTAGGGATTTATAGAGGGGTAATATTACATTTGAATCACAAGGTTTTTAGCTTTTTTTTACACCCTAAAATCCTATATGCTTTTGCAGCTGCTGCTTGACATTGAGTGCTGCTACTTAGCTTATTTGTGACCAGAATGCCCAGGTCCTTCTCCTGTTCCAATATCCCCAGTTTTATTCCATTCAATGTATATGCATTATTACTATCATTGTGGTCTGGGTGCATTACTTTACATTTATAAATGTAAAGTATTACAAATGTACAGTATTATAAATGGTACATGGTAGGTGGATTGCCTTGTTACGCTCATCAGACAAATGCCCACGCTGCCTACCACTTACCCTGGCCACGCGACTCTCCACAATGCACGTCTTCTGGGGATGGGTGAAGCGACCAGCAATAGTGATTGTCCATCTATCAGAGGTGTAGCTTTTTATCAATGTCTAGACCTATATTTTATTCCACCCTTTTCTTACCCACCTCTTCTGACTGTTGTGAAGTTCTGTGCCCCTATTTCCATTATAACTTATGCAGGAATGGGGGACTCATTGTGTTATTGGATATTTTATAATTTACTGGATGGTTTATATATTTTTCTTGCACCACTTAAGTTTGTTTCTCCTTAAAATTCCATGAAAATATTCAGTGACCATCTGACCAAATAATTGCAGATCCACACTGCTATGAAAATGCACCAACTGTGCTGAATAAAGTGGCATATGAATAATATATCATCTGTATAATTTCTAAACTTTTACAGTCATGATCTGAATGTTAATTCCCTTTCTATAGGGAAAATGGAAATATTCTCCAAAGCCACAGATTTCTGCTCTGAGGATTTCTAAAACCTTTTGCTGTCTTTTTGTGCCAGACAAATATTTTACGTTTTCTGAGATCTAGAAATAGGGGGTGGCTCAAGTATGAGTGGATCAGCTTTCAGAAATACTAGCAAGTAGGCTCATCTCCATCTTCCAGGCCTACTAGAGCCATTTTATAATTTGGCTTAACCTTGCCATCTCATATATAGGTCCAGTATTTTCCTTATAATATATCTATAGTAGTCCAAACTATTTTAAAAAAGAGAAAGTTTCCAATCCCCTACTTCCCTTCACACAGCTTTAGAGTGACATGATAAAATTCTATCTGCCTGCAGTCACCACTAGGGGGAGCTTAGGGGCTCACCTATCGGGAGAACAGGGGTCATGTTACAGTTCACTGCAGTCGCTTCCCCATTGAAGTTAATGGAGAGGTGGCCACACTTGCACATGGCCCCATCTATTAGAGTCAATGGGAACTACGCAAAGAGCCTGCAGTACCTCTCCATTGAGAACCCAGAACCCAGTTACCCCAATAGTTCTCTCCCACACTCCTGTGTCCTGTGCCGCATCCCATATGTCTGGAATGATGTCATCGAGTACCTGTTGGGTACACTAAATGCTTATGTATCCTGTGCCGCATCCTGTAACTCCGGAGTGATGTAATTCAGTACCTGTTTGGTACGCTAACTGCTTATACTAGGAGGAGCGCCGCCGGCCCCGGGTGCTCTTTATTCAAAAACTTACAACAGAGCATCTACTTATCGGAAAAAACGGAGACCCTTTCTCTAATCTCATACAATACCTTCTTGGTGTGTTGAGTTCTGCGAGGTCTGTGTGAAGCAAATATTGTGAAGACAAAATTGTACAGGTATTGCTGGAAATTGACAGCTTGTGGCTATCAGGGAATGCTGGGAGTTGTAGTTTTGCAACAAATGGAGACCCAAAGACAGAGGATCTTTTTTTGAATTTGAAGATCTTGGACTCCAATGCAAATCTGTAACAGACCCCCCACCTTCCGTGTGCCATTTATAATACTGTGTCTTCTTATGTGGTAGAGGGGCATTTAGCACACTTTAGGCACCAGGGCCTGGGTACCTTTGTGCCTCCTATTGCTATGCCCCATCCCACAGGTTGGAGACCTGTTCTCATTGGCTCTATCACCTATATCATGTCCATTTCTCTAATGTAATAAATACTTGAAATGATCCTTGATGTAGCGTGTAGACATCAAGTGCTGTGGACCTGAGTTCTTTTGATGTGTTCAGACCATTTATTCCCTTCTTGAATACAGTCTTGATCTGAACAATTTGACATTTCGCAGTCACCATTGTCTATTGGACATTTGGCAGTTCAGTGAACTCCTGTCATGTTTTGATCTCCTCGTGCATGGCTGAAAAGTCTGGGGATTTCACTTTTCTACAGAACACACTGTAGCTCAATGAACTCTTTCAAAAAGTTGCATCTCATCAACTAGACTTTAACTTGTAAAGAATGACCGAAATTCAACTATGGCAAAATGAAAAAATATACCACAATACTATTAAAGGATATAAATGTATGGTGGGTAATGAAATGAGAAGAATCATGGTCATCATTAAAGGGGTATTCCCGACCTAAACATTTGTGGCATATATTGTGGATATGCCATACATGTTTAAGTTGGAAAAAATCCCTCTAAGATAAGGGGCAAGTAGCAGTACCGACATTGGTTTGATTAGTCTATTGACACCCCCTTTTTTATTTACCATATAGTGCCCAAATAATACAATTATACATTGCCGTATTGTACCCAAATAACACTTTACAATTAGTTGCCTTTCTTTAGCTTTGGGCAAGAAGTGTGGGCTCAGGGTGGAAGCTCTAGGTGACTAGAAAGGCCTTTCACTAGTGATACTGTATGTGAGGCCCGCATAGGACACACACCCATAAGGCTTGGTAATACTCAAACCCTCGGGGCATGATTTCTGCTGTTTTTTCCACTAATCCTGATGATGGTCATAGTCTTAAGGTAATGGCGAGACTACGACTTCAATTGCACAATCCTAACCAGAGGTGGATCAAGTGATTTGGATTGAATGATGGAGATGCGGAATTGTGAATGGGAAAAGTCATTGTCTAGCCCAGACCTCATGAACATTTCCCAATAAGCGGAGTCTTCTCCTGATATTTCCATGATAGAGATTGTCTGGTTCTTATCCCCTCATCAGATGAACTGACTTGAAACTAAATGTGATTTTAGTTTCATGAATTAGATGAAAGTTTCTAGAAGAGACTTTTATTTTTTATTTTTTTAAATGTTGTAGCTATTTTTTTTCATATCACTCCAAGCATGACTTGAGCAGAGCATGCTGGGACAATGGTACCACACACACCATCAGCCACATAAGTAGAAAATTCAGAAGGGGGCATGGGAGGCATCAAACCCCTAGACCAGACCCTAAATTAATTCAGCCCCCAGAATAGTCCATACATAAATTCCTCTATTTTTTACTGCTCCCGGGTTATCCGCCACGCTAATCCTCTTGGGGGAGTATGATGCAGGCTCATTTTGGCCCATTGCGTGAGGTGTCGACTGTAAGATACAGCCGACACCTCACTTCAACGGGCGAAATCGAAGATCACTTCAATTCCACCCATTTAACCATGGGCGGAATCGTAGTTTTTTTTACCCATTTCACCCCACAAATAATTTTTTTTTCAGTTTCCCAGTACATTATATGGTACATTAAATGGTGCCATGAAAAACTACAACTCATTCCAAATAAAACAAGCCCTCATATGGAGAAATAAAAAAGTTATGGCTTTTGGAAGACGGAGGAAAAAAACAAAAACAAAAAAATGAAAATTGACTATGTCTCCAAAGGGTTAAAATCGTGATGCTGTCTGGCGCCAGGACCTTGTCTACAGGGCCCTTTTGAGTCAGCGGGCCCCTTTAGCAACCGCTTTCGCTGCTACAGCAGTAGTTACGCCTTTCAAATCCACGTCCCTGTTCAAACAGCCCAGATTTTTTCCAATGCAGATTTGCGGAAAATTGATGAAAAAAAAATGAAAATGACATTTTAATTCTTGATGTGGTTTCAGCAAGGAAAAGCTGGCGGATTTCCACACACAGTTTTTAGTCTCATTGGGGTAAGTCTGCAAGGATCTGCAGCACATAACAGTGGAAATCTGAGTTAAAAATATGCGAGTAATGTGCAGATTTCTGATCCGGATTTCCCTTTAAATTTGTGTCTTTGTGTGAACTTGTCCTTATAAGTGAGCTGCAGAAAACAGGAAACAACCTTTTGGTATTTTTTTTAGATGGAAAGTTACATTAAAAAAATGTATGTTCATAATAAAAACCTAAATTTAAATAATATATAATTTTCTCATGCTAGATTCCCTTTAAAATTCTGTCGGCACGGATAGGAAATCACAAGTTTATTACCCAAAAATTATACACAAATTTTTTCAATTTTTATTTTTACAAAAATATAGGCACAAAATGACAAAGCAAAGAATAACTTATAAATAGCATGAAAAAATAACACATTACATAACTGGAGTCTTATCTATATGGTGAGTTTGTGGCGAATAGTCATGATGTGCCCGTCCTGCCTCTGGCAACTGAATGTCCTACACGTCACCTTCAAACATCATTTTACATCCACCCCCTCCCCATATCTCTGTATATCTCTGAGAGACCGGATGAAATGGACATACAGATTTTCTTTCGGATTTTCACCATTATCCATCATGGTGAGTTATTTCGACACATCAGTATACCGCCTGAGGCCCCAGGGTCCACACTTTTATGATATATTTAATTACTATGCCATGAAAGCTTGTATTGGGAAACCCCTCTAAAGCCTTTCTGTAACCAAAGGGAAAAAATACATCAAACATTAGATGTGGTGTTCATAGTTTGACTGGCGGCCAATTTCAATAATTCGTTGTCGAAGAGAAATTTCACAGTTTCACTCATCTTTAGTCCTTACCTCCGGCCCTTCGAGGTACTTTTGAATAAATTGGAACACTAACTGTGATCCAGGATGAAAGGATGAAATCCCTGAAACCGTGTTTCAAAATGGAGAGACTATCAGTGGTCATGGATTTCGAATTAGAAATTCAGCAAGATATTTTGATGTGATGCCCATATGTTCATATGACCAGGGCCGAAACTACAAACACGCAAGAGTTGCAGTTTAACATGGAGAATGGAGGCAGCAAAAACTCTATCTGCCCCATATGAGGAGATCAGTACTATGAATGACGAGTGATAACTGGGGGGTCCAGTTATAGATTTTGTATTGGGACCTAGAAGCTTCGTGTTACGCCTCTGCGTATGACTGTTGTGTTGGAACAATGTAGGTGGAGGCCCTTGGTCAAAATATTGGGTTGAAGCTGCTCTCCATTTTAAAGTGGAGAATGACTTATTTGTTATGCCGTACACAGTGATATATGATATCACTGACTTGTTAGACTCAATCAGATTGCAGAAGAAAACAAATGTGGCCAAGGTGGTGTGGATGGCACCCTGTCCTGACAAAAAATGTTGGTGTCGATGATAAATACTTGGTGCTATCTGATAACATTTAATAATTGAATGATTTTAACCCCTCAGCGACATCTGCCGTACATGTACGTGGGATGTGAGCTGTCAAAATGTGGCACAGGCTCAGAAGATGAGTCTGCACCATATCTGGCGGGTGCCGGCTGTCTTATACAGCTGGCACCCGCTTGCAACGGCGGCATCTGAGCAAATAGACGAGGGAGGGAGCTCCTTCTGTCCCCCAATCGCACCCAAAATTGTGGGGTGCTGATTGGTTGCCATGGTAGCTGGAGGTCTAGTGAAGGCCTCCAGAGTGCCTTCTATGTGCTACTATTAGCAAGGGTTAATAATACAGCACAGAAAAAGACAATACTTAAATATTGCAGTGCATTGCATGAGCAATCCAATGATAACAAGGAAAGATCCCCTACAGGGGACTAAAAAAAGTAAACAAAAAAATTGTAAACAATTATATAACAAAAATTAAAAACATTTAAATAAGTAGAAGTTAAAAGACAAAAATTTCACATAAAAATGTAAACAATAAAAAAAATACTCATAACTGGTATTGCCATATCTATGAAAGTCTGAACTATTTAAATATAATGTTATTAAGTCCTTATTCACACGAACGTGTCCGTTTTGCGCGCGTAAAGTACGCAGAGTTTTTCCTGCGTTGCAGTTCCGTGTGACTTCCGTATACGGTGCGCTTCTGCGTTTTTTATGTGCGTATGTCACACGTTTTTTACTTCAGCAAAATAAACTGAAGGAGGTGTTTTTTTTTCCCTCATCATTTCTTTAGCAACTGTTGCGTGAATCACGCACAGCACACGTATGACGTCCATGTGCTGTCCATGATTTTCACACACCCATTGACGTCAATGGGTGCGTGATGCGCAAATAACGCACGAGAATAGGACAAGCAGTGAGTTTCACGCAACGGACACACGCTGTGTGAAAAACACTGAATGACTGAATGGCCCCATTGAATTGCATAGGTCCGTGTGACGTCCGTTGTTTTAACGCGCGTAATACGCACGTGAAATCCGCTCGTGTGAATAAGACCTGAAACTATATGGTGAACGACGTACTGTAAGAAAAAAAAATCACAATGCCAGAAAGTAATCACGAAGTTATATGTACCCATACATACATAATACTAATACTAACTATAGCTCGCCCTGCAAAAAAACAAGCCCTGACATCGCTCCATTAACTAAAAAATAAAAAGTTATGGGTCTCAGAATATGGCATTTATTTTTTTACACATTTACACATTATTTTTATTTTGTAAAAGTAGTAAAACATAAAGAAAACTATATATCACCATTGTATTGACCCACAGAATAAAGTTAACATGTCATTTTTATCACACAGTGAACACCGTAAACACGAAACCCAAAAAAACAACGGCATATTTACTGAGTTTTTTTTTTCAATTCCACCTCACAAAATTATTTTTACAGCTATATCAACAGAAAAATAAAAAAGTTATGGCTCTTGAAATGCGGGGAGGAAAAGACAAAAATGAAAAAAAATAAAATAAATTGACCTTAACCCTTTCCCGCCCCATAATGAAACTGTACGTCATGGAGTGAGGGGTGAAGTTTGGAGCGCTCCGTATGCTGCAGGTGTCAGCTGTGTATCACATCTGGCACGCTGCTCTAACAGCCAGGAACAGAGATCGCTCTGTAACCTGCCCATTTAATTAGGGGCAGGTTAATGCCGCGGTTAATAGCGACCACAGTATTTAAACTTTTGGAAGGAGGGGGCAGCCCCCTCTGATAGCACATCGTCCCCCCGTGGCGCAATCACGGGACACCAATGGTTGTCATCAGGGCCGCCATCAGGGCAGTACTAGTGGTACTCCCGTCATGGGCCCGGCCACATGGCTGAAGAAAAGGGGCCCGTCGGGCTGTCGTCGTCTCCCCCGGACTGTCGGCCCCCTCCCCTCGCGGGCCCCCCCCCCCTGCAGACCTTTTGTAACTTCACGAACTGGACAAATAAGAAACCAACTTCAGCATCGTAGAGGAATAACAGAAGGGGAAGATGCAGCATGAGAAGCAGAAGCTCCGTGTGGAGATCCCGCCCCCCAGACACGTCCTTCCCTACACCGCCGACTGGACCTGCAGGCTGGCGAGTGCCCCCCCCCCCTCTGGTCTCTTCTTCCCATCCTTCCTGACCCCACATGGAGAATATATAAAGTATGTTAAAATCTTTTTTCATTTTTCTAGTGTTTTTTTGCCACGATTTTCGCAATCGCTGAAAAAATGGCGCAGTTTTCCCACAATTATATAAAAATCGCGTCAAAACCGTGTGATTTGTGCCACGATTACAAAAATTGCATAAAAAAGGATACAAAACCGGATTAAATAGTGCTGTTAGGCTATATTCCCACAGTGCAGTCAAATCACTTTTTTGCGATTTTGCTAAAATTGCGGCAAAAAAATGCGATTTTACCGCACTGTGTAACTAGGCAAAGGCCTTAGGTCTCATTCACATGAGCGTATCAGATTAACGCGCTTGAAAAACGCATGTGAATCTGGTCTGTGTGTGTTGTGTTATGCATCAGTGTGCTTTGCCAGGGACATGCGTTATTCACGCCCTCGCAAAGCACATCTTTTTTTTTAATTATTATTTTCAATTGAATTGATGCGATAATCACGCACTGCACACGGATGTGCCTCCGTGTGCGGTGCGTGGATTTCACGCACCCATTGACTTCAATGGGCGCATAGGTGCGTGATAATGGACAAATATAAGACATGCAGTGAGTTACACGCAACGGACTCTCGCTGCGTGAAAAATCACGCATGTGTGAACAGCCCCATTGAAAACAATGGGTCCGTGTGCTGTGCGTTGTTTCAACGCACAGCACACGGACATGATTCACGCTCGTGTGAATGAGGCCTTATACAGACAGCCGTGTTCGGTCCGTGATATACGGAGCATGTATCGGCCGAATTTCCCTGGCCAACCACAATTCATGGAGTCGGACTCCTAGCATCACAGTTATCAATGCTGCTAGGAGTCCCTGCCTCTCCGTGGGAATACTGTCCCATACTGTAATGATCAGGGGGGGATTATAATGAGGGCAATCTGGGCAAATGCTGGAAGGGGGCCCAGTACGCCCTGGTTCTCCCGTATCGGCTGTTAAATTTACAGCCAGGTCAGAGAATCGGAGTGTAAGCGGGACCTCACACCCACTTATATCCGCATCCTTAGGATGCGGATACAATTGCTTACTGTAGCTCTGGTGAGACAGGGAACTATCTGTTCCCTTCTTCCCATTCAGCGCTTTACTAATGACATAGTTGGCGCGATTATGTCATCACGCCGACTGCGCCATTACACTGGATGACACCGTCTGGTCTCTGACCAGTCCTTCGTCGCTGGAGGAAGAAGCGGGAACGGGGACAGGTGATAATGTTTTTTTTTGTTCTGGGCAGCGTTGGGGGTAAAAGATGCCTCGGTATTATATACAGAGGACATTGTAACTGCCACTATCTACAGGGGACATTATCTATAGAGGGCATTGTAACTGGCACAATCCACAGGGAACATTATCTACAGAGGGCATTGTAACTGGCGCTATCTACAGGGGGCATTGTTAGTGTGTGGGGTTTTACTTTATAGTGTTTGAGACAATTAAATTCAGGAGTACAGTGCATAGTACTATTAGGCTGGGTTCACACGACCTATTTTCAGACGTAAACGAGGCTTATTATGCCTCGTTTTACGTCTGAAAATATGGCCACAATACGTCGGCAAACATCTGCCCATTCATTTGAATGGGTTTGCCGACGTACTGTCAAACGACGACGCGTAAAATGACTGCCTCGGCAAAGAAGTGCAGGACACTTCTTTGCAACGTTATTTGAGCCGTTCTTCATTGAAGTCAATGAAGAACAGCTCAAGATTTACGAGCGTCAAAGACGCCTCCCATAATTCGAGGAGGAGCTTTTACATCTGAAACGACGCAGCTGTTTTCTCAGACGTAAAAGACAGTTCTCGTGTGCATATACCCTTATATTCAGGAACACTGTGAATAGTGCTATTATATTCAGGAGTACAGTGTATAGTACTATTATATTCAGGAGTACAGTGTATAGTACTATTATATTCAGGAGTACAGTGTATAGTACTATTATATTCAGGAGTGCAGTGTATAGTACTATTATATTCAGGAGTACAGTGTATAGTACTATTATATTCAGGAGTACAGTGTATAGTACTATTATATTCAGGAGTGCAGTGTATAGTACTATTATATTCAGGAGTACAGTGTATAGTACTATTATATTCAGGAGTACAGTGTATAGTACTATTATATTCAGGAGTACAGTGTATAGTACTATTATATTCAGGAGTACAGTGTATAGTACTATTATATTCAGGAGTGCAGTGTATAGTACTATTATATTCAGGAGCACAGTGTATAGTACTATTATATTCAGGGGCACATTGTATAGTAATATTATATTCTGGAGCACAGTGTAAAGTACTATTATATTCAGGAGTACAGTGTATAGTACTATTATATTCAGGAGTACAGTGTATAGTACTATTATATTCAGGAGCACAGTGTATAGTACTATTATATTCAGGAGCACAGTGTATAGTACTATTATATTCAGGAGTACAGTGTATAGTACTATTATATTCAGGAGTGCAGTGTATAGTACTATTATATTCAGGAGTGCAGTGTATAGTACTATTATATTCAGGAGTACAGTATATAGTACTATTATATTCAGGAGCACAGTGTATAGTACTATTATATTCAGGAGTACAGTGTATAGTACTATTATATTCAGGAGTACAGTGTATAGTACTATTATATTCAGGAGTACAGAGTATAGTACTATTATATTAAGGAGCACAGTGTATAGTACTATTATATTCAGGATTACAGTGTATAGTACTATTATATTCAGGAGCACAGTGTATAGTACTATTATATTCAGGGCACAGTGTATAGTACTATTATATTCAGGAGCGCAGTGTATAGTACTATTATATTCAGGAGCGCAGTGTATAGTACTATTATATTCAGGAGCACAATGTATAGTGCTATTATATTCAGGAGTGCAGTGTATAGTACTATTATATTCAGGAGCACAGTGTATAGTACTATTATATTCAGGAGCACAGTGTATTGTACTATTATATTAAGGAGCACAGTGTATAGTACTATTATATTCAGGATTACAGTGTATAGTACTATTATATTCAGGAGTGCAGTGTATAGTACTATTATATTCAGGAGTGCAGTGTATAGTACTATTATATTCAGGAGTACAGTGTATAGTACTATTATATTCAGGAGCACAGTGTATAGTACTATTATATTCAGGAGTACAGTGTATAGTACTATTATATTCAGGAGCACAGTGTATAGTACTATTATATTCAGGAGCACAGTGTATAGTACTATTATATTCAGGAGCACAGTGTATAGTACTATTATATTCAGGGGTACAGTGTATGGTACTATTATATTCAGGAGCACAGTGTATAGTACTATTATATTCAGGAGTACAGTGTATAGTACTATTATATTCAGGGGCACAGTGTATAGTACTATTATATTCAGGAGCACAGTGTATAGTACTATTATATTCAGGAGTACAGTGTATAGTACTATTATATTCAGGAGCACAGTGTATAGTACTATTATATTCAGGAGCACAGTGTATAGTACTATTATATTCAGGAGTACAGTGTATAATATTATATTCAGGAGCACAGTGTATAATACTATTATATTCAGGAGTGCAGTGTATAGTACTATTATATTCAGGAGTACAGTGTATAGTACTATAATATTCAGGAGCACAGTGTATAGTACTATTATATTCAGGAGCACAGTGTATAGTACTATTATATTCAGGAGTACAGTGTATAATATTATATTCAGGAGCACAGTGTATAATACTATTATATTCAGGAGTGCAGTGTATAGTACTATTATATTCAGGAGTACAGTGTATATTACTATTATATTCAGGAGTACAGTGTATAGTACTATTATATTCAGGGGCACAGTGTATAGTACTATTATATTCAGGAGCGCAGTGTATAGTACTATTATATTCAGGAGTACAGTGTATAGTACTATTATATTCAGGAGTACAGTGTATAGTACTATTATATTCAGGAGTACAGTGTATAGTACTATTATATTCAGGAGCACAGTGTATAGTACTATTATATTCAGGAGCACAGTGTATAGTACTATTATATTCAAGAGCACAGTGTATAGTACTATTATATTCAGGAGTACAGTGTATAGTACTATTATATTCAGGGGCACAGTGTATAATACTATTATATTCAGGAGCACAGTGTTTAGTACTATTATATTCAGGAGTGCAGCGTATAGTAATATTATATTCAGGAGTACATTGTATAGTACTATTATATTCAGGAGTATAGTGTATAATACTATTATATTCAGGAGTACAGTGTAAGGTACTATTATATTCAGGAACACAGTGTATAGTACTAGTATATTCAGGAGTACAGTGTATAGTACTATTATATTCAGGAGTACAGTGTATAGTACTATTATATTCAGGCGCATAGTGTATAGTACTATTATATTCAGGAGTACAGTGTATAGTACTATTATATTCAGGAACAATGTGTATAGTACTATTATATTCAGGAGTACAGTGTATAGTACTATTATATTCAGGAGTACAGTGTATAATACTATTATATTCAGGGCACAGTGTATAGTACTATTATATTCAGGAGTACAGTGTATAGTACTATTATATTCAGGAGCACAGTGTATAGTACTATTATATTCAGGAGTGCAGTGTATAGTACTATTATATTCAGGAGCACAGTGTATAGTACTATTATATTCAGGAGCACAGTGTATAGTACTATTATATTCAGGAGTGCAGTGTATAGTACTATTATATTCAGGAGCACAGTGTATAGTACTATTATATTCAGGAGTACAGTGTATAGTACTATTATATTCAGGAGTACAGTGTATGGTACTATTATATTCAGGAGTACAGTGTATAGTACTATTATATTCAGGAGTACAGTGTATAGTACTATTATATTCAGGAGTACAGTGTATAGTACTATTATAATCAGGAGTACAGTGTATAGTACTATTATATTCAGGAGTACAGTGTATAGTACTATTATATTCAGGAGTACAGTGTATAGTACTATTATATTCAGGAGTGCAGTGTATAGTACTATTATATTCAGGAGTACAGTGTATAGTACTATTATATTCAGGAGTATAGTGTATAGTACTATTATATTCAGGAGTACAGTGTATAATACTATTATATTCAGGGGCACAGTGTATAGTACAATTATATTCAGGAGCGCAGTGTATAGTACTATTATATTCAGGAGTACAGTGTATAGTACTATTATATTCAGGAGTACAGTGTATAGTACTATTATAGTCAGGGGCACAGTGTATGGTACTATTATATTCAGGAGTACAGTGTAAAGTACTATTATATTCAGGAGCACAGTGTATAGTACTATTATATTCAGGAGCACAGTGTATAGTACTATTATATTCAGGAGCACAGTGTATAGTACTATTATATTCAGGAGCACAGTGTATAGTACTATTATATTCAGGAGTACAGTGTATAGTACTATTATATTCAGGGGCACAGTGTATAATACTATTATATTCAGGAGCACAGTGTTTAGTACTATTATATTCAGGAGTGCTGCGTATAGTAATATTATATTCAGGAGTACAGTGTATAGTACTATTATATTCAGGAGTATAGTGTATAATACTATTATATTCAGGAGTACAGTGTAAAGTACTATTATATTCAGGAACACAGTGTATATTACTATTATATTCAGGAGTACAGTGTATAATACTATTATATTCAGGAGTGCAGTGTATAGTACTATTATATTCAGGAGTACAGTGTATAGTACTATTATATTCAGGAGTACAGTGTATAGTACTATTATATTCAGGAACACTGTGTATAGTACTATTATATTCAGGAGTACAGTGTTTAGTACTATTATATTCAGGAGTACAGTGTATAATACTATTATATTCAGGGGCACAGTGTATAGTACTATTATGTTCAGGAGCACAGTGTATAGTACTATTATATTCAGGAGCACAGTGTATAATATTATATTCAGGAGCACAGTATATAATACTATTATATTCAGGGGCACAGTGTATAGTACTATTATATTCAGGAGCACAGTGTATAGTAGTATTATATTCAGGAGCACAGTGTATAGTACTATTATATTCAGGAGTGCAGTGTATAGTACTATTATATTCAGGAGTACAGTGTATAGTACTATTATATTCAGGAGTACAGTGTATAGTACTATTATATTCAGGAGTACAGTGTATAGTACTATTATATTCAGGAGCACAGTGTATAGTACTATTATATTCAGGAGTGCAGTGTATAGTACTATTATATTCAGGAGTACAGTGTATAGTACTATTATATTCAGGAGTACAGTGTATAGTACTATTATATTCAGGAGCACAGTGTATAGTACTATTATATTCAGGAGTGCAGTGTATAGTAATATTATATTCAGGAGTACAGTGTATAGTACTATTATATTCAGGAGCACAGTGTATAGTACTATTATATTCAGGAGTACAGTGTATAGTACTATTATATTCAGGAGCACAGTGTATAGTACTATTATATTCAGGAGTGCAGTGTATAGTACTATTATATTCAGGAGCGCAGTGTATGGTACTATTATATTCAGGAGTACAGTGTATAAGTACTATTATATTCAGGAGCACAGTGTATAGTACTATTATATTCAGGAGTACAGTGTATGGTACTATTATATTCAGGAGTACAGTGTATAGTACTATTATATTCAGGAGTACAGTGTATAGTACTATTATATTCAGGAGTACAGTGTATGGTACTATTATATTCAGGAGTACAGTGTATAGTACTATTATATTCAGGAGCACAGTGTATAGTACTATTATATTCAGGAGTACAGTGTAAAGTACTATTATATTCAGGAACACAGTGTATAGTACTATTATATTCAGGAGTACAGTGTATAGTACTATTATATTCAGGCGCATAGTGTATAGTACTATTTTTTCAGGAGTACAGTGTATAGTACTATTATATTCAGGAACACTGTGTATAGTACTATTATATTCAGGAGTACAGTGTTTAGTACTATTATATTCAGGAGTACAGTGTATAGTACTATTATATTCAGGGGCACAGTGTATAGTACTATTATATTCAGGAGCACAGTGTATAGTACTATTCTATTCAGGAGTACAGTGTATAGTACTATTATATTCAGGGGCACAGTGTATAGTACTATTATATTCAGGAGCACAGTGTATAGTAATATTATATTCAGGAGTGCAGTGTATAGTACTATTATATTCAGGAGCGCAGTCTATAGTACTATTATATTCAGGGGCACAGTGTATAGTACTATTATATTCAGGGGCACAGTGTATAGTAATATTATATTCAGGAGCACAGTGTATAGTACAATTATATTCAGGAGTACAGTGTATACTACTATTATATTCAGGAGCACAGTGTATAGTACTATTATATTCAGGAGCACAGTGTATAGTACTATTATATTCTGGAGTACAGTGTATAGTACTATTATATTCAGGAGCACAGTGTATAGTACTATTATATTCAGGAGTACAGTGTATAGTACTATTATATTCAGGAGTACAGTGTATAATACTATTATATACAGGAGCACAGTGTATAGTACTATTATATTCAGGAGCACAGTGTATAGTACTATTATATTTAGGAGTAGAGATGAGCGAACCGGGACAACCGAACCCGGTTTCGGTCCGGACATCGGGAAAAATTCGGTTTGCAGCGAATCTGAACTTCATCGGGTTCGGCCGAACCCGTTTTGACCGAACCCGGCTGCATTTTGGCGCCTGCCACATGTTAGATGTAAAATGGAGGATTTCACAATATCACCTGACATCAGGCTACCCATAATGCCTTGCAAACGGCTCTCCCAGCCATTCGGGAGGCAGCATAGGGGCAGGCTCAAGCCTGCAATAAAATCTATGCACGGAGCTCAGCGGCCATTTTAGAGACAGGAGCTGTAGGGATAGCATCTCTGTGCAGTAAGGGAAAGCTTTAGGAATCTAAAAGGCAGGAATCCAGCAATCGAAGGGGCTCATCCACTACTCACTACTCAGCCAGTGTGTGATAGAAATTCTCATTCATTGCCATTTGCCAAGCCAGTGTGTGAATACGATTTTAGAAGGGGCTCATCCCCGTTGCATCCAACTTGCAATACAGGCAGCTGAGGCAGCCTTTGTAGTACAACCAGGGCCGCCATCAGGGGGGTATTAGGGGTACTACTGTAGGGGGCCCGGCCAAACTTAATTGAAAGGGGGGCCCGGCAACTGCCGCGACTTGCCTTTGGTAGAAAAAAACAGGCCCCTGCAATGGGGCCTGTTCTTTTCACCAAAGCAATGTCGTGAGCTGCGGGCCCCCCTCTCGTCAAACACCGCCGTGAGCTGCGGGCCCCCCTCTCATCTAACACCGCCGCAAAACACCGCGCGCGAGCGACCACAAGCGCGCGTGAGCGCGCTTGTTACCGCAAACGCGCGCTCACGCGCAAACGGCCGGACACGCCGGAAAGCAACCCGCTTGTGCCCGCTGCCGAGAGGGATGCGGTGCGCACGCACCAAAAGTACAGCGACCAATCAACTGGGAAGAACAGCCAGGACAGCGGCGCACAGTCTAATTACCTGCTGGCACGCCTCCTCGTCCAGCGCCTCCTCGTCCGACTCCGCCTCCTCGTCCGACTCCGCCTCCTCCTCCTTCTTCTCCAGAGCGTAGCTGCGTAAGGAGAGGGGGAGGAGTCCAGTTCTTGCGCGGCGGCAGGAGTTCTTCGATCCCCGCCATTGCCTGGAGGTGAAGGACGACATCTGGACCGAAGACATCGCCTGACGAGGACTGGAGTGGGAGCATCTCTTCTGACACAGTGAGTAAAATGTCTCAAAGTGCTGTTTATGTATGGCCCTGTTCACACAGAGTATTTTGCAGGCCGAAAAAATCTGCCTCAAAATTCCTTAACGAATTTTGAGGCAGATTTTGACCTGCCCACACTATCTTGCCGCGTTTTTTGCTGCGTTTTTTGCCTGCGGCGATTGAGGACAGCAGACAAAAAACGCAGCGAAAAATGCATTTTCTGCCTCCCATTGATTTCGATGGGAGGTCAGAGGCGGAACCGCGGCAAGAAAGGATGTGCTGCTTTTTCTGGACGGAGTACCGTTAACAGGCGGTGCCACGGTAGGGGGGCCCAGAAAATTTAGCTGTAGGGGGCCCTGAAATTCCTGATGGCGGCCCTGAGTACAACAACTCCCAGCATTCCCTGAGTCAGTGCACAGTGGCTGATAGAAATTCTCATTCATTGCCATTTGCCAAGCCAGTTTGTGAATACGCTTTTAGATGGGGCTCATCCCCGTTGCATCCAACTTGCAATACAGGCAGCTGAGGCAGCCTTTGTAGCACTACAATGACCAGCATTCCCTGAGTCAGTGCACAGTGGCTGATAGAAATTCTCATTCATTGCCATTTGCCAAGCCAGTGTGTGAATACGCTTTTAGACGGGGCTCATCCTCGTTGCATCCAACTTGCAATACAGGACGTGCTACTACCTCTTTACGGTACTCTGCCATGTGGCAATTTTTCTGTACCTTCCCGGAGGACGAAAACATGGCACAGTGCCGTATCTGCAAGCAGAAAGTAGGGCGTGGGCAGGGCAGCAATGTAGGAACAAGGCCATGTGGGACAATCAACATGCCCCACCATCATGTACATCTAATGAAGACCCCCTCTGCCGCTGCTGCTGCTGCTCCGAGTTCCTGTCATCTAAGTAGTAGCCAGGCCTTATCCACCATCTCGTTGTCATCATCATCCCTGTCATCTAGTGCTCCTCCTACGTCCCGTCAGTTATCCATTACGGAATTGTTGTCCAATAAGCAACAATATATACCCAGTCATCCACTTGTCGTGCGGCTTAATTCACACCTGGCTAAGTTGTTGGTGGTGCTGTCGCTGCCGTACCACCTGGTCGACTCCGCCGGCTCCAAGCAATTGATGGCGTGCGCTCAGCCTAGGTGGCGAATACCTAGCCGCCATTACTTCTCCAAAACAGCTGTCCCTGCCTTGCACAAGCACGTGGAGGAAAAGGTGGGCCAGTCCTTGCAATTATCCGTGTGCAGCATTGTACATGCCACCGTCGACACGTGGAGCAGCAACTATGGGCAGGGACAGTACATGTCTTTCATGGCCCACTGGGTCAATATTTTGCAGTCCGATGCACCACCGCAGCAATGCCAGGCATTACCACCTCCACGCTTGTATCTTTCTGGTTCAACTCCGGACACCAGGCGCCTACCATCCTCCTCCTCCTACTCCTCCTCCTTGCCCTCCTCAATGGAGGTCTTCCCGTCCCCAACAGGACACAGCGTATCTTCCACTCCTCCTCCCTCCTCTTTTCATAGGTGCAAGGTGAAGCGCCACAACGCTGTCTTACACCTGCTGAGCCTGGGTGAGAAAAGCCACACAGGGCAGGAGCTGCTGCTGTGCATCAAGGAGGAAATCGCACGCTGGCTGTCTCCTCTGAAACTCACACTGGGCAATGTTGTCTCTGATAACGGGAAGAACGTTGTGGCTGCACTGCGTCTAGGTCACCTGACACACGCTCCTTGCATGGCACATGTGATCAATCTGGTCATAACACGCTTCTTAAAGTCATATGTTGGTTTGAAGGGTGTGCTGGCCATGTCCAGGAGGGTTTGCGTTCGCCCTCCTGGATTTGCAGCGTCAAAACAATCTCCCAGAACACAGCCTGATTTGCGACGTTCCAACACGCTGGAATTCCACCCTGCACATGTTGAACCGTCTGTACGAACAGCGGAAAGCCGTGAATGATTTCCTGATGCAGCAGACGGGCAGCGTTTGGAGCCAGTGTAATTTCGAGCTCAGGAACTGGCAGCTGGTTAGAGACGCATGTCGCGTTTTGAGGCCCTTTGAAGAGGGCACACGATTTTTGAGCCGTGACGCTAGCGGAATGAACGATGTTATGCCGATGATATTCATTATGGAGCAATCGCTCACAGCGATGATTCTGCAAAGGATGGAGGAAGGATCACATCTGGCTATGGATGTTGGGGAGGAGGAGGAGGAGGAGGAAACAGGACCTGAAGAGGAGCTGGATTTGGAGATGGAATCACAGGAAGGGATAGGGGACGAGGCAGCCGTACAACATGACAGTGATGTTGATGACGAGTCTGACGACGACCTTGATGATGGACAACCATGGCAGTATGGGGCGGAGATGGAACCAACCGGGCCCTCTGAAACGCTGGCCAGGATGGCGAGCTGTATGCTTCGTTACTTGCGCGCTGACTGTCGTATTGTTAGCATGAAGCAAAGAGATGAGTACTGGATAGCCACACTTTTAGACCCTCGGTATAAAGCCAGAATGGGGGAGTTTTTTGCGCCTTCCAAGAGGGAGGCAAAATTGGCTTATTATCGAGAGAAGCTATGCAGCCAGCTTGTCACGGCTTTCAAACGGCAAACACCTGCTGCAAGCATGTCTGACCGGGGGGCCACTCTCCGCTCCCCACTGTCTCATCGTTCCACCGCCTCTGGCAGAGCTACCTCTGCAATAGGCGGCAGCAGCGGCAGCAGCAAATTCAGTTTGGAAAATATGATGACAACATTTTTACATCCAATACCCCGACCCGACACACATCGTAGTCACCAAAGGGATGTTCACCATCACCAGCACCTAACCAACCAGGTTCACTCGTACCTGGACTGTGCCCTTTCTCCGTCAGAAATCCTGATCCCAGACCACAAGGACTTCTGGGTCAGCAGATTGGATCATTAGCAAGAACTGACCCAGTTTGCCATGGGTGTACTGTCTTGTCCACCTTCCAGTGTAGCGTCAGAGAGGGTATTTAGTGCGGCAGGGGGCTTCGTCACCCCTAAGCGAACAAGATTGTCCGCCAACAGCTTGGAAAATCTCACGTTTCTGAAAATGAATCAAGCGTGGATCGGTGAGGATTTTAAAACCCCTGTGCCTGATGCCACTGATTAGATCTGACATTGCTGCTGCTGCCGCTGCCGCCTGCTACTGCCGCCTGCTACTACGGGATTCTGTCCTGTCCACTCTTTTTTTAATGTGCCGCTGCTGTTGTTGCTGCTACTACTTCTACCACCAATCCACCCCCAGTGCCGTCTGCTACAAGCAGGCCTGCCCCACCACAGGGCTTTGTCCTGTGACTTTCCAGTCTGTTAATGTGCTGCTACTACTACCACCATCACCACCCTTGCTGTCCGTTGGCTACCTCTACTACCACCAATACACCTCCAGTGCCGTCTGCTACAAGCAGGCCTGAGGCCAGCCCCACCACAGGGCTTTGTCCTGTGACTGTCCAGTCTGTTAATGTGCTGCTGCTACTACTACTACCACCACCCTTGCTGTCCGTTGGCTACCTCTACTACCACCAATACACCTCCAGTGCCGTCTGCTACAAGCAGGCCTGAGGCCTGCCCCACCACAGGGCTTTGTCCTGTGACTTTCCAGTCTGTTAATGTGCTGCTACTACTACCACCATCACCACCCTTGCTGTCCGTTGGCTACCTCTACTACCACCAATACACCTCCAGTGCCGTCTGCTACAAGCAGGCCTGAGGCCAGCCCCACCACAGGGCTTTGTCCTGTGACTGTCCAGTCTGTTAATGTGCTGCTGCTACTACTACTACCACCACCCTTGCTGTCCGTTGGCTACCTCTACTACCACCAATACACCTCCAGTGCCGTCTGCTACAAGCAGGCCTGAGGCCTGCCCCACCACAGGGCTTTGTCTGTGACTGTCCAGTCTGTTAATGTGCTGCTACTACTACTACTACCACCACCTGTGCTGTCCGTTGCCTACCTCTACTACCACCAATACACCTCCACTGCCGTCTGCTACAAGCAGGCCTGAGGCCAGCCCCACCACAGGGCTTTGTCTGTGACTGTCCAGTCTGTTAATGTGCTGCTACTACTACTACCACCACCACCCTTGCTGTCCGTTGGCTACCTCTGCTACCAACAATACACCTCCAGTGCCGTCTGCTACAAGCAGGCCTGCCCCACCACAGGTAATTTTGAGGTAGAAAAAAGAGGGATATAACCACGGCACTGCTACTCAATAAAGATGCAGGAGTAGATAATAATATTTATTAGTAGGCTACGCGTTTCAATGCCGCACAGGCATCTTCCTCAGGCCACATGAAATGCAGTTAAAACAAGGCAGATTTATAAGCACCACGCGGCTAAAAAAAAACGCCAATGTGATAAAGGTCAGGGGGCAACAATGACGTAATAAATTACATAGATCTCCAGTTAGACAAAAGGAGGTGTCTAGGAATGACAATTGACATTAATGTTTATACAAACACCAAAAATGACACATAATAATGTTTACAAGTTGGTTAAAATAAATAAAATAGGAAAAAACTTTTTTATAAGAAAAAATATATATATATATATTAATAAATTAGCAAAAAAATATATAAAAACATATATATAAAAAAGGGGGCCCGCACATAAAAAAGCCCAAAAACACCCGCTAATCAAAAAGACAATTACTATAATAGGTGTAGCTGAAACATGTCTAAAAAGCACTATAAAATGCGTAATGATTAATCAATAGGATCTAAAGGTGAAAGTTACTTATATGTACATTTGGTTAGGTAGAAAACCTGTAATTAAATTGAATAATCAATGAGTAAAAAGGATAAATATAATTAAAATTGCAAATATCATGAGCCTAAAATTGTGTGCAACATATATCTGCAACATTACAGAGAGAAAAGCAATGCCCGTCAAAACACCAGCTGTATAGCTACATAGGCGCCCGAGGATCAGAACCATGGACAGCTCAGGGGAAAGGAAATAAACGGATCAGAGAACAAGGGTTGTAGTGTGAACACAAACCATTAACTCCATTATACTACTCAAAATAAGAATGAGATGAAACGCAGTGGAAAAATGCATACATTTACATTTTGTAAGGAACAGAAACCTCTTAGCATAATAAATGATCAGTGGATGTATTTAACATACTTACATAATAAATAAATATATTTGAAAAGATCTAATTAAAAATGACATGCATGGAAAAGCTGCAGACCAATGACCGCGCTAATACAAAAAAAACAAAACAGCAGAGACCCGGCAAGAAGCCAAATAGGCTCTCAAGTAGCCGTTCAAAAATCAGAACCACGGACAGCTCCGATGAACAAGAAAACCGGACTGAAAGAGGTTTGTAATGTGTACACACACCATTACGCTTCCGAATGAACATGTTGCCAGCCACAGAGAAAATAAGAAGGCAATACTTGGCAAATATATAAATATATATATGTGAGTAAAATATAAATATAATTACACATAAATCTCTCTCTAGTCCCTCGAGTTCAAAATGAAAGAGATATCTAAAATACGGCAAGTGACGTTAAATGTTAACACAACCTCAATACTGACCCACTCTAATGTAAACACACATATATGTCTCTCAAAAAAATGTATATAATCTAAAAATTCGACAATAAATGTCTGTAAAACCAAACCAAAAAAGTACAAAACAAATATAAATGTAAGAATATGGACCATCAAGACTGAATTAAAAATGAGTTGTTAATCTAGGGATGATACAGAGAGAAAGACACCATAGAACCAACACAGGTAAATATGTGGAGTAGACCATTATATTTATGAAATAAATTTAAATAGAAGCCAGACCCATTAACAATGATCAACCGAGCAAAAGTAAAACCAGAAGGGAAACAAATTATTAGTCAAGCGATGATTCAGAGATGTCATTTAGACCATTCGGGTGCAGAGTCACTAATTTAAAAATCCAAAAGTTTTCTCTCTGTTTTAATTTTTGAAAACGATTAGGAATATCACAAGATATTTGTTCTATAGGGGTAATTTTGATTTGGTCAAATTGGCATTTGTGGGAGGAAGCACAGTGCCTTGAAACACTATGTTTCAGAAAACCTTTGGTAACATTATGTCTATGTTTGTTGATTCTGCTCCGCAGACATTGGATGGTCCGTCCAATATACTGTAAATGACATGAGCATTCCAGCAGATAAATGACGTAATTACTGGCACAATTGAGGAAAGTTTTGATGGGAAATATTTCATTAGTAATGTTAGAACGGAAAGAGTGCTCCCTGTGTGAAATATTATCACAACATAAACAACGTCCTTGCCCACATTTAAAAGTGCCATTTAGTATAGGAATATTTCTTGGAATAGATGACTTAGTATTGCGAACCCGGCTTGGTGCCAATATATTTCTCAAATTTGATGACCGTCTGAAGGTTATACCCGGTTTATCTGGTAAAACCTCTTTAAGAAATGGATCGTTTTTCAGAATGTGCCAGTGTTTGGACAAAATTGATCTTATGGAATTATGACCACTGTTGTATGCGGTTATAAAATTGTTTGGGAATTTATTAGTATTTTTAATGGCGTTTGTTTTACCAATTTCATTCGTACAATCAGCAGATGTTGACATCAATTTTACAGGGACAATACAGGACTTTTGAGACAATAGGGCCGCTCTGGAGCGAGCGCCCTTAATTAATTGAATTGGAAAATTATTTTCCTTAAATCTCCCCTCAAGTATGTTGCATTCCTTTTCAAAATTGTGGTCAGAAGAACAATTCTTCCTTATTCTCCTGAATTGTCCAAACGGCACATTCCTAATCCACGGGGGATAATGGGCACTTTTGAAATCAATGTAACTATTCACATCGACTGTTTTAAAATGTGTTCTGGTGTTAAAATTGTTATTAGTACTATCATAGTCTATGGTGAGATCTAAAAAATCAATGCTCGTGACAGAAAAAGTGTAGGTAAAAGATATTCCATAATTATTTCTATTGATCATATCCATAAAACAATTTGCTTCATCTACCCTCCCATTCCATACAATAAATAGATCGTCAATAAAACGTTTATATAAAAGAATGTTGTTCCTATAATTATGATCATTAAGGATATACTTCTCCTCAAATTCCCCCATATAAAGGTTGGCGTATGACGGGGCAAATCTAGAACCCATGGCGCAGCCCTTAATTTGGTTAAAAAAATTATTTCCAAAACTAAAAACATTATGTTTGAGTATATAGTCCACACAATTAGTTAAGAATTGAATTTGTGCTATTGGGAGCATGGGATTAGAGGCTAAAAATGTTTCCACCACTTCAAGGCCCTTATCATGAGGTATATTGCTATATAATGCAGTGACGTCTGCTGTTAAAAAACATATATTAGTGAAAGAGGGGTCGACTACTAGATCCTGTAACTCTTTAATCAAATGAGTAGAATCTCTCAAATAGGAAGGCAGTTGGAGCACAAATGGTTGGAGATGTAAATCGATGTAATGGTACAAATTACTCGTGAGTGACCCAATGCGCGAAATGATGGGCCGGCCTGGGGGGTTAGTCACACATTTATGTATCTTAGGGAGATGATATATGAATGGTAAGCTAGGACAAGATACATTTAGAAAATTATTTTCTTTCTTAGTTAGAAGCCCATCATGAAAAGCCGTGTCAATCAATTGTCTGTACTCACCTATATAGGTGGGAAGTGGGTTAGCCAATAATTTTAAATAGAATGAACTGTCAGATAGTATCCTAGAGGTCTCATTTAGATAATCACTTTTGTTCTGAATAACAATGCCCCCACCTTTATCCGCAGACCGGATAACAATGTCTTCATTATTGCGTAACGATTTAATCGCTCGTCTCTCATTAATAGTCAGATTATCTGGCATGAAATGGGGTTTATCTAGTGCCCGAAATTCATTACCAACCAATGAGGAAAATGTTTCCACAAATGAACCCTGGTGATGAATTGGATAAAAATTAGATTTTGGGTGAACTTCCACACTTAAAGTCTTTTGAGCGGGTTCATACTCAAGGATGTCACTTGTTACAGAAGTTGCTGCGGAATGTTTAGCAAGAGCGAAATGTCTCGATAAGGTTAGTTTTCTAGTGAACCTGTTAAGGTCCATAAAAAGTTCAAAAGTGTCAGGGGGGGCCACTGGACAGAATGAGAGCCCCTTACCTAGTAAACTTGTTTCAAAATCATTTAACTCATATGAAGATAGGTTAAAAAGTTTCACTGTATATTCCTTTGTTTTTTTGACTGTAGGTGGGGCAATGATGGGTTTTCGTTTCCTACCACCCCTTTTTCCTCTATATCTATTTCCGTTTCTAGTTTTCTTTTTGTCGAGATTTTTTGTATTGTCGGAAAAAAACTGGTTATAGTTTGGATTTTGGGACTCAAGATGTAGGGTATTAGGCAATCTTTGCTTTTCAATACCGGAGTTATCGGGGGCATGGTTAATTCCGATGGAAGGCCCAAAAAAGAAATAGTGGAGGTAGTATTTTTTTTGAGACATATATGTGTGTTTACATTAGAGTGGGTCAGTATTGAGGTTGTGTTAACATTTAACGTCACTTGCCGTATTTTAGATATCTCTTTCATTTTGAACTCGAGGGACTAGAGAGAGATTTATGTGTAATTATATTTATATTTTACTCACATATATATATTTATATATTTGCCAAGTATTGCCTTCTTATTTTCTCTGTGGCTGGCAACATGTTCATTCGGAAGCGTAATGGTGTGTGTACACATTACAAACCTCTTTCAGTCCGGTTTTCTTGTTCATCGGAGCTGTCCGTGGTTCTGATTTTTGAACGGCTACTTGAGAGCCTATTTGGCTTCTTGCCGGGTCTCTGCTGTTTTTTTTTTTTTGTATTAGCGCGGTCATTGGTCTGCAGCTTTTCCATGCATGTCATTTTTAATTAGATCTTTTCAAATATATTTATTTATTATGTAAGTATGTTAAATACATCCACTGATCATTTATTATGCTAAGAGGTTTCTGTTCCTTACAAAATGTAAATGTATGCATTTTTCCACTGCGTTTCATCTCATTCTTATTTTGAGTAGTATAATGGAGTTAATGGTTTGTGTTCACACTACAACCCTTGTTCTCTGATCCGTTTATTTCCTTTCCCCTGAGCTGTCCATGGTTCTGATCCTCGGGCGCCTATGTAGCTATACAGCTGGTGTTTTGACGGGCATTGCTTTTCTCTCTGTAATGTTGCAGATATATGTTGCACACAATTTTAGGCTCATGATATTTGCAATTTTAATTATATTTATCCTTTTTACTCATTGATTATTCAATTTAATTACAGGTTTTCTACCTAACCAAATGTACATATAAGTAACTTTCACCTTTAGATCCTATTGATTAATCATTACGCATTTTATAGTGCTTTTTAGACATGTTTCAGCTACACCTATTATAGTAATTGTCTTTTTGATTAGCGGGTGTTTTTGGGCTTTTTTATGTGCGGGCCCCCTTTTTTATATATATCTTTTTATATATTTTTTTGCTAATTTATTAATATATATATATATATTTTTTCTTATAAAAAAGTTTTTTCCTATTTTATTTATTTTAACCAACTTGTAAACATTATTATGTGTCATTTTTGGTGTTTGTATAAACATTAATGTTTTAACTGCATTTCATGTGGCCTGAGGAAGATGCCGGTGCAGCATTGAAACGCGTAGCCTACTAATAAATATTATTATCTACTCCTGCATCTTTATTGAGTAGCAGCGCCGTGGTTATATCCCTCTTTTTTCTACCTCAAAATTACCATTATTGTACGATTACACTTTTGTGTGACCGTTGGGGATTTCGGCAGCAGCACTTTTCACGATCTACATCGACTTTGAAGTGATTGACCTATCCATTTGTGGTAAGCATCCATTCGTCATACCCTGACTGTCTGATTGGGCTTACTCACACTATGTGGCGCCGTGTTTGTTTCTTTGTATTATCATGCCCCACCACAGGGCTTTGTTTGTGACTGTCCAGTCTGTTAATGTGCTGCTACTACTACTACTACCACCACCCGTGCTGTCCGTTGCCTACCTCTACTACCACCAATACACCTCCACTGCCATCTGCTACAAGCAGGCCTGAGGCCTGCCCCACCACAGGGCTTTGTCCTGTGACTGTCCAGTCTGTTAATGTGCTGCTACTACTACTACTACTACTACTACTACCACCACCACCCTTGCTGTCCGTTGCCTACCTCTACTACCACCAATACACCTCCACTGCCGTCTGCTACAAGCAGGCCTGAGGCCAGCCCCACCACAGGGCTTTGTCCTGTGACTGTCCAGTCTGTTAATGTGCTGCTACTACTACTACTACCACCACCCGTGCTGTCCGTTGGCTACCTCTACTACCACCAATACACCTCCAGTGCCGTCTGCTACAAGCAGGCCTGCCCCACCACAGGGCTTTGTCCTGTGACTGTCCAGTCTGTTAATGTGCTGCTACTACTACCACCACCACCCTTGCTGTCCGTTGGCTACCTCTACTACCACCAATACACCTCCACTGCCGTCTGCTACAAGCAGGCCTGCCCCACCACAGGGCTTTGTCCTGTGACTGTCCAGTCTGTTTTAATGTGCTGCTACTACTACTACCACCACCCGTGCTGTCCGTTGGCTACCTCTACTACCACCAATACACCTCCAGTGCCGTCTGCTACAAGCAGGCCTGCCCCACCACAGGGCTTTGTCCTGTGACTGTCCAGTCTGTTAATGTGCTGCTACTACTACCACCACCACCCTTGCTGTCCGTTGGCTACCTCTACTACCACCAATACACCTCCACTGCCGTCTGCTACAAGCAGGCCTGCCCCACCACAGGGCTTTGTCCTGTGACTGTCCAGTCTGTTTTAATGTGCTGCTACTACTACTACCACCACCCTTGCTGTCCGTTGGCTACCTCTACTACCACCAATACACCTCCACTGCCGTCTGCTACAAGCAGGCCTGGAGGGCTTGTGAAAAGCCATTGCTTGTTGCTTTTACATCCATGTATGGATGAACCCCGGCAGGCATCTGCCAATAAAAAGGGTACATTTTTGGAGGGGCTTGTGAAAAGCCATTGCTTGTTGCTTTTACATCCATGTATGGATGAACCCCTGCAGGCATCTGCCACCATAAAAGGTAAATTTTTTGAGGGCTTGTCAAAAGCCATTGCTTCTTCTTTTACCACCTTATATGTATGAACCCTGGCAGGCATCTGCCGCCAAAAATGGTTCATTTTTGTACCTTTTTTAACAATGCATTAAGCATACAACATGCACAAGTGCAGTGGTTTCTGTTAGTTATCACAGTGTCCAATCCGTTTTCCTATAGCCATACATGTTGGCGTAACTTTGACACTAACTTTGCCTTAAAGACAGCGCAAAAGTACTTGGATACACTCATGACCTAAGAGTGTTATACAGGGCTCCTAGGTCTTTTAAACAGTGTTATACACGATTTTTAGGGGCTTTCTTGAATTACAGGTTCGGTCAGAACTAGTTCGGTCCGAATCGAACTTTTTCGTGAAATTCGGCGAACCAGCCGAACCGAACTTTTCAAAAGTTCGCTCATCTCTATTCAGGAGTACAGTGTATAGTACTATTATATTCAGGAGCTCAGTGTATAGTACTATTATATTCAGCACAGTGTATAGTACTATTATATTCAGGAGTGCAGTGTATAGTACTATCATATTCAGGAGTGCAGTGTATAGTACTATTATATTCAGGAGCGCAGTGTATAGTACTATTATATTCAGGAGTACAGTGTATAGTACTATTATATTCAGGAGTACAGTGTATAGTACTATTATATTCAGAAGTGCAGTGTATAGTACTATTATATTCAGGAGTACAGTGTAAAGTACTCTTATATTCAGCAGTAGAGTGTATAGTACTATTATATTCAGGAGCACAGTGTATAGTACTATTATATTCAGGGGCGCAGTGTATAGTGCTATTATATTCAGGAGTGCAGTGTATAGTACTATTATATTCAGGAGTACAGTGTATAGTACTATTATATTCAGGAGTACAGTGTATAGTACTATTATATTCAGGAGTGCAGTGTATAGTACTATTATATTCAGGAGCGCAGTGTATAGTACTATTATATTCAGGAGCACAGTGTATAGTACTATTATATTCAGGAGTACAGTGTATAGTACTATTATATTCAGGAGCACAGTGTAAAGTACTATTATATTCAGGAGCACAGTGTATATTACTATTATATTCAGGAGTATAGTGTATAGTACTATTATATTCAGGAGCGCATTGTATAGTACTATTATATTCAAGAGTACAGTGTATAGTACTATTATATTCAGGAGCACAGTGTATAGTACTATTATATTCAGGAGTACAGTGTATAGTACTATTATATTCAGGGGCACAGTGTATAGTACTATTATATTCAGGAGCACAGTGTATAATATTATATTCAGGAGCACAGTGTACAGTACTATTATATTCAGGAGTGCAGTGTATAGTACTATTATATTCAGGAGTACAGTGTATAGTACTATTATATTCAGGCGCATAGTGTATAGTACTATTATATTCAGGAGTACAGTGTATAGTACTATTATATTCAGGAGTGCAGTGTATAGTACTATTATATTCAGGAGTACAGTGTAAAGCACTATTATATTCAGGAACAAAGTGTATAGTACTATTATATTCAGGAGTACAGTGTATAGTACTATTATATTCAGGAGTGCAGTGTATAGTACTATTATATTCAGGAGTACAGCGTATAGTACTATTATATTCAGGAGTAGTGTATAGTACTATTATATTCAGGGGCACAGTGTATAGTGCTATTATAGTCAGGAGTACAGTGTATAGTACTATTATATTCAGGAGCGCAGTGTATAGTACTATTATATTCAGGGGCGCAGTGTATAGTGCTATTATATTCAGGGGCACAGTGTATAGTACTATTATATTCAGGAGTACAGTGTATAGTACTATTATATTCAGGGGCACAGTGTATAGTACTATTATATTCAGGAGTGCAGTGTATAGTACTATTATATTCAGGAGTACAGTGTATAGTACTATTATATTCAGGAGTACAGTGTATAGTACTATTATATTCAGGAGCACAGTGTATAGTACTATTATATTCAGGAGTACAGTGTATAGTACTATTATATTCAGGGGCACAGTGTATAGTACTATTATATTTAGGAGTACAGTGTATAGTACTATTATATTTAGGGGCGCAGTGTATAGTAATATTATATTAAGGAGTACAGTGTATAGTACTATTATATTCAGGAGTGCAGTGTATAGTACTATTATATTCAGGAGTACAGTGTATAGTACTATTATATTCAGGAGTACAGTGTATAGTACTATTATATTCAGGAGCACAGTGTATAGTACTATTATATGCAGGAGCGCAGTGTATAGTACTATTATATTCAGGGGCACAGTGTATAGTACTGTTATATTCAGGAGTACAGTGTATAGTACTATTATATTCAGGAGCGCATTGTATAGTACTATTATATTCAAGAGTACAGTGTATAGTACTATTATATTCAGGAGCACAGTGTATAGTACTATTATATTCAGGAGTACAGTGTATAGTACTATTATATTCAGGGGCACAGTGTATAGTACTATTATATTCAGGAGCACAGTGTATAGTACTATTATATTCAGGAGTACAGTGTATAGTACTATTATATTCAGGAGTGCAGTGTATAGTACTATTATATTCAGGAGTACAGTGTATAGCACTATTATATTCAGGAGCAAAGTGTATAGTACTATTATATTCAGGAGTACAGTGTATAGTACTATTATATTCAGGAGTGCAGTGTATAGTACTATTATATTCAGGAGTACAGCGTATAGTACTATTATATTCAGGAGTACAGTGTATAGTACTATTATATTCAGAGGCACAGTGTATAGTGCTATTATAGTCAGGAGTACAGTGTATAGTACTATTATATTCAGGAGCGCAGTGTATAGTACTATTATATTCAGTGGCGCAGTGTATAGTGCTATTATATTCAGGGGCACAGTGTATAGTTCTATTATATTCAGGAGTACAGTGTATAGTACTATTATATTCAGGAGCACAGTGTATAGTACTATTATATTCAGGAGTGCTGCGTATAGTAATATTATATTCAGGAGTACAGTGTATAGTACTATTATATTCAGGAGTGCAGTGTATAGTACTATTATATTCAGGAGTACAGTGTATAGTACTATTATATTCAGGAGTACAGCGTATAGTACTATTATATGCAGGAGCGCAGTGTATAGTATTATTATATTCAGGAGTGCAGTGTATAGTACTATTATATTCAGGAGTACAGTGTATAGTACTATTATATTCAGGAGTACAGTGTATAGTACTATTATATTCAGGAGCGCAGCATATAGTACTATTATATTCAGGAGCACAGTGTATAGTACTATTATATTCAGGAGCACAATGTATAGTACTATTATATTCAGGAGCACAGTGTATAGTACTATTATATTCAGGAGTACAGTGTATAATACTATTATATACAGGAGCACAGTGTATAGTACTATTATATTCAGGAGTACAGCGTATAGTACTATTATATTCAGGTGCACAGTGTATAGTACTATTATATTCAGGAGCACAGTGTATAGTACTATTATATTCAGGAGTACAGTGTATAATACTATTATATACAGGAGCACAGTGTATAGTACTATTATATTCAGGAGTACAGTGTATAGTACTATTATATTCAGGTGTACAGTGTATAGTACTACTATATTCAGGAGTACAGTGTATAGTACTATTATATTCAGGAGTACAGTGTATAGTACTATTATATTCAGGAGCACAGTGTATAGTACTATTATATTCAGGAGTGCAGTGTATAGTACTATTATATTCAGGAGTACAGTGTATAGTACTATTATATTCAGGAGTACAGTGTATAGTACTATTATATTCAGGAGCGCAGTGTATAGTACTATTATATTCAGGAGTACAGTGTATAGTACTATTATATTCAGGAGTCCAGTGTATAGCACTATTATATTCAGGAGTACAGTGTATAGTACTATTATATCAGGAGTACAGTGTATAGTACTATTATATTCAGGAGTACAGTGTATAGTACTATTATATTCAGGAGTACAGTGTATAGTACTATTATATTCAGGAGTACAGTGTATAGTACTATTATATTCAGGAGTGCAGTGTATAGTACTATTATATTCAGGAGTACAGTGTATAGTACTATTATATTCAGGAGTACAGTGTATAGTACTATTATATTCAGGAGCGCAGTGTATAGTACTATTATATTCAGGAGTACAGTGTATAGTACTATTATATTCAGGAGTCCAGTGTATAGCACTATTATATTCAGGAGTACAGTGTATAGTACTATTATATCAGGAGTACAGTGTATAGTACTATTATATTCAGGAGTGCAGTGTATAGTACTATTATATTCAGGAGTACAGTGTATAGAACTATTATATTCAGGAGTACAGTGTATAGTACTATTATATTCAGGAGTGCAGTGTATAGTACTATTATATTCAGGAGCACAGTGTAAAGTACTATTATATTCAGGAGCACAGTGTATATTACTATTATATTCAGGAGTATAGTGTATAGTACTATTATATTCAGGAGCGCATTGTATAGTACTATTATATTCAAGAGTACAGTGTATAGTACTATTATATTCAGGAGCACAGTGTATAGTACTATTATATTCAGGAGTACAGTGTATAGTACTATTATATTCAGGGGCACAGTGTATAGTACTATTATATTCAGGAGTACAGTGTATAGTACTATTATATTCAGGAGTGCAGTGTATAGTACTATTATATTCAGGAGTACAGTGTAAAGCACTATTATATTCAGGAGCAAAGTGTATAGTACTATTATATTCAGGAGTACAGTGTATAGTACTATTATATTCAGGAGTGCAGTGTATAGTACTATTATATTCAGGAGTACAGCGTATAGTACTATTATATTCAGGAGTACAGTGTATAGTACTATTATATTCAGGGGCACAGTGTATAGTGCTATTATAGTCAGGAGTACAGTGTATAGTACTATTATATTCAGGAGCGCAGTGTATAGTACTATTATATTCAGGGGCGCAGTGTATAGTGCTATTATATTCAGGGGCACAGTGTATAGTACTATTATATTCAGGAGTACAGTGTATAGTACTATTATATTCAGGGGCACAGTGTATAGTACTATTATATTCAGGAGTGCAGTGTATAGTACTATTATATTCAGGAGTACAGTGTATAGTACTATTATATTCAGGAGTACAGTGTATAGTACTATTATATGCAGGAGCGCAGTGTATAGTACTATTATATTCAGGAGTGCAGTGTATAGTACTATTATATTCAGGAGTACAGTGTATAGTACTATTATATTCAGGAGTACAGTGTATAGTACTATTATATTCAGGAGCGCAGCATATAGTACTATTATATTCAGGAGCACAGTGTATAGTACTATTATATTCAGGAGCACAGTGTATAGTACTATTATATTCAGGAGCACAATGTATAGTACTATTATATTCAGGAGCACAGTGTATAGTACTATTATATTCAGGAGTACAGTGTATAATACTATTATATACAGGAGCACAGTGTATAGTACTATTATATTCAGGAGTACAGCGTATAGTACTATTATATTCAGGTGCACAGTGTATAGTACTATTATATTCAGGAGCACAGTGTATAGTACTATTATATTCAGGAGTACAGTGTATAATACTATTATATACAGGAGCACAGTGTATAGTACTATTATATTCAGGAGTACAGTGTATAGTACTATTATATTCAGGTGTACAGTGTATAGTACTACTATATTCAGGAGTACAGTGTATAGTACTATTATATTCAGGAGTACAGTGTATAGTACTATTATATTCAGGAGCACAGTGTATAGTACTATTATATTCAGGAGTACAGTGTATAGTACTATTATATTCAGGAGCACAGTGTATAGTACTATTATATTCAGGAGCACAGTGTATAGTACTATTATATTCAGGAGTACAGTGTATAGTACTATTATATTCAGGAGTGCAGTGTATAGTACTATTATATTCAGGAGTACAGTGTATAGTACTATTATATTCAGGAGTACAGTGTATAGTACTATTATATGCAGGAGCACAGTGTATAGTACTATTATATTCAGGAGTACAGTGTATAGTACTATTATATTCAGGAGCACAGTGTATAGTACTATTATATTCAGGAGTACAGTGTATAGTACTACTATATTCAGGAGTACAGTGTATAGTACTATTATATTCAGGAGTACAGTGTATAGTACTATTATATTCAGGAGCACAGTGTATAGTACTATTATATTCAGGAGTACAGTGTATAGTACTATTATATTCAGGAGTACAGTGTATAGTACTATTATATTCAGGAGCACAGTGTATAGTACTATTATATTCAGGAACACAGTGTATAGTACTATTATATTCAGGAGTACAGTGTATAGTACTATTATATTCAGGAGAACAGTGTATAGTACTATTATATTCAGGAGTACAGTGTATAGTACTATTATATTCAGGAGTACAGTGTATAGTACTATTATATTCAGGAGCACAGTGTATAGTACTATTATATTCAGGGGCACAGTGTATAGTACTATTATATTCAGGAGCACAGTGTATAATACTATTATATTCAGGAGTACAGTGTATAGTACTATTATATTCAGGAGTACAGTGTATAGTACTATTATATTCAGGAGCGCAGTGTATAGTACTATTATATTCAGGGGCACAGTGTATAGTACTATTATATTCAGGAGTGCAGTGTATAGTACTATTATATTCAGGAGCACAGTGTATAGTACTATTATATTCAGGAGCACAGTGTATAGTACTATTATATTCAGGAGTACAGTGTATAGTTCTATTATATTCAGGGGCACAGTGTATAGTACTATTATATTCAGGAGCACAGTGTATAGTACTATTATATTCAGGAGTACAGTGTATAGTACTATTATATTCAGGAGCACAGTGTATAGTAATATTATATTCAGGAGTACAGTGTATAGTACTATTATATTCAGGAGTACAGTGTATAGTACTATTATATTCAGGAGCACAGTGTATAGTACTATTATATTCAGGAGTACAGTGTATAGTACTATTATATTCAGGTGCACAGTGTTTAGTACTATTGTATTCAGGAGTACAGTGTATAGTACTATTATATTCAGGAGTACAGTGTATAATACTATTATATTCAGGAGTACAGTGTATAGTACTATTATAATCAGGAGCACAGTGTATGGCACTATTATATTCAGTAGTACAGTGTATAGTACTATTATATTCAGGAGCACAGTGTATAGTACTATTATATTCAGGAACACAGTGTATAGTACTATTATATTCAGGAGTACAGTGTATAGTACTATTATATTCAGGAGAACAGTGTATAGTACTATTATATTCAGGAGTACAGTGTATAGTACTATTATATTCAGGAGTACAGTGTATAGTACTATTATAGTCAGGGGCACAGTGTATGGCACTATTATATTCAGGAGTACAGTGTATAGTACTATTATATTCAGGAGTACAGTGTATAGTACTATTATATTCAGGGGCACAGTGTATAGCACTATTATATTCAGGAGTACAGTGTATAGTACTATTATATTCAGGAGTACAGTGTATAGTACTATTATATTCAGGAGCACAGTGTATAGTACTATTATATGCAGGAGCGCAGTGTATAGTACTATTATATTCAGGGGCACAGTGTATAGTACTATTATATTCAGGAGTACAGTGTATAGTACTATTATATTCAGGAGCGCATTGTATAGTACTATTATATTCAAGAGTACAGTGTATAGTACTATTATATTCAGGAGCACAGTGTATAGTACTATTATATTCAGGAGTACAGTGTATAGTACTATTATATTCAGGGGCACAGTGTATAGTACTATTATATTCAGGAGCACAGTGTATAGTACTATTATATTCAGGAGTACAGTGTATAGTACTATTATATTCAGGAGTGCAGTGTATAGTACTATTATATTCAGGAGTACAGTGTATAGCACTATTATATTCAGGAGTCCAGTGTATAGCACTATTATATTCAGGAGTACAGTGTATAGTACTATTATATCAGGAGTACAGTGTATAATACTATTATATTCAGGAGTACAGTGTATAGTACTATTATATTCAGGAGTACAGTGTATAGTACTATTATATTCAGGAACGCAGTGTATAGTACTATTATATTCAGGGGCACAGTGTATAGTACTATTATATTCAGGAGTGCAGTGTATAGTACTATTATATTCAGGAGCACAGTGTATAGTACTATTATATTCAGGAGCACAGTGTATAGTACTATTATTTATATTCAGGAGTACAGTGTATAGTTCTATTATATTCAGGGGCACAGTGTATAGTACTATTATATTCAGGAGCACAGTGTATAGTACTATTATATTCAGGAGTACAGTCTATAGTACTATTATATTCAGGAGTACAGTGTATAGTACTATTATATTCAGGAGCACAGTGTATAGTACTATTATATTCAGGAGTACAGTGTATAGTACTATTATATTCAGGAGCACAGTGTATAGTACTATTATATTCAGGAGTACAGTGTATAGTACTATTATATTCAGGAGTACAGTGTATAGTACTATTATATTCAGGAGCACAGTGTATAGTACTATTATATTCAGGAGTACAGTGTATAGTACTATTATATTCAGGAGTACAGTGTATAGTACTATTATATTCAGGAGTACAGTGTATAGTACTATTATATTCAGGAGTACAGTGTATAGTACTATTATATTCAGGAACGCAGTGTATAGTACTATTATATTCAGGGGCACAGTGTATAGTACTATTATATTCAGGAGTGCAGTGTATAGTACTATTATATTCAGGAGTACAGTGTATAGTACTATTATATTCAGGAGCACAGTGTATAATACTATTATATTCAGGAGTACAGTGTATAGTACTATTATATTCAGGAGCACAGTGTATGGTACTATTATATTCAGGAGCACAGTGTATAGTACTATTATATTCAGGAGCACAGTGTATAGTACTATTATATTCAGGAGCACAGTGTATAGTACTATTATTTATATTCAGGAGTACAGTGTATAGTTCTATTATATTCAGGGGCACAGTGTATAGTACTATTATATTCAGGAGTACAGTGTATAGTACTATTATATTCAGGAGCACAGTGTATAGTACTATTATATTCAGGAACACAGTGTATAGTACTATTATATTCAGGAGTACAGTGTATAGTACTATTATATTCAGGAGAACAGTGTATAGTACTATTATATTCAGGAGTACAGTGTATAGTACTATTATATTCAGGAGTACAGTGTATAGTACTATTATATTCAGGAGCACAGTGTATAGTACTATTATATTCAGGGGCACAGTGTATAGTACTATTATATTCAGGAGCACAGTGTATAATACTATTATATTCAGGAGTACAGTGTATAGTACTATTATATTCAGGAGTACAGTGTATAGTACTATTATATTCAGGAGCGCAGTGTATAGTACTATTATATTCAGGGGCACAGTGTATAGTACTATTATATTCAGGAGTGCAGTGTATAGTACTATTATATTCAGGAGCACAGTGTATAGTACTATTATATTCAGGAGCACAGTGTATAGTACTATTATATTCAGGAGTACAGTGTATAGTTCTATTATATTCAGGGGCACAGTGTATAGTACTATTATATTCAGGAGCACAGTGTATAGTACTATTATATTCAGGAGTACAGTGTATAGTACTATTATATTCAGGAGCACAGTGTATAGTAATATTATATTCAGGAGTACAGTGTATAGTACTATTATATTCAGGAGTACAGTGTATAGTACTATTATATTCAGGAGCACAGTGTATAGTACTATTATATTCAGGAGTACAGTGTATAGTACTATTATATTCAGGTGCACAGTGTTTAGTACTATTGTATTCAGGAGTACAGTGTATAGTACTATTATATTCAGGAGTACAGTGTATAATACTATTATATTCAGGAGTACAGTGTATAGTACTATTATAATCAGGAGCACAGTGTATGGCACTATTATATTCAGTAGTACAGTGTATAGTACTATTATATTCAGGAGTACAGTGTATAGTACTATTATAGTCAGGGGCACAGTGTATGGCACTATTATATTCAGGAGTACAGTGTATAGTACTATTATATTCAGGAGTACAGTGTATAGTACTATTATATTCAGGGGCACAGTGTATAGCACTATTATATTCAGGAGTACAGTGTATAGTACTATTATATTCAGGAGTACAGTGTATAGTACTATTATATTCAGGAGCACAGTGTATAGTACTATTATATGCAGGAGCGCAGTGTATAGTACTATTATATTCAGGGGCACAGTGTATAGTACTATTATATTCAGGAGTACAGTGTATAGTACTATTATATTCAGGAGCGCATTGTATAGTACTATTATATTCAAGAGTACAGTGTATAGTACTATTATATTCAGGAGCACAGTGTATAGTACTATTATATTCAGGAGTACAGTGTATAGTACTATTATATTCAGGGGCACAGTGTATAGTACTATTATATTCAGGAGCACAGTGTATAGTACTATTATATTCAGGAGTACAGTGTATAGTACTATTATATTCAGGAGTGCAGTGTATAGTACTATTATATTCAGGAGTACAGTGTATAGCACTATTATATTCAGGAGTCCAGTGTATAGCACTATTATATTCAGGAGTACAGTGTATAGTACTATTATATCAGGAGTACAGTGTATAATACTATTATATTCAGGAGTACAGTGTATAGTACTATTATATTCAGGAGTACAGTGTATAGTACTATTATATTCAGGAACGCAGTGTATAGTACTATTATATTCAGGGGCACAGTGTATAGTACTATTATATTCAGGAGTGCAGTGTATAGTACTATTATATTCAGGAGCACAGTGTATAGTACTATTATATTCAGGAGCACAGTGTATAGTACTATTATTTATATTCAGGAGTACAGTGTATAGTTCTATTATATTCAGGGGCACAGTGTATAGTACTATTATATTCAGGAGCACAGTGTATAGTACTATTATATTCAGGAGTACAGTCTATAGTACTATTATATTCAGGAGTACAGTGTATAGTACTATTATATTCAGGAGCACAGTGTATAGTACTATTATATTCAGGAGTACAGTGTATAGTACTATTATATTCAGGAGCACAGTGTATAGTACTATTATATTCAGGAGTACAGTGTATAGTACTATTATATTCAGGAGTACAGTGTATAGTACTATTATATTCAGGAGCACAGTGTATAGTACTATTATATTCAGGAGTACAGTGTATAGTACTATTATATTCAGGAGTACAGTGTATAGTACTATTATATTCAGGAGTACAGTGTATAGTACTATTATATTCAGGAGTACAGTGTATAGTACTATTATATTCAGGAACGCAGTGTATAGTACTATTATATTCAGGGGCACAGTGTATAGTACTATTATATTCAGGAGTGCAGTGTATAGTACTATTATATTCAGGAGTACAGTGTATAGTACTATTATATTCAGGAGCACAGTGTATAATACTATTATATTCAGGAGTACAGTGTATAGTACTATTATATTCAGGAGCACAGTGTATGGTACTATTATATTCAGGAGCACAGTGTATAGTACTATTATATTCAGGAGCACAGTGTATAGTACTATTATATTCAGGAGCACAGTGTATAGTACTATTATTTATATTCAGGAGTACAGTGTATAGTTCTATTATATTCAGGGGCACAGTGTATAGTACTATTATATTCAGGAGCACAGTGTATAGTACTATTATATTCAGGAGTACAGTCTATAGTACTATTATATTCAGGAGTACAGTGTATAGTACTATTATATTCAGGAGCACAGTGTATAGTACTATTATATTCAGGAGTACAGTGTATAGTACTATTATATTCAGGAGCACAGTGTATAGTACTATTATATTCAGGAGTACAGTGTATAGTACTATTATATTCAGGAGTACAGTGTATAGTACTATTATATTCAGGAGCACAGTGTATAGTACTATTATATTCAGGAGCACAGTGTATAGTACTATTATATTCAGGAGTACAGTGTATAATACTATTATATTCAGGAGTACAGTGTATAGTACTATTATATTCAGGAGTACAGTGTATAGTACTATTATATTCAGGAACGCAGTGTATAGTACTATTATATTCAGGGGCACAGTGTATAGTACTATTATATTCAGGAGTGCAGTGTATAGTACTATTATATTCAGGAGCACAGTGTATAGTACTATTATATTCAGGAGCACAGTGTATAGTACTATTATTTATATTCAGGAGTACAGTGTATAGTTCTATTATATTCAGGGGCACAGTGTATAGTACTATTATATTCAGGAGCACAGTGTATAGTACTATTATATTCAGGAGTACAGTCTATAGTACTATTATATTCAGGAGTACAGTGTATAGTACTATTATATTCAGGAGCACAGTGTATAGTACTATTATATTCAGGAGTACAGTGTATAGTACTATTATATTCAGGAGCACAGTGTATAGTACTATTATATTCAGGAGTACAGTGTATAGTACTATTATATTCAGGAGTACAGTGTATAGTACTATTATATTCAGGAGCACAGTGTATAGTACTATTATATTCAGGAGTACAGTGTATAGTACTATTATATTCAGGAGCACAGTGTTTAGTACTATTGTATTCAGGAGTACAGTGTATAGTACTATTATATTCAGGAGTACAGTGTATAATACTATTATATTCAGGAGTACAGTGTATAGTACTATTATATTCAGGAGCACAGTGTATGGCACTATTATATTCAGGAGTACAGTGTATAGTACTATTATATTCAGGAGTACAGTGTATAGTACTATTATAGTCAGGGGCACAGTGTATGGCACTATTATATTCAGGAGTACAGTGTATAGTACTATTATATTCAGGAGTACAGTGTATAGTACTATTATATTCAGGAGTACAGTGTATAGTACTATTATATTCAGGAGCACAGTGTATAGTACTATTATATGCAGGAGCGCAGTGTATAGTACTATTATATTCAGGGGCACAGTGTATAGTACTATTATATTCAGGATTACAGTGTATAGTACTATTATATTCAGGAGTACAGTGTATAGTACTGTTATATTCAGGAGTACAGTGTATAATACTATTATATTCAGGAGCACAGTGTATAATACTATTATATTCATGACCGTGGCATTTAAAGTGTTAGAAAACAAGCCATTGCCCCCCCCCCTCACAATTGTTGTTACGGCACACTGGGGCCTAATAAAGGCCCCCAGGTCTGCCATCTTTGTACTCCTATGAAGCTCTGCCTCCGGCAGGAGACTGTCAGGATCACTAAAAACTGCAATACATTAGTATTGTAGTATATCATGCAGTGGATGATCATTGCAGTGGATCGCTGCTTCAAGTCCCCTAAGGGGACTAGTAAAAAACACTTAAAGTTTTTTTTTATGTTCCAAAAAATATAAAGTATTAAAAGTAAAAAAAAAAAAACCCTTTTCACATTTTTCCCTAAATCAATGTAAAAAAAAAAAAAAAAAGTTCTCTTGACCTAGTGGTAGAGAGGGCCATGATGGGAAAACATGGACTAGTGCAATTGTGGTGCTCTGCTGTTCAGCTTCACAGTATTTTTAAACCGAGCCCTACTGCCAGAGGGACGATTTCAATTATTTAAATTCCCTCACCCCAACAAGATTGATCTCTTTGGCTCCCTTGCAACTATTGCCTTATTTTACACATACCATGAATCCTCTTCCGGGGTTATGGGAAAAATTGCCAGACCATAATATATCTGATGCATTCAGGAACACAGATTCACTGGATTTACAGGATTTACTGAGATCTCAGGGTTTGCCGGTTCCCACCTTTCTGCACGCCATTCATTTTCAAAAAGTCTGTACTCTATTTAAAAAAAAAAAAAGTTCACGAATATCCAGGAACCTTCCTGGCTTGAAATGTATATTTTATTACCTAACACAGTAAGGGGACTACTCTCTAAATTCGCTCTACACCAAACTTTGTTCAAGCTTGGGAAAAGGAACTTGATCTAACTTTTACTACTGAAGACGTTTCTCGCCTTCTAAGTTCCTCACGTGGCTTTTCAAAATGTGTATGGGTACAAGAGAACTCTTATAAAACAATCACCAAATGGTATAGGACCCCTGGGTTTTTACAAAAAATTTACCCGACAGTATCAGATAGATGCTGGAGATGTAACACATATAAAGGTTCCCTCTCTCATACCTGGTGGTTCTCTCCTCGCATACGACCTTTTTGGACAACAATTGAATCTTGTTGTAGAACAATTACCAAGAAACCGATTGTTTTGACACATTCTTTGATCTTATTTTGGCTTCCTTCACGCACTTATAAGCCAAAAAGAAATGACTTGCTCACTCACCTCCTAATGGCAGCAAAAATGCACTTACTTGTACATCGGAGATCTGAGCGTCCCCCTTCCTTTACTGAATGGATTGCCAAAGTTGACATGGTGTGCAGAATGGAGGAACTATTGAGTTGGGATTTGGGTAAACATGAAAAATTTACTCAGATCTTTCCGTAAGCTTTACATTGAAAGGGACTCATGTATATAGTTTCCTAGTTCATTGTTAGGCTGGATTCATACGAGCATGTTACGTCCGTAAAGGACGGAACGTATTTTGGCTGCAAGTCCCGGACCGAACACAGTGCAGGGAGCCGAGCTCCTAGCATCATAGTTATGTACGACGCTAGGAGTCCCTGCCTCGCTGCGGGACAACTGTCCGTACTGTAATCATGTTTTCAGTACGGGACAGTTGTCCGGCAGCGAGGCAGGGACTCCTAGCATCGTACATCACTATGATGCTAGGAGCCCGGCTCCCTGCACTGTGTTCGGTCCGGGACTTGCGGCCGAAATACGTCTGTCAATTACGGACCAAACATGCTCGTGTGAATCCAGCCTTAGAGGTTATCAGAGGCAGAAATCTTCAAAAATTTTGCACCATTCTATTGTGAATATTAACACATTAAACTTATGAGAAATGTAATTTATTTTTTCAGTGTTAATGCTAATGTGTTATAGGAAGTACTGTCGCAGAATGGCGAAGTTTTGTAATTTGTTCCTATATTTTTCATATGACTGTATTTTGTTATTTCCAAAAATAAAAAGGGATTTACAAAAAAAAATACAAAAGTTAACATAACTGATATCGCTCGGTGAATGCTGTAAAAAATATATATATATAAAACACGCAAATTGCTGTTTTTTGGTCACCTTAGCGCTCCAAAAAAATCAAATAAAAGGTGATCAATAAGTCGCATATATCCCAAAATGGTATCAGTGTAAACCACAGCTCGCCCCGCAAAATTTAAGACCTCACATCTCTAAATTGATGGAAAAAAGAAAAAGTTATGGCTCTCAGAACATGGCGGCACAAAAGATTTTTTTAATTTAGCAAATAGTTTTATTTTTTAAAAGCGGTAAAACATAAATTAAACATATAAATTTGGTATCGCCGTAATCGCATCAACCTGTAGAATGTCGTTTTACCGCCGGATGGGTGCCGTAAAAACAAAACCCCGCAAAAAAATGGCGTAACCGTTGTTTTTTGCCCATTTCACCCCACAAATAATTTTTTTTAGGTTCCCAGTATATTATGCGGTACAATAAATGGTGCCATGAAAAACTACAGCTTGTCCCGCAAAGAACAAGCCCTTGTATGGCTATATAGACGGAAAACTAAAAAAATGATAGCTTTTGGAAGGTGGGGAGGAAAAAACAAAAGTGAAAATCCGAAAAATGGAAGGGAAGGGGTTAAATCAGCTGCATGCCTATTATGTTGCAGAATTGTAACGTATTTCATCCTTTACAATGTAAAGAGTTAATTTGCTATAAATCCCCAGCAAATTCTGTAACGCTACACGCACACATTGAGGAATTTGGTGAACAAAATCTGCATCAAAACCGCAGGTAAAATCTGCACCTAATAGTGTGATTTTTGATACATTTATAAGTGCGGTTTTTACATTTTGATGCAGATTTTGTAGATATTTATTTTTTTTTTTTAAACTCGTCAGAAACAATTCGCAAGCCGAAACGCAAGATAAAGTGACATGTAGCATATTTTCAAATACACACCGCAGGTCAATTTTTGTGCGAGGAAATGCGACATGTAGATGAAATTCGCACGTAATAAGTATCGTGTGCATTTGGCCTGACAGAGTTTGTTTCAACTCACCCTTAGGCCTCATGCACACGACCGTAGCCATGTGCACGGCCGTAATTTTCGGGTCGGCCGGCTGTGGACTGTCAGCCGCGAGCCGCCCGCAAATTTCAGGGGAATTGCGGCCGCAAAAGCACGTTCGTGTGCATGGGGCCTAAGGCCCCGTTCACACATGTTGGATTTGATACTGATTCCGATGACATGCCGATGATTCCCATGCATATAAGGTTTCCGCAACCCAGTTCACATGCTACGAAAAATTTTCCACGTGTATTTTTGTCCGCACCGTGAAAAGAAATCCAGCACAACAATAAGTGAGCAAACGTCATCCTTGTATAATGGAAAATGCTGCCATTCTCTAGTTTATTCTGTATCGATACTTATATTACATGGAAAAGCCGAGGATAAGCAACTTTGAATGACAATGGGACTTAGGCCTTGTTCACACAGTTTTTTGCAGGCAGAAAAATTCCTTCAGACTTTCTCTGCCTCCCATTGATGTCAATGGTAGGTCGGAGACGGAAATGCCCGAAAAATGCTTGCGGGAAAAAAACGCTTACGCCTCTTGTTGAAATCAATAGGAAGCTATTTCGGCTGTTTTTTCCGCAGTTTCCAATGCGGTTTCCGCTGCAAAAAAAAACTCTGTGTGAACAGGGCCTTATTCTCGTGCGGATCTGCTACACGCTATTGCCACATCTGCGTCAGAAATCAAAGGGAAAGCCTCCGATTTTTGCTGTTCAAAAACACATTGAACTTTAATGACACCGTAAGAACGAAGCATTAGTTCTCCTTACATCCTCACAAGCGCTTCCCCCTCCCTTAAGGCTCCTTCACATCGTGTTGTTGCCCTAAGTTTATTGTGTATGTCAGGAAATCTCCTAACGTACATTATAAGCAACGAAGACGATTATTCACAGGCCTCCATTATGTCCTTTTAGCCTCCGTCAGGCTGGTAGACGTCGGTTTACCTTATTTTTAAGGATGGAATAGCATAGTGGACTCTGCTATTCCATCCTGAGGGATTCCACAAAAAAAATTATACCGCTCCTGACATTAGTATGTGGACTGTGATGTCAGGAACTTCCCAATGCCGGAGTCCCCAGACAGAGCATCACAAGTGCTCTACCCGTGGACTTTGTCCCTGGGAACATCACTGTCCATATATGTAAAGTGACATCAGGGGATTCTCCAGGGCCGGAAACCCCTGGGCCATTCCCCAGGCGATGTATGCTGTACAGTCGGATACGTTTTGGCTAAATAGATCAAAATCCAGATCATTAACCAGTCACTGCCGGCTCCATGGTTTCGTTGACTGTAAGGTTGGGTTCACACACCCTATTTACGGACGTAATTCGGGCGTTTTAACCTCGAATTACGTCCGAAAATACAGCTCCAATGCACCGGCAAACATCTGCCCATTCATTTGAATGGGCTTTACGATGTTCTGTGCCGACGGTCATTTTTTTTACGCGCCGCTGTCAAAAGATGGTGCGTAAAAAAGACGCCCACGTCAAAGAAGTGCCTGTCACTTCTTGGGACGTAATTGGAGCCGTTTTCCATTGACTCCATAGAAAAACAGCTCCAATTACGTCCGTAATGGACGCTGCGAAAAACGCCTGCACATGCCATTACGTCTAAAATTGCGGATCTGTTTTCTCCTGAAAACAGCTCCGTAATTTCAGGCGTATCGGACATGTACGTGTGAACATACCCTAATTTACATCAGCACCAAAATCAGTTAATGCGTATAACGTACAAATGTGAATGTCACACTTTCCATTGCCCACCCCTGGTAATGGAGGGGGGCCCAGACATCTTGGCTGTATGGGGCCCAGATATTCCCTGGTTGTCATGGCAGCCCGGGGGCCTAATGAGGGCCCCCAGGTCTGCCTTCTGTCTGCCTCTTCTAAACCATGCCTCCGGCAGGGCTTAGCAGGTGCCTGTAAAAATGACAATATACTGCAATACATTTGTATTGCAGTGTATTGTACCAGCGATCTAGTGATGACTGGTCCACTAGGGGGACTAATAAAAAGTGTAAAAAAAAAAAAAGTTAAATACATTTTGCAGGAGTGTAAAAAAAATATTAAAAGTTAAAAAAAAACAACCTTTTCCCATTTTTCCCAAAGCACAATGTAAAAAAAATAAAAATAAACAAAATTGGAATCGCCGCGTTCGTAAAAGTCCGAACTATTAAAATATATAATTATATAACTCGCATGGTGAACGGCGTAAGCATTTTTTTCTTTTAAAACACCAGAAATTTTTTTTAATAAAAAGTGATCAAAAATTGTATGTACTAAAAAATGATGCCAATAAAAACTACAGTTCATCCCGCAAAAAATAAGCACTCATACCGCTCAATCGACGAAAAAATAAAAAAGTTTTGACTCTCAGAATGTGGTGAAATAGAACAATTATTTTTTTAACAAAGGTTTTTTTCTTTGTAAAAGTTGTAAAATATAAAAAAAAACTATATAAATTTGGTATCACCGTAATCGTATTGAGCTGCAGAATAAAATTTAAAGTGTAGCTAAACGTTTGTCAAACTTCTGACATGTCATAGTGACATGTAGAAGTTTGGATTGGTGGGGGTCCGAGCACTGAGACCGCCACCAATCGCTAGAACGAAGCAGCTGAAGGTCTCGTGTGAGCGCTGAGCCGCTTCGTGTCTGCTCGGCTTTTTCCGGGAAATAAATGTATCGGTGTACGGACTCAATAGAAAGTCTATGAGTCCGTACTCCGATACATCGGCTTTCCGGAAAAAGCCGAACAGACCCCAAACGTCTGAGCGCTCGCACGAGCACTTCAGCTGCTTTGTTCTAGGGATTGGTGGGGGTCTCAGTGCTCGGACCCCCACCAATCCAAACTTCTGACATGTCACTATGACATGTCAGAAGTTTGACAAACGTTTCGCTACACTTTAATTTGTTGTTTTTCACTCACGGTGAAAGCCGTAAAAACTAAACCCAAAAAACAATGGAGGACTTGAGGTTTTTTCCAATTCCACCCCACAAAGAATTTTTGCCTACAACTCCCCTCGCAAAAAATAATCCATCACACCACTCTATTGACGGAAAAATTAAACCGTTATGGCTCTTGAAAGACAGGGAGTAAAAAATGAAAACATAAAATGAAAAATGTCTGGGTCATTAAAGGGTTAAACATCGGATGATGTACAGTAGGCCCTCTCAGAAACCCCACTTGGTGTAGGCCCTAAAGCAATTGCCCCATATTCCCTACCTATAATTTGGCCCAAACCATAGATAACATGATATCACAAAATGTTGTGCGACTCTTTGCTGGCAAACCCAACTCTGCTTCATCTGTAGAGCTGCGCACAATACTCTTTTACTCATAGACGTTATAATAAAGGAAACACATAAAACACCACTTACGCAGTTCATAGCATAAAAAAAATGTGCCGACAATCAATCATAACATAACAGTACAAGGCCTATAATATATATCAGAGTACAATTTAAAAGACAAGATTTGATGAAATGTTATCTTTTAGATCTTATTGGGTCGTTATTCACAAATGTTCTTGAATCCAAAGGTAATGAAGACATGAAAGATTTCCCTACAAGGAACAAATGTACATTAGACTCTAACAAAATGAGTCAAGTAAAAATATGAAAAAGAAAAAAATTGGGCAGATCATTAACGATACAAAAATTCTTTAGCCGAGCCGATAAACTGGTGAATATTCGTAATGCAAGCGGCCTGATACAGAAAACACTCTAGAGCGAGGAAATTAGTAGCGTATTCCTTAAAGGAAAAGAGACCTCATGTCCCGAAGAAGTGATATAACCCTTCACGTAAGTGGACATGTATTTATATATCATTGTTTGTAAGCTATCCATTATAAATCCATTTCATGCCACATATCTGTTACCCACAATCACGTCTTCTTTTCTTTGTTGGTTCATCTTCTTGGTTCATGAGTGAAAAACTAGATGGAGAAAGGTTAGATCAATATTTTGTGTGGAATTTATTAACCTTTCTTTGCCATTTTGCAGTAAAAATTTTGGCTTTTGGGCAAGTTACAGATTTGGAAAAAGGGGTGGGGCTTACCGCAAAGGGGTGGACCACCAGTAAACAGACAAATTTACTATAATTTACCTCAGATACTGGCATAAATTACAGTGGAAATCCACCCAGCTCCTAGCTGGTGTCGATTTCACTCTATAGGGAGTAACAAGGTAGAGGGTAGAGGCCATACTGAGCCCCTTACCTTTCCCTCCCCGATCAGACTACCCAATAGGACAATAAAATAAAAAAATAAAAAAGAATATATATATATATACAGTGACGGAAATAAGTATTTGATCCCTTGCTGATTTTGTAAGTTTGCCCACTGTCAAAGTCATGAACAGTCTAGAATTTTTAGGCTAGGTTAATTTTACCAGTGAGAGATAGATTATATAAAATTAAAAAAACTGAAAATCACATTGTCAGAATTATATATATTTATTTGCATTGTGCACAGAGAAATAAGTATTTGATCCCCTACCAACCATTAAGAGTTCAGCCTCCTCCAGACCAGTTACACGCTCCAAATCAACTTGGTGCCTGCATTAAAGACAGCTCTTACATGGTCACCTGTATAAAAGACTCCTGTCCACAGACTCAATTAATCAGTCTGACTCTAACCTCTACAACATGGGCAAGACCAAAGAGCTTTCTAAGGATGTCAGGGACAAGATCATAGACCTGCACAAGGCTGGAATGGGCTACAAAACCATAAGTAAGACGCTGGGTGAGAAGGAGACAACTGTTGGTGCAATAGTAAGAAAATGGAAGACGTACAAAATGACTGTCAATCGACATCGATCTGGGGCTCCATGCAAAATCTCACCTCGTGGGGCATCCTTAATCGTGAGGAAGGTGAGAGCTCAGCCGAAAACGACATTGGGGGAACTTGTTAATGATCTCAAGGCAGCTGGGACCACAGTCACCAAGAAAACCATTGGTAACACATTACGCCATAATGGATTAAAATCCTGCAGTGCCCGCAAGGTCCCCCTGTTCAAGAAGGCACATGTACAGGCCCGTCTGAAGTTTGCAAATGAACATCTGGATGATTCTGAGAGTGATTGGGAGAAGGTGCTGTGGTCAGATGAGACTAAAAGTGAGCTCTTTGGCATTAACTCAACTCGCCGTGTTTGGAGGAAGAGAAATACTGCCTATGACCCAAAGAACACCGTCCCCACTGTCAAGCATGGAGGTGGAAACATTATGTTTTGGGGGTGTTTCTCTGCTAAGGGCACAGGACTACTTCACCGCATCAATGGGAGAATGGATGGAGCCATGTACCGTCAAATCCTGAGTGACAACCTCCTTCCCTCCACCAGGACATTAAAAATTGCTCGTGGCTGGGTCTTCCAGCACGACAATGACCCGAAACATACAGCCAAGGCAACAAAGGAGTGGCTCAAAAAGAAGCACATTAAGGTCATGGAGTGGCCTAGCCAGTCTCCAGACCTTAAGCCCATCGAAAACTTATGGAGGGAGCTGAAGATCCGAGTTGCCAAGCGACAGCCTCTAAATCTTAATGATTTACAGATGATCTGCAAAGAGGAGTGGGCCAAAATTCCATCTAACATGTGTGCAAACCTCATCATCAACTACAAAAAACGTCTGACTGCTGTGCTTGCCAACAAGGGTTTTGCCACCAAGTATTAAGTCTTGTTTGCCAAAGGGATCAAATACTTATTTCTCTGTGCACAATGCAAATAAATATATATAACTTTGACTATGTGATTTTCTGTTTGTTTTTTTGTTTTTTTTAATATATGATCTATCTCTCACTGGTAAAGTTAACCTAGCCTAAAAATTCTAGACTGTTCATGTCTTTGACAGTAGGCAAACTTACAAAATCAGCAAGGGATCAAATACTTATTTCCTTCACTGTATATACTGTATAAATGATATATGTACTCACCTCACCGCTCCACTTCTCCCTCTTGGATCCCCTCAGGGTCTAACAGCAGACCCCGGACTTGTGTGTGATACACCACTCTGGACGTTGATATAAGGCTTTGATGCTGTTCGGTGTCAGGGCCTTGCATGCGCCAGGACCTGCTGTGAGAAACTGAGGGGATCGGGGAGTGAAGCTGTTAGAAGAATTTATGTATTTACCAAAGAGATTCAAGGAGTGACCTGAATAGAGAATGCGCATCTTTTATTCTTATCGATAAGGAGACAATATGGTAAAATGTCTGCTACTACCTTCGAAGCAGAGTGGTGAGGTGAATATTTTTTGGGGTTCTATGCCCCATTTAGCAGCCCATAGTTATCACTGAAGGATCACTAGAGATGACAACGCAGCTCTATAGTCACTTTGTAAATCCAGTTGCCACCTCATGCTCTTTATTATAAAATGTTCCCTTTTAGTCTTATGATTTGAGCAATTACGTTTTCAGCGTAGTAAACATTGGAATAAATAAAGAGAAGCGTTTTAATTGGAAGTTCACTTACGGCATCTCTGCAGGAAACAAAAACTTAGTAGAGATGTGTGAATTGATTCTACACAAATAAAATTTGAGCAGAATTTCGCAAAAGTTTCAGATTCAAAGAAATCCGAAACTTTTGGGGTTCGTGCCGCTCAAACTGCTGCAAAATGACAGCTGCTGGCGAGTGCCAGCTGCCATTTTACATATTAAAATAAGGATCCCATGACCTCGGATGGGCTCGGCCATAATACCTTGCAGGCAGCCTTACCAAAATGCACTGCGGTTATTTACCCATACCCATTTTTATGTTGCTGTCACTTCGACATTACTAATGCTGGCTTTGCCTAAAAGAGTTGAAAGGGGTTGGATACAAACCAAGAAGTCCTCAGAGTCAGAGACAAACACGAGTTTTCAGTGCAATCAGCGCAATTGTGAATCGTTGTGAATCTATTTGGACTGAATTGAATCGGACCCTAACCAAATTTTGGGAAATTCTCTCCTCCCTAAAATTTTGTTTTTAGAAAGTTCATATCTACTTTACAGAGGAGACATCAATTTGTGGCAAGTCTTCTTTTATGTGGTTGCTCTTGCCAAATATTGACTTGTTGTTGTATGATTTATCAGAGAATGGGCAGATAATAAAGGGCAGCCTGTTTAGAATTCATGGCTGGTCGGGCTCTGGACACTGGTAGATCGCGGGTCCAAGAAAATGATTGGATACAGATAACAGCTGACTGTATAAGCTTCTAGCAGTGATGAGGTGGGCATAACCATCATGGTAGCATACATCAAGTAAGGAGGTCCAATTTGGATGATCAAAAGGGAACATGTCAATTAAATTCAGATCACTGGGAGGCTAAGGAAATGTAATTTTTGTACTATGTATCACTTGCATTATCCCTATACTGTGGCATCAGTTTTTGCATTTTTTCCAATGCTGTGTCATCAATATGTGCATTATTACTATGCTGTGACATCACTATGTGCATTATTCCTGTGCTGTGACATTACTATTTGCATTATTCCTATGATGTAAAATCACATTTTGCATTATTTCTATGGTATGATATCAATACATGCATTATTACTATGCTGGGAAATTACTATGTGCATTATTCCTGTGCTGTGACATTACATTTTGCATTATTTATATGCTGTGACATCAATATGTGCATTATTCCTGTACTGTGACACCACTTTGGGCATTATGCCTGTACTGTGTATTTTGTTTGTACAGTGACTTCACTGGGTATTACTGTGACATCACTATATATATTATTCTATGACTGTAACATAACTGAATGATTCCTGTCCTGGAATTTTGCTGAGTGCATTATCCCACTACTGTGACATTACTGTGTGCATTATCCCTGTGCATTTAAAGAAACATACTGATGATGACCTTTTAAAAATAATTTTTTAGTCCATCTTCCTAATTTGCTATGAGCAAGATTTGGGGCTAGTGGGGGTTCATGCCCACAGCAAAGCAGCATTCACAGACCCTGCATGACGGCCATTGGCAGATTAAGTAGACCATAGGCCCTGGGCTGTTACCCAAACTTGGGCCCACCTTCCGCACCGCCGCCCTGCCGCGCCGTAACTATTGTTAACACTACCTTTTTGGGCAAGCATTAACAAATGGGTGTTACGATTCCCCTTGTCACAGGGCTGTGTCCCTACATACTGACAGTATCACACTGTGCAGGGACACATCCTCCTGACAAGGGGAATAGTCTATCTGTCCTGGACTGCAGAAAGATTTTTTGTGAAATACAAGGATTTCCTATTAAAAAAAATGTCAGGAGTGGTGACAGATTTTCTATAAATCTAGTGACACACAGGTGACGACGTCTCAGATTCTAGTATTTTTTTTCTCTTTTCTTCTCCATCCGGTCCAGAGCTCATGACGACTTCTCCCAGCCATGACCCATTTTTGCAGAATTTGCCACTCAGATGTCTTCGGCTCCTCACTTTTCCAACATTTCCACACCTATAAATGAAAATAAAGTTATCATGGTGCCACATACTGTACCCCTAAATATAATAGCGCCATACACTGCGCGCCTGAATATAATAATACCATACACTGTAAAACACCACATACATACAGCCCCTGTATATATCACACATCACCCTCGTAGAGAGCGTTACACACAGCTCCCCATAGATGGCGCCATACAGCCCCCCTGTAGAGAGCGCCACACAGCCCTCCACCTCTTGTAAATAGCGCCACAGGGCCCCCTGTAAAGAGCGCCACACACATACCGCTGTGAATAGCGTTACACAGCCCCCCTTGTATATAGTGCTATATAGTCCTCCCTCTTGTATATAGTGCTACACAGCCCTCCGCCTTTGTACATAGTGTCACACAGCGCTCCCCCTTGTATATAGTGTCACACAGCGCTACCCCCTTTGTATATAGGGCCACACAGCACTCCCCCTTACATATAGGGCCACTTAGCGGTCCCCCTTGTAAATAGGGCCACATAGCGCTCCCTCTTGTATATAGTGCACACAGCGCTCCCCCTTTGTATATAGTGCCATACAGCGTTCCCCTTCCCCCTTGTATATAGGGTCACACAGCACTCCCCCCTTGTATATAGTGTAACAGAGAACCCCCCTTGTATATAGTGTCATAGAGTACTCACCCCCCTTGTATATAGTGTCACACAGCGCTCCCCTCCCCCTTGTATATAGGCCCACACAGCGCTACCCACCCCCTTGTATATAGGCCCACACAGCGCTACCCTCCCCTTTGTATAAAAGCCCACACAGCGCTACCCTCCCCCTTGTATATAGGCCCACACAGCGCTACCCTCCCCCTTGTATATAGGGCCACCCAGCACTCCCCCCTTGTATATGGTGTAACGGTAAACTCCCCCCCCTTGTATAGTGTCACAGAGCACTCCCCCCCCTTGAATATATACACAGCGCTACCCCCACCTAAGAAAAATATATATTTTACTTACCTTGCTCCATGGTGGCCGCTTTAGCTGGACGCATGTGAATCCTCTTGACTGGACGCATGCGCAGGACGGTGTGATGCTGTACCTCATCACGCCGGCCTGCGCAGGGAGTCTTCCCAGCACCTTATAGGCTGCAGGCCTATCGTGGACTGCAGCCTATAGTAATCATTTGTACCAGAGTCCTGAGGACTCTGATACAAATTAATGTGGCTGCCGCTAGCACCGGGGCACCCTCCGGTGCTAGCGATGCCACCGGGCATGAGGGGGACCGTACGGCCATGTGCGGTGCCCGAACCGCCCTAATGATGATTTGCCACTGATGACGGCACATGGAATACCTACAGAGGTATTATGGAACAACAGGCACTCCGTGATCTACCACATGGTTCCCCTTTGAGGTTTCAGTAATATGCCATATTTTGGAATAGGTAAAACACGGAGGCACATAAAGGACGCCATAATACATCTATCCGTACAAAATGTATACATAATACTGTCATATTCATGGGCCCGTAGGGAACCTGCAGTCAAACCTGAAAATGCTCAGATTGTTGGAGAAGATAGGCTTTCATATGCCCTATGGTAATTTTTTTTCCTATTAGCTACCAGACTAATCTCTATGAGATTGGGATTTCGGCGCCCATACTAAAGGCAGAAGACCCAGGATATGAGTATGTATGTTTAAAAATACAAGGTATTCAATATTTTATGGTTTGCTGACCAGCAATCACATCCAATTTCCTGGTTCACATGACACAGCAGATCAATATTGATAAAACTGGGTTCAATTAACATCTTACGGACTAGTGAATATATGTTCCGAATGACACAGATTGACCTGCATCTTGTTCATACCTGAACTTTACCATCTCGCTTCCTTGCAGTCGATTTCGTTTACTCAACCATTCACCATTGTATAATGTACAGGTACCACAGGTGGGCAGAGTCTATGTCAGTTTATGTTCCAGCTCGGTAGTACGGAGTAGATTTCCTTATATATAGATTTCGATTATTCCCTCCATTCATCCAGGATGTGATTTTCATATCACTTTGCATATTACACTTTAGTTCTGTAGCCATAGAATAGCAACCGGGCTATTTTGGCATTCGAAGGGTTGTCCTAAGGTTCTGCATCCCTGGAATGACGTTTCATCCCATGTGACCGCTGCAGCCTGTGATTGGCAGCGGTCACATGGGATGAAATGTCAACCCAGGAGGCCGGCCTGGATGAAGAAGCACAGAATTCTGGGTAAGTATAAGATTTTTTTTCCTAAGTTGCGATTTCTACGGCGGAATCACAGCTTTTCCTCCGCAAAAATCTGTTGCGGAAAATCTGCAGTCTTTACACTACATGTGAACTTACCCTTAGTGTTTCATGAACGTTGTCGACGCTCATTGACATGTATTTGTGTATTGAATGTTGAACATTTTATCAGACTGGTGCCGTATCCATAGATGGAACGTATATAAATGTCAACTTTGCCTTAGTAGAATATATTGGAAAATAATGGAAAATATCACCAATTCACGTGTAGTAATTGTATAAAGTCTTTTTCTTCAATGTTCAGTGGTTTCTCCTTCAGACCTGTTGATATCTCATGGATCTGCAGTGGGGTCTCCTGGCCCCCTTCTTACTCCACAGGGCTGTAGTTCTATAGTGGTGTCCGAGATGGGGAAGGTCCTGGCAGGGTAGTACCGAAATATTTCCTGTTGTCCATGGTGTCTGCAGAGGAGCTCATGACCTGGAATAAAAGCACCTATGAGGTAAGGCCTGACGAGCTGCCTGTCAGGCAGGCATAATACATCGCAATACAGAAGTTTTACATTGTATTATAGAAGGGATAAAGAGATCGGATGTTCAAGTTCTATAGAGAGACAAAACAAAGTTCAATAAAGTTTATAGAAAAATTAAAAAATCACAAGAAAAAAACGACAGAAAATTGGTATTGCTATTTCGGCAATAAACCGTACTATTACAATAGAAAACATAAGAAATATTTTTTCAGCATAATGAACGCAGTAAAAGAAAGTTGCATGACAATTGTTTTACAGTGGGAGTGGCTCCGCATGCCTAGCAAAGGCCCCCACGTCTGCCTTGGGCATGGTCTAATGGTATGTTCACTTGGATCGGATTTGCTGCGGAAACCTCCTTCAAAAATCCAACCCTGATAACGCAGGAAATTCCGTTCGAAAGTCTGCACCAAATTGTGTTTGATTTTGTGCAGACTTTTGGAATGATTTTGCTGCGGGAAAAAAGACAGGATGAAAAAAAAACACATACATACTCACCTCTCCCTGGTCTCCCATAGCGATGCGCAACTCCTCCCAGGACTGATGCCTCTGTTGTCGGCCTTTTGAGATAACATTTTCTCCCATGTGGCCGTTACATTCTGTTATTGGCTGCAGCGGTAACATGGGATGAAACATATTCTAAGGAGGCCGGCAGCACAGACACAGAATGGGGAAGGAGTGTGGCAGCTCTATGGGACCACCAGGGAAGGTGAGTATGGACTTTTATTTTATTTTAAAATGAAACTTCTTAGGCTAAGTTCACATCTCATTTTGTGCACACGTTTGTGGCATACGACAATGTATACGTTTTTAAAGTTACAAAAAGTTATGCATTTGTAACATATGCTTATGATGTTTTGTAGTATCTGGCGTATGCGTTTTTATACGTTTGAGTCCGTTCTTACTTACAAAAACGTATACTTTTTTTGTTCTTTAGCTAAATCAAACTTTGTAAACTTAGGATTTTCCTTATATGGTGACAAAAACGTATAAGTTTTACGTATGCAAACGTAGGGTTTAAGATTTCATATGTCGTCCATACGTCGTCATTGACTTCAATACAAATAAAAACGTATACGTTTTGGAAAAGTACTGAAAAGCTTAGTAGACTACGCTTTTCAGGACATGGAAAAAAAACAGATACAATGTAAGCAAACAAAACGTGCACACAAACGACACCATTAGGGCATCCGACCATAGAAATCAATGTGAACGCTGTGGTACGCGTTTTGACACTGTTTTATAGTGTCAAAACGTGCAGCTCAGACGTACAGTAAAAACGAGATGCTAGCCTTACTTGCAATTTTTGCTGCGAATTCGGAGCTTTTCCATAGCAAAAATTGTAACACTGAATATTTGTTGCGGAATTTCACTTCTATAATTGAACTCAATGAGGAATTCCGCAACAAATGCGCAACCATTTCGCAGCATAAATTGACACGCTGCAGATTTAAAAAATCTGTATTGCAAGTTCATTTCTGCAGGGAAATTTTCTGCTACGCATGGATAACATTTTTGAAATGTGTGCCGCCTTAGGACATGGAGAACATAGATTGTAAAAATAAATGATGGGTGAGTATGACACTGTATTTGCCTACTCTAGTATTAGAAATATTTGTGTCGTGGGGCGATACTAGAATATTAGAATGGGGGCACATTTAAACCGTGAACTATACAAATATGGGTGATAACTTGACATCACCTCTTATTTTATGCATATTTTGTAGTAACGGACAACTCCTTTTAACAAGACTGATATTTGTATGTGGTAAATTTTTATCTTGTACCATGTGCACATCAAAGCCTCACTTATTGACAGGGAATTATCTGTGCTGGAGGGAGACGTTATAAGCTGCTTACAGCGGAGACTAAATCCAAGTTGATATAGTTGCGAGACAGAAAACTACTATCATCAGCTCCTGACATGCCTGCCGGCAACATGGGAGAGAACCGGGAACCCAAACACCGCGCATTGTTAAAACATCCAACTCTTCCGATCCGTCTTTTTGACATTTCAATTATAAAATTTGATTGGGAGAATGTAAACTGAATGTTTGTACTGATTGTTACTGTTCTGTAGAACTTTACCCATCAACCCTGCATAGAACACGTTGACGCAGCTTTTCTCAGTCCAGGGTCTATGTCCAGGGCTTTTGAGCAGAATTTGGTGCCGTATTTTACACATAAAATACCACAGCAGCCAGATTTTTTTTTTTCACATTAAAGGGATTGAAAAACATGGCTGCTTTTTTTTCCCAGAAATGGCGCTACTCTTGATGATAGGCTGTGTCTAGTATTGCAGCTCAGTCCTAATACTAGAGAATGGCGCTGTTTGTGAAAACGAAATCTTATACAATTCAAGGTATTAATGGAAATAATGCAACAATTTTAATGACTGAATAAAATGGCATACACAAATGACAATTTTGAGTTGTCAGGGCAGGGTCAGTCTCCTCTGGAGTACTTAAAAGTCATACGTGGGCCCAGGCTCGGACACAATAATGGGTCCCACGGGTACAGCAGAAGACAATCCCCTTTGAAGCTAACGTTTGCCCTTAGTATAATTTCTTCTGCCATACACAAGAAACGGTGAATTGGGTAGGACACATGTAACCTATGCTTCCATTTGCGGCATAGGCAATGGCCCACATTTACTATGACTAGTCTATTTTTGAGACCACGCTCTGTTTAATTGTCACGTTCCAAATCTGGCAAATAGACTAGAAAAGTAGCAAATTTTACCTTTAAAAAGTTTCACACGTGAACACTTGTGACATTTTAACATGCAGGTTATACCAAAACCCAGCTTAAATTGGTTTTCCACATTCAGCAAAAGTCTGTCCAAGGGCGGGAAAGCCATAAAACAATAAAAGAGACATTACTCAACTGACAAAGCCCCCCGACGTTCCAGCGCAGCAGATCCAGTGCTCTTTCTTGACAATGGTACATCGATGATGTGCCCATATACTCATTTCAACCAATCACTGGCCCTAGCGGTCTCTTGCCGTATACCATTGAGGCCGGTGATTGGCTGCACCGATCAAATGGGTATAGAGGATTTTTGCTGAATGTGGAAAACCCCTTTAAACTCCTTAATAAAAGTGTGCCGTTGTGTGTAGTACACGGATCATTTACACAGTATATGGCTGACATAAGAGGCAGAAATTTCTTCCATGTCCTCTTCTATTTTCTACATACATCTGTCAGCTGCAGCATATTAACATTCTCATAGTTCCAAAGCTTTATACTTAGTTTATACTAATTAGCAATATTTCTATAGTATATTTGCAAAAAGCATTTTCAGGTGGCAGGCAATTTTCAAGAAAGTCATACACTGTACATTAGAAGACACAATTGCTTTCCAATTATACGTACATTATCCCATTTATAATTTTCATACCAAAGTCCGGAGATGCTGTTAATACCTGTTTTAATGTAGTTTGTAGTGTTTCTAGCAAATAAAAATACATTTCACATATTTATTTTGCTCTTCTGTGTCCCCCTTGGTGCTGCTGCTAATCTCTGCTGCTGTGTGGAAGGGGGGGGGGAGGGCAAAATCAGTCACAGGGCATGTGCAGGGTTCATATCTGGTGTCGGGGTGCAGAGCTTTACAGTTCTAACAAGCTGAGAACTAGTCTCTTCAGCTATACTGCCATGCTACTGCAGAGGCTCTGCTCCCTCCCTGACAAGCAGAAAAAAAGGTGTCTCCTCATCTTTACTGCCATGCTACTGCACAGGCTCTGCTCCTTCCCTGACAAGCAGAGAAAAAGGAGTCTCCTCAGCTATACGGCCATGCTATTGCAGAGGCTCTGCTTCTTCCCTGACAAGCTGAAAAGGAGTATTCCCAGCTATACTGCTATACTACTGCAGAGGCACTGCTCCTTCCCTGACAAGCTGAGAAATAAAGTTCCACTGATTTGCTTATTTCTATCAGCTCTGAGTGTAGTCATTATCCTGTGTGTTGCCAACTTCTGCTCCAAATAATGTCCCCCTGTCTACATCTGTCAATCATGTGACATCACTTTCTGTCTCAGTGACCACAAAACTAGGCTCCACCCATGAAGCCACAAGGAGTTATGGAAGATGGCTTCCAGTCTTAGACTACATTGGGAGGAAGTGTGCTTAAACGAAGGACTGGTGTCATGAAGGGTACGTGGACCCACAGGGCCATACCACCTTGATGGTATGGTAGCTCCCCAACAGGACACAGGTCACAGTCTATAGTTCATATAGGTGTAACTGTGGTAGCTCAGACAGTAGCAAAACAGGCTCGGCTGGGACTGGGCAGCAGGCAGGCACCAGACGTGGTGTAGGAGGACAGGTGTGGTACTCAACGCAGCACGACTCCAACTCAATACGGCACTTGACCAGGATAGCACGGGATACACTTTACAGGTAGCAGGAACAGGAATAACTGGGAACTGGAAAATACTTAGGAGACCATTCGCTTAGACAAACTAGGGTAACAACAACAAAGCTCAGGCATTGCAGGGAGGGGCAGAGCCCTTCTTATAGTCCAGGGTGCTCTGGGAGCAATCAACTCAATCTCACACCTATGTGCACTCTGGCTCCTTAAGTCTGGACTGAGCTCAAGAGTGCACCCTGGTAGTCACTGTGGAACAGGACGGCCGCATGTGCAGACATCTCTGGAGAGAAGGGCGTCCACCGGATGGAAGGAGTTCGTGGTCAGCGACAACGGAAGTTACAAATGGAATGCAGATAAGAAGAAAAAAAGGTGGTAATGTGCTTAGAGCGAGGGGTTTATTAGATTGGTATTGGAGAATTTTTGTGTTGCAATTAAAGGCTATGGACAACTTTGAAAGGAAATTTGGTTTTATGTGTTTTTAAACAACTTTTAAATTGACTTTTATTAAAAATTGTAAAAAAATGTAAAATACAGCTTCCATGTATCCTGAACACATAGAAGCTGTATGGTTCTATCTAAGCTGAGTCAGTCGATTCAGATGAAACTGATGGCTCGACTGAAAGCTAGTCCTGTGTGCCATGAGGCGTGGTGAGCCTGATGCCTCAGACGGTGCCACCTAGTTAAGAAGGGGGGCAGCATTTTGTGCGCTGTCTTTACTTTGTCCACTTGTGTCTTGATCCCAGCGAGGAGCCAGGTACGGACAGGGAAGGGGACGTTGCGGGGGAGGGTGTGGGGGGGGGGGGTCAGGGCAAGGCCACACTTATTTAGCAGACATGCAGCACGATAGGTGCACATCTACTAGAACACTCCTACTCTCTGACGCTGCACACTGCACACACCGCCAGAGAGGAGCAGGACAGTAAGAGGAGCGGAGTGGCCGGTGAATTGAAAGGTGAGACTGACAGAGCGCTGTTTACTGCGCTCAGCCTCCTGCCCCCACTGATTTGGGCATCTTGCTGACAGCAAAGGGCTCTTTGAAAACTCTCAGGATTTACTATACTGCAAGAGGGGGATCTGAGCATCCGACTGACTGCAGAGGGTTTTATGGGGGGGGGGGTAATTTCTGTTTTGCTGGTTCTGCTGGACCATTTGGACTACATCAAAGATTTGTTGGACTACTTCAATGATTTACGCTTTATTTAAAAATAAATAAAAATAAAATGGTCAAAGAGGGTTGTGGGGGGTCTGACTCGAATGCCACTGTGTTTTTTTTAATACTTTATTAAAGCCTTGGTAATGGCAGTTGTCTGTTTGATGACGTCCATGACTAAGGCTAATACTAACCCTCATTATTACCCCGGTACCCACTGACCCGCATACAATCCAGTATCCGACCATCTGTAGTGAAGGGCGGGCACTGGGACGGTCGCGGGCTGATATTATTAGGCAGGTTAGGGACAAAAACTGTGGCCCTTCCCACCCTGGTAATGTTAGGCTGCTGCTGCTGTGTTGTATCTGGCTGGTGATGAAAAATAACCCCAGGTCATTTAAAAAACAACAAATAATTGGGAAACAAAACGATCTGGGGTCCCCCCCCATTTTTCATAACCAGCCAGACACAAAACAGCAGCAGCCTAGCATTACCAGGGTTTTCAAGAACATTCATTGATTACTTCTAGTGGATAAAATTCTGTCCATGGTCATGTGATGGATACACAGGTGCTGGGATCGTTACAAGACACAGTACTGATACACATACTGTAACTGTAACGAGCCGTGCACCTGTCCATCACATGACCATGGACAGAATTTTATCCACTGGAAGTAAACAATAAATGTTCCTCCTGAATAACAGCAAGTAGAGATCTTGAAAAAGGTGTTGAATTCATTTATATATCAATTTTATTTGAAAATTGTAAAACTTTTAATTATACAAAGAATAACATAAATTTGCTACTAAAAAAAGGACAACACCTTTATGTGCCCCTTCTATTATATCAGGCACAGCACAGCATGTAACATGTTTATAATACTGAATATTTTGGACCACAAAGGACTATTTTCCTTCTGTTTCTTCCAGGATCTATAAAGTTAATGTTTCAGGGCCTGGAGTATTGTGTTAAGACATTACACAGCTGGTAATCATAGCAAATTGTAATCTTTTTTATGCATGCGCAAACATGTTTTAGATTGGTTTGCCAGCGGTTACAAGGACTGGTGTATAAATCACACGTTTAATAGAACATTTGTTTCAATTTTCCAGATAATGTAGGCTTTTTAGCAAACTCATACAACATCTCGTGTGTTCCTCCGCCGTGCCAATGTCACAATTCTATTCAAAAACATATATTTTCCGGGGCTTTGACAGCGCAATGTTTTTTAATACACCTACTTCAATGAAGGAAATAATAACAAATGTCAAACTCAATCTTCCAAATTCTGTTAGACGGACATAAGAGAAGTGTTAGCATAAATATTAACTAGATTCTGAAGAAGAAAACTTGTATATCAGTTTTCTCACTGGGATAATGGAAAAATCCATCAGCTTGGGAGGTGATCCGTGTACCGTCCAGGGGTCCTGTCCTCTTACCTGGGGTCCAGTCATTTTGTGCCATGTATTCTTATTTCCAGTGGTTTGGTTTGCCTGGTTACTTGTGTTCAAGACCAGACTGACAGAGTAACAGAGGGTACCCTGGTGGGCCCGGCACGGACACAATAATAATAATTTTGTCCATTTAAATTTACAAAACAGATATCATATAATATTATACAATAAAACAATATACAAAGATAACCACAGTCCCCCTCACCACCCACATTAACAGCCAGAGAGAAAAAAAAATACAAAAAAAGAAATCTATTTATCATATTTTTCGGACTATAAGACGCAGTTTTTAGCAAGAATAAATCTTTCTAAAAAGTCCCTGCGTCTTATAGTCGGCAGACAAGGGACCCGGCTGCGCCGAGCCCACTGACCGTTTCTTTACTTAACCCCTTCCCGACCCTTGATGTGCCGGCACTTCATGGAGCGGGAATGATGTTTGGAGCGGGCTCACGTGCTAAGCACGCTCCATACACTGCAGGTGTCAGCTGTGCTTTAACGGCAAGGAAAAGTGATCGCGCTGTTTCTGGCCGTTTAATTAGTTAAATGCCGCGGTCAATAGCGACCGTGGTATTTATAGGATTTTCCCATGAATGATATGTCATAAATGTCAGATAGCGCTTATCTCTAGAATGGGCCCCCTAAAGCCCGTTCTATCTTACTCGGCTACGCTGTCTCCCGGCCACTTCCTGGTTAGGTGGTCGGGAGTTACGGAAACAGCCGAGTGCTCGCTGAGCTAAGCTGTTTCCATAACTCCCATAGAAGTGAATGAGTTACGGAAACAGCATAGCATCGCGTGTTATGCTGTTTCCGGAACTCAGTAGCTACGAAAACAGCGTACATGGTCGAGTTACGGTAACAGTTTGTAACGATCGCTGGTTAAAGTCCCGTAGGGGAACTAATAAAATGTGTAAAAAAAAAAGTTAGTTACATTTTCAGGCGTGTGAAAAAAATGTCAAAGTAAAAAAAAAAATATTAAAAGTAAAAAAAAAACCTTTTCCTATTTTCCCCAAGCACAATGTAAAAAAAATACAAAATTGATATTGCTGCATCTGGAAAAGTCAGAACTATTACAATATAGCATTATTTGATTCGCACGGTGAATGGCGCAAAAAAAAACAGAAATGTTGTTTTTTGGTCTCCTTAGCGCTAATAAAAATTAAATACAAAGTAATCAAAAAATCGTATGTAGCAAAAAATGGCACCAATAAAAACTACAGCTCGTCCAGCAAAACATAAGCCCTCACATCGCTCAATCGATGAAAAAATATAAAAGTTATGGCTCTCGGAATGTGGTGAAACAGAACACATTTTTTTTTTTTTTAAGAAATTGCTTTTTATTTGTAAAAGTACTAAAATATAAAATGTTTTCCTATTTTCTGTTGTCTAAAACCTGGGTGCATCTTGTAGTCAGATGCGTCTTCTAGTCCTAAAAATACGGTAAATAAATTATTACATCTTAAAGACGATTTGCAGTGAAAATACAACTTTCCATGTCTACACCCCCACCTGACTGTATACCACCCTCTACACTTCTTTTATATATACTGGACTTAATTTTTGAACTGCTGCCTTGTCTGTGCTTTAAAAAAACCTCCATCTTGATTCTTAGATTTCCCCAGCTTTCTCTTCCTCTCTGCTTTGCTATCAATCCAATGTTGCTTCAGCACAGCATTACATGACCAGCTAAAGACCATACCATTTCTGCATGCTGGGGGACACCGATTATCATTCTCTCTATATTCTCCTAAATAAGCTGAGAAACCATAAGTATACAGACAGGGAGACTGCACTATATTCTTCTACATTATACCTGTGTAACAGGAACCTGTCTAAGTATCGGTGGTAGCTGATGATAGAAGTGTCTGCCCCCCCCCCCCCCTCTGTGTAATACTAGTGTGGTACAGGAACTGCTGAAGCCGGTGATGGGTGACACAGAGATCTCCATAGACTCAAGTAGAGAAAGTGTGTCACCGATCCCAATTCACACTGCTGCTAAGCAACCATCCCAGTCTGATATATAGAGATATATAACAGGTGAGAGACTGACACATGGAATACCATAATGAGAAAGTTTAGTTTTGGCCGGAGTGTCCCTTTAACTAGTTCAGAAATTGCGTCAGCTAAGTCTTCCACTGATTGTTAAAGATATCAGGTTGACAAAGCTTAACCCCTTCCCGACCACCCCACGTAGATTAACGGGCTGTAGAGCTGGTCCTTGTGCCTGCAGCCCGTTAATCTACGTGTGCTCCTAACAGAGCACACAGGCACTCCCCGCAGCCCGGCATCTCCCAGTACAGGCTGCTACTAGCAGCTTTAGTACTGGGGGAAAACATTGGGTCGAATCACAGCCGTGATCCCCGCCGATAGCGACCGCCACATTTAAGTTGTTATAGCAATATCGGGGCGGGGGGGGGTATTGCTATGGCAACCGGAAGCCTAACAAAGTCATCCGGTCTGCCAACTATAGAAGGCGATTAGTGTGAAACTGACAGGTATAATACCGTGCAATACATAAGTATTGCAGGGTATTATAACAACGATCCAACAATTGGATCTTCAAGTCCCTAGTGGTACTAAGAAAAACAAAAGTTTAAAAAAGTGACAAAAAAATTTACAAAAGTAAAAAAGTACAATTTTTAAATAATAAAATTAAAAATCGCCCTTTTTCCCTTATAACGTCCTTTATTATTAGAAAAAAATAAAATTAACTATGCATAATAGGTATCGCCGTGTCCATAACGGCCTAAACAATAAAAAATATAATGTAATTTATCCCGCACGGTGACCGCCATAAAAAAATTATAAAAAATCTATACCAGAATCGCTATTTTTAGACACTTCAGGACACAAAATATTTAATAAATAGGGATCAAAAAGTGTACTCAAAAATGATACCAATAAAAACAACAGTTTGTTCCAGAAAAAACAAGCCCTCACACAACTTTCTTGATTGAAAAAATAAAAAAGTGTGGCTCTTAGAATATGGCGACAAAAACTAAATATTTTTTTTAAAACTGTGATTTTATCGTGGAAACACCGTAAAACATAAAAAACCTATGTACATATGGTATCACCGTAATCGCATTGACCCACAGAATAAATTAAATATGTCATTTATAGCGCACGGGGAACACCGTAAAAGAAAAAAATAATAAAAAACAATAGAAGTTTTCACGGCCTAATTCCACTAAATTCAGCAAAAAAACCTATGAGATCAAAATGCTCACTATACCCCTAGATAAATTCTTTGAGGGTGTATTTTCCCAAATGGGGTCACTTCTGGGGGGTGTCCACTGTTTTAGTTCCTCAGGGGCTTTGCAAATGTGACATGACACCCGAAAACCAATCCAGCAAACTTGAGCTCCAAAAGCCAAATCGTGCTCCTTCCCTTCTGAGCCCTGCCGTGTGTCCAAATAGCAGTTTATTGCCACATATGGGGTATTGCCGTAATCAGGAGAAATTGCTTTACAAATGTTGGGGTGCTTTTTTTTCTTTATTCCTTGTAAAAACTGATAATTTCTACGTTTTATTGGCAAAAATGTAGATTTTAATTTTTACGGACGAATTCCACTAAATTCATCAAAAAACCTTTGGGGTTAAAATGCTCTATGCCCCTTGATAAATTCCTTGAGGGGTTTAGTTTGCCAAATGGTGTTTTTTTGCGAGGGTTTCCTCTTCAAACCTGACATGGTGCCTAAAATATATTCTGATAAAAAGGAGGACCCAAAATCCTCTAGATGTTCCTTTGCTTCTGAGGCCGGTGCTTCAGTCCAGTACTACACTAGGGCCACATGGGGGATATTTCTAAAAACTGCAGAATCTGGGCAATAAATATTGAGTTGTGTTTCTCTGGTAAAACTTTTTGTGTTACAGAAAAAAAATGGATTAAAATAGATTTACAGACAAAAAAAAGAGATTTGTAAATTTCTCCTCTACTTTGCTTTAATTCCTGTAAAACACCAAAAAGGGTTAAGAAACTTTCTGAATTCTGTTTTGAAAACTTTGAGGGGTGCAGTTTTTAAAATTGGGTGACTTATGGGGGTTTTTTATATATAAGACACTCAATGCCACTTCAGAACTGAACTGGTACCTATAAAAATAGGTTTTGGAAATTTTCTTGAAAATGTGAGAAATTGCTGCTAAAGTTCTAAGCCTTGTATCGTCCTAGAAAAAAAAAAAAAAGGATGTTCAAAAAACGATGCAAACATAAAGTAGACATATGGGAAATGTTAATTAGTAACTATTGTGTGTGGTATTACTATCTGTTTTACAAGCAGATACATTTAAATTTAGAATAATGTAATTTTTTGCAAATTTTCTCTAAAGTTTGGTGTTTTTCACAAACAAATACTGAATTTATTGATCACATTTTTCCACTAACATAAAGTACAATATGTCACGAGAAAACAATGTCAGAATTGCTTAGATAGGTAAAAACATTCCCAAGTTATTACCACATAAATACTTTTTACTAAAAATTATTTTTACTTTTTGAGATGCAGCTGCTTTGTATTCTGAGACCTGAATCCGTCAGGTCAGCGAGACTGACGGGTTCAGTGATAGCGGGTCCTGTGTCTCTGCCTTAACTGTAAATAATAATAAAAATCTTTGAGCAATAAAACGCCCATGAACAGCAATTGCTCAAATGTAATAATAGACTTAGTCTCAATAACTTGTGATAAATATAATAGTCTGTGTTTCCACCAAAAGAGATGGATTTCACCTTTCAATAAGTGCCAAATGGGAGTTGCATTATTAATGCCCGTAATGTCCAAATCCTTTTTTGTTTTATTTCACAAGCTCTGCAACAAAGCTGTAGGCAGATCTACCCCCTTACACTTTATTAAAATATTTTCTATAGTCCGGGATTGCAAGTCGGATGAGCTCTCAATGACGCCAAACTTATCCTAGGTTTTTTCCCATGCCATAAAATGTCTCTGCTTAATTTTGCCTCCGGGGTCAATATTGGAGAGTTCTGAAAAACATATAAGATCAAGGGCAAACAAACCATCTTAATCAATATCGCTCTGGTTCCAAGCGAGAGGCGGAGATGCTTCCAGGAGCTGCCTTATCTCTCATATTTTTAATTAATGGCGCATTTTTCAGCCAAATATAATCTTCTAATGAACAAGCGATCACTATTCCCAGATAATTAACCGAACCATGAATGGTCAGTCCACATAGATGAGACTTTTGAGGCAGAATCCCATCCACCTCTAGAACTGCAGACCTTAATCCTAAATTCCCGAGAATTTGCCATAATAATTTATTAATTTTAGGAACTTCCCAGAGAGCATTCGGCTTGGCTCGAAAACAGCACAATGTCATCATCTTTAACTCATGAGCCAACTATGTAAAACCTGTTTAAAACAGGTGATAAAGGACCACCCTAGAGGAACAGAGTCAGAGAGTTGTCCATTTATTTTTAATCTTGCAACCGGGAATTGATACAACTCCCAAGCCAAAGTGCTCCAGAATCAGCCCAATGTAGTCCTGCTCGACGCGGTCAAATGCTTTGACCACATCAAGTGAGACCACCACATGATCAGAGGCCATAGACGGGCACTGCAAAGAACAAAAAACTCTTCTACCTGCGATAGAAGACCCTGGTATAAATCCTGCCTGATCGTTATGACTCAACGTACGAAGTACAGCCAGCGGCCTTTTTGCCAATAGCTTATAGTCCGTATTTAACAGGGACGTTATAGTTGCCTCCTTCATCGAGTTTGGAAGAGAACCCAACTCGAATACTGCGTTATACATTACCCACAGCTCCGGGCCCCTATATCAGCATATTTAGTATAGAATTCTAAAGGCAGTACATCTGGACCTGAGGCTTTATTTCTCGGCATATATTTCAATGCTTCTAGAATTTCAGCAGAAGAAAAAGGGGCCTCCAGACTCAGGGTCTGTTTTGCTGACAATTTGGGAAGATGTAGTTTCCCCCACGCCTTATTCATGTCATTACCGTACTCGCTCCAAGGGATTCTGACACATATAGTTTTATATAATATTCTTTGTTTCATTGTAAATAATCCCAAGATCATCTTCAACTACCGAAATATAAGAGTTGGCCTGTGTACCTCTGATCAGCTTAGATAGACAAACATGCGGTTTTCCCCCATCCTCATATATTTTAATATTCTGGGCTTTAAAATGTTTTTGACCTTCTTATAACCTTAGACTTTTATATATAGTCTGTATTGAATCCCATGCCGTTTCAATAATGGAAAACTAATACAACAGGGCCCAAATGGGCAAGGCAAAGACAGACCCATTTGGGGCTGTTTTTGAGAAAACGACTTACCATAGGGTGCACAGGTTCTTTATAGATCAAGGGTGGGTCCTATAAATGATTTCCTGCTGGGCGAGAGGTACCCCAGTCTGACTTTACTTGTGTCCAGTGTGCAATTTAGTTTTTTTGTTGCTCATGTCCAGTGATTTGATTGGCCGGACAGTCCTTTAAGTCGAAGGATTTGAATTTCCCTGGTAAATAAGGTGGACTGAAGTTTTAGACCCATTGGTTTTGAAGCCCAGTGCCTGATATTCAGGGATTTACTTGATATAATATAATTCTGCAGCACTTTACAATGCAGAGGGTACAACTACAGACAATATCGGACATTACATTCAAACAAGAGGCGTGAGGACGCTGCTCACAAGAGCTTACAATCTATGAGGAAATAGTGGGGACACAAAATGTAAAAAGTGCTTGTTAAGTACAATGGTCCAGCCATCTTTTATACACATGGGGTAGTAACATAAAGCTGCATGAACTGGTCACCAATTGTTGGGTTAAGGTAGCCCTGCCCCTTTTTGTAAGCCATGCCCCTTTTTTTCACAAATTGGGGAGGGTGGCATTAAAGACCCAAAAGTTGCAATTTTCAACGCAAATTGTGACTTTTGGGTATATTTGCCTGGACTAGAAAGGTTGATAAATCCCCCCCCCCCCTATGTGTTGCATGGGATTTGGAGCTGCGATCACAAAATCAGAGCTTTGACCGCTATAAAGATTGTGAGAGAAATTAGTCAGGACAGAATTTTTTAACTTAAAATAACCAGATGTTAAAGGGAAGATGTCACCAGTTCTGTCAGTGATGCAAATTGCATGACGGAGAAATCTCCGGTGTAATTTCCCGAGCGCCGCGGTCACAAGAGCCACTGTCTGCTATGAGTGACTGAGAACATAGAGCAATATAATATACATTACACACTGTCTCCTTCTAATAGTGTGGTCACATTAGAGGGTGACTTATTGTCGACCATTATAGGCAGCTGGTACCGACAATGCACTACACGGGTGTTAAACCAAGAATACTCCCCCTCCCCCATAGCAGCAGACAGTAATATAACAGCATTTAGTGGCATGCAGGACGTCTTTGCTTTACCAAAAAAGGAAATTACTCAATTGTGGGTCTTCCAAGACCACTGATCAAAAGTCAGCTACCACATTTCTCCTACAGTGACCACTGCTGGAGAAATCTGGGATTACATGGAGCCCATTCAAATGAATGGCCAACCATGTAATACATAGTAGCTCTGAGTCCTCTAGAGTGGTCGTCCTAAGCAAAAGAACCCCTCTATGACATCTATATTCCCTAAGAAGACATAAAAAGCAACGGTTTTCCTTATGGGACATCCCCTTTAAATCAATGTGACCCTTGAGCTGCCTTGGTGCAGGTTACTATCCATTCAGTACATTATCATGCACAGATCTCCTGTTCGTTACTCATTCCTAATTAGCATATGTATTGCTCAAATTTATTTTGGCTCAACTCCTTCCTTTTATTTTTTATGAAATTGCTAACTGGATTATCTATGCTTCACAACATTCGTGTGCTTTAAATAATTCAACAATTTCAGTCCCTCTGTTTACAATGTACATTAAGTTTTTAGCAAGGCTCTTAAAATGCAATTTATATCACGGGATAATGGGTTTGCCTAATGTTCACATATACATACACATTGGTTTTAGCATGGCTTTGCCTCATTGCTCACAGCTGTAGGAGCAGCGGATACATGCATCGCATTATCTCCAGGAAAATTATGATCAATTTCAAAATTAAATATTTGCCAAAAGCCCATAACATGCTTCATTCATTTCCCTGTACTGAAGGAATTAGTTTCATGAGTTTGTGGATGTAAAACTCAGCGCTGTGGATTAAATGTGATTACTGCAGAGTGAATCACAAGCAACCTGGTAAAAATCCTGATGACTTCAAGCTCTAAAGTTAAATTCTCTTTACAAGAATTGTTTCATGGTTCTACTTCAAAGAGCTTTTCCATCTGATTTTAATTTTTTACAACAGTGTGGAAAATAGCTTTCCTCCAGAAGGAAGAAAACTGTCTCTCCAGTGCCACCTATAGGTAGCTAGCCTGTAAGTCAATGCCTGACCCATTAAAGAGCCTTATAACATGACTAGGGATTTCAGCCAAACCAGAAATAGCTAGTCATGTTTCCAGGCTCTTTAATTGACGTTGACTTGCAGGTTAGCTACAGTATCTCTAGGTGGCCATAGAAAGACAGTATTCTTCCTTCTGGAGGAAAGCTAATTTGCATACATTTCCCAGGGAGCATTGCCTGTAAAACGTCCTACATAAGCTAGATCTCCGCAAGAGAACCAGTATCTTCAAGGAGCTACAACTGTATGGTTAATACATGCTTTCCAACTATTGAGAAGTGACATCTTGGAGAGTCCAACAACGTTTTTTTTAAACTCATTGCTCTTATGTGTCGGCCCATTTCTATTGGGAATGCCCCTAACCTAAGGTATTTGAATCACAAGTAGTGCAAACTATCCCCTTCATCACACCCCAAAATAAATACAGAAAACAGACAAGACCCCCTAAACAAATACAGACCCAAACCAGAATCCCTAAATACAGACCCAGACCCCCTAAACGAAACCAGACCCACTAAACGAATCCAGACCCCAGAGTACACACGTAAACAAGCACAGACCCACTAAACAAATACAGACCCCAGGCCAGACTCCCTAAACAAATACAGACCACAGGGCAGATCCCCTTATCGAATAAAATACCCTAGAACAGACCTCCAAAACAAATACAGACCCCATAGCAGACCTCCAAAACAAATACAGACCCCATGGCAGACCTCCAAAACAAATACAGACCCCATAGCATACCTCCCATGCCAATGCAAACCCTAGACCAGATCTATTTAACAAATACAGACCCCATAGCAGACTTCCCAAAATAAAAAAATATAAACAATAGACCAGACCCCCTTAATAAATACAGACCCCAGACCTGGCTTCTCGTTCCAGCAACTTGCAGACCTTTTCCCTCTTGGGTGCCGTTGCATACAACATCCTGTCGCCTGGCCTAGGCATCAGGCCGTTGTCTACAGCGGTACCCAGGAGTGAAGACTATACGAATCCCAAAATTCTGAAATAATCCATAGAGAAAGTTCAAGCTTAAGTCCTGCTAAAGCTCCATTCTGTTTCCTATTACAATTTCGTCTTAAAGTGTAGCTAAATGTTCAACAAACTTCTGACATGTCATAGTGACATGTCAGAAGTTTGGATTTTGTGGGGGTCCAAGCACTGAGACCCCCACCAATCGCTAGAACGAAGCAGCTGAAGATCTCGTATGATCACTCAGCCGCTTCGTGTCTGTTTGGCTTTTTCCGGAAAGCCGATGTATCGGAGTACGGGCTCATAGACTTTCTATTGAGTCCGTACACGATACATTTATTTCCGGAAAAAGCCGAACAGACACGAAGCAGCTGAGCGCTCACACGAGGGCTTCAGCTGCTTCATTCTAGCGATTGGTGGGGGTCTCAGTGCTCGGACCCCCACCAATACAAACTTCTGACATGTCACTTTGACATGTCAGAAGTTTGTCAAACGTTTAGCTACACTTTAAACTGAAGACCTGAGTAGGGAGGGAAGTGATGCCTGGCTGCTGTTAAAGTAGCTGTCTTGTGAAGATCATAGATGGGGGTTCTGCTCAGGACACCCCCACTATGAGCCCGAACGGAGAGCCGATCTGGAAGAGTGGCACCTGTGCTATTGGACTCAATGGCTGACATGTAATACTACTCGTTGCAGCTAGCCCCAGCAAAATCAGCTAAATACCTGGAGCAGGACCCGGGGTGATCAGCTGATCGCCCTACTGTCCCATTCTGAAAGAAGATGTCTCTGATGAGACAACCCCTTTAAATAACACGTGTGGAGCAGCTGACAAAATTACAAATCGAACTTAGAGATCGAACTTCTACTTAAAGGACAAAAAACACCTTTCAGCCCCATTTTAAAGTTTGTATATAGATAAAATCTACATAAAAAGCTGAATTCCTTTGTAAATACATTACATTACTTATCTTGTACTGACCCTGAGTCACAGTCTGTATTACAATATCATATTTATTTTTATTTAAAAAAAAAAACAGTCAGCAAGCTTGTTGTCAGACACGCCCCTAACAGTTTAGCCAAGCTCCTATAATGCAGGGGGATATCTAGTTTTCCCTACATCAGATGACTATACAATGCCTGGTGTAAAAATGATACTTTCCAGAATGCAAATTATTACTCTGTCTAGACATTGAGCCAGCAAAGAATGCTGGAAAATTTCAGCTCTGAAGCCTACAGGATTTTTTAATGCAGCTCTGAATTATACTGTAATACAGGCAGTACCAGATAAGTAGAGCAATGTATTTATGTAACGGCCCGGTGGTGATGGGGTAGTGCGAGGTGGTATAGGGACACGGTGGTGATGGGGTAGTGCGAGGCGGTATAGGGACACGGTGGTGATAGGGTAGTGCGAGGCGGTATAGGGACACGGTGGTGATGGGGTAGTGCGAGGCGGTATAGGAACATGGTGGCTGGGCCTTCAAGCACTCCCTGCGGAGCCGTTACAGGTAAATGGAGGGGGTCTGCACTGTAGGGTGAATGTAGATGGTGGTAGTTGTAGTTTCCCCCTGGGGCACACCCTGTTGTACAGCCTCCCGGTGTGATGGTATTTGGGGTGCCCTTGTTGGTAACGTGGGTGCAGGTTGAATACACGGGAGACGGTTGAATAACTTGTAAATAGTAACTTCCGGTCCTTTACTTCAGGATTGGCAGGGTACAGATGCAATGGCTGCAGGCTGGCAGGTAAGGAGACAAGGCAGAGGATTCCTTCTGAACTTCCTCCTTTGATTCTCTCCTGATCTGGATTCGCTTTCTGTGGTAATTACACAACTGGATTAGTTGTGTGTGTTTCTCCAGGTTTGATCCAAGATCTCTAAACTGGATTTGCTCCTCAGAGCTGCAGGGTTTCTCCCTCCACAGGAACTGCTCCTCACTCCAACTGTTACTGGGCTCTCTCCAAACTAACGGATTCAAAACTACAAGGGATCCGCCATGACACCTCCCCTCAATCCAGCCGTAAAGGAACAGTTTTAACCCCTTCAGGACCAAGCTCATTTTGGCCTTCAGGACCAGACCCATTTTTTCAAATCTGACATATTTTACTTTATGTAGTAATAACTCCGGAATGCTTTTACCTATTAAAGCGATTCTGAGATTGTTTTCTCATGACACATTGGACTTTATGATAGTGGAAAAATGTGGTCGATAAATTCAATATTTACCAGTGAAAAACACCAAAATTTTGTGAAAAATTGCAAAAATTTGCATTTTTCTAAATGTAAATGTATCTGCTTGTAAGACAGGCAGTTATACCACACAAAATTGTTGCTAATTAACATCCCCCACATGTCTACTTTAGATTGGCATCGTTTTTTGAACGTCCTTTTATTTTTCTATGACGTCACAAGGCTTAGAATTTCAGCAGCAATTTCTCACATTTTCAAGAAAATTTCAAAAGGCTATTTTTACAGGGGCCAGTTCAGTTGTGAAGAGGCTTTTAGGGCCTTATATATTAGAAACCGCCAAAAAGTCACCCCATTTTAAAATCTTCACCCCTCAAAGTATTCAAAACAGCATTTAAAAAGTTTCTTAACCCTTTAAACGTTTCACAGGAATTAAAGCAAGGTAGAGGTGAAATTTACAAATGTCATTTTTTTTTGCAGAAATTCATTTTTAATCTATTTTTTTTGTGACTCAGAAGTTTTTACCAGAGAAACACAACTCAATATTTATTTCCCAGATTCTGCAGTTTTTAGAAATATCCCACATGTGGCCCTAGTGTGGTAATGGACTGAAGCACCGGCCTCAGAAGCAAAGGAGCACCTAGAGGATTTTGGGCCTCCTTTTTATTAGAAAATATTTTAGGCAGCATGCCAGGTTTCAAGGGCTCTTTCGGTGCCAAAACAGTGGAAAGCCACCAAAAGTGACCCCATTTAGGAAACTACACCCCTTCAGGAAATTATCTAGGGGTATAGTGAGCATTTTGACCCCGCAGGTTTTTTGCAGAAATTATTGGAAGTAGGCCGTGAAAATGAAAATCGACATTCTTTCAAAGAAAATGTAGGTTTAGCTCATTTTTTCTAATTTCCACAAGGACTAAAGGAGAAAAAGCACTGCAACATTTGTAAAGCAATTTCTCCCGAGTAAAGCAATACCCCACATGTGGTAATAAACGGCTGTTTGGACACACGGCGGAGCTAAGAATGGAAAGAGCGCCATTTGGCTTTTGGAGCTCAAATTTAGCAGAAATGGTTTGCGGAGGCCATGTCACATTTGCAAAGCCCCTAAGGGACCAAAATAGTGAAAACGCCAAAAAAGTTACTCCATTGAGAAAACTACACCCCTTGAGGAATCCATCTAGGGGTGTAGTGAGCATTTTGACCCAGCAGGTTTTTTGCAGAGATTATTGAAAATGGGCCATGAAAATGAAAATCGACATTCTTTCAAAGAAAATGTAGGTTTAGCAAATTTTTTCTAATTTCCACAAGGACTAAAAGAGAAAAAGCACCACAACATTTGTAAAGCAATTCCTCCCGAGTAAAACAATACCCCACATTTGGAAATAAATGGCTGTTTGGACACACGGCAGGGCTTAGAAGGGAAAAAGCGCTATTTGGCTTTTGTAGCTCAAATATAGCAGGAATGGTTTGCGGAGGCCATGTCGCATTTGCAAAGCCCCTAAGGGACCAAAACAGTGAAAACGCCCAAAACGTTACTCCATTGAGAAAACTACACCCCTTGAGGAATTCATCTAGGGGTGTAGTGAGCATTTTGCCCCCACAGGTGTTTCATAGATTTTTATTAGAATTGGGCAGTGAAAATAAAAAAAAATCCTTTTTCTTCAATAAGACGTAGCTTTAGCTCCAAATTTTAAATTTTCTCAACAAATAAAGGAAAAAAGGAACCCCAAAATTTGTAAAGCAACTTCTCTGGAGTACGGCAATACCCCACACGTGGTCATAAACTGCTGTTTGGGCACACGGCAGGGCTCAGAAGGGAAGGAGTGCCATTTGCTTTTGGTGTACAGATTTTGCTGCATTTGGTTTCTGTTCGCTATGTTGCATTTGCAAAGTCCCTGTGGGACCAAAATAGTGGATCCCCCCCAGAAGTGACCCCATTTTGGAAACAACACCCTCAAGGTATTCACCTAGGGGTGTAGTGAGCATGTTAACCCCACTGGTGTTTTGCAGAAATTCGTGTGCACACGATGTGGGAGAGTGAAAATGGGAATTTTTCCTTAGATACGCCAATATGTGGTGCCCAGCTTGTGCCACCATAACAAGACAGCTCTCAATTATTATGCGGTGTTTCCCTGTTTTAGAATCACCCTACATGTGGCCCTAATCTTTTGCCTGGATATTCAACAGGGCTCAGGAGTGAAAGAGTACCATGTAAAATTGAGGCCTAATTTGGCGACATATAAAGTATTGGTTCACAATTGCAGAGGCTTTGATGTGAAATAATAAAAGAAACCCCTGAGAAGTGACCCCATTTTGGAAACTGCACCCCTCAAGGCATTTATTAAGAGGTGTAGTGAGCATTTTCACCCCACGTGTCTTTTCCATAAATGATTGCGCTGTGGAAGGTACAAATTAAAATTTTTCCCTAGATATGCCAATTCAGTGTCAAATATGTCGTGCCCAGCTAGTGCCAGTGGGGACACACACCCCAAAAATTGTTAAAAGGGTTCTCCCGGGTGTGGCGATGCCAAATATGTGGAAGTAAACTGCTGTTTGGGCACACTGTAGGGCTCAGATGGGTGGGAGAGCCATTTGGCTTTTGGAGCGTGGAATTTGCTTGGTAATAGTTTTGTTTGAGTATTGCTGGTGTTTCCGTTTATAATGTGGGGGTACATGTGAGCTCGGCAGAGTACATCAGGGGCATAGTCAGGTGGTATAATAATAAGGTAAAAAAATAATAAAATTATCCATAGATGTGTATTACGCTGTGATCGATCCTTTCTGCACAGGCCGGTGTTGCACTGATAAATGGCCTTCCTTATCCCCCTATTGGTCCACACTCCGCACCTTTGCAGTTTGGGGAATTTTGCTGGGAAGTGTTGTCCTGGTATAATACGGGCGCCCTCGCTACCAGCAGATATGTTTGGGCCCTCCCCTTCCTGGTTCTCTAATTTTAGTGCCTTGATACATCGCCTTTTGAAACAGAAGAAATGTTCCCCTCGTGCCGGCACAACTGGATATTTTTCTTTCCTGAATTATTGGAGCCTTAACTTATTTTATTTTTTCATAGATGTAGTGGTATGAGGGCTCTTTTTTTACGGGACGAGCTGTAGCTTTTATTGGTACCATGTTGGGGTACATGCGACTTTTTGATCACTTGTTATCCTTTTTTTGGGAGGCAAGTTGACAAAAAAACAGCAATTCTGCCATAGTTTTTTTTTTTATACAGCGTTCACCATGCGTTATAAACTACATGTTACCTTTATTCTGCGGGTCAGTCCGATTCCGGCGATACCTAATTTATAGAACTTTTTTTATAACTTTTTGCACAATAAAATTACTTTTGGAAAGAGAATGTATTTTTTCTGTCGCCATGTTGTGAGAGCCATAACTTTTACATTTTTTGGTCTATGGAGCTGTGTGAAGGCGAGACGAGGTATAGATTTTATAGGTACCATTTTTGGATACATGCGACTTTTTGATCACTTTTTATTTCAATTTTTGGAAGACCGTGACCAAAAAAACTGTAATTATGGCAGTGTTTTTGAGTTGTTTTTTTTTTATGGCGTTCACTGCGCTGGATAAATAACATAATATTTTTATAGTTCAGGTCGTTACGGTTGCAGCGATACTAAATATGTATGGCTTTATTATTTTTTTCAATAATAAATTACTTGATAAGGGGAAAAGGGCGATTGTGTTTTATTTTATTACTTGAAACTTTTATTGTATGTTTTACAACTTTTATTTTAACTTTTTTGACACTTTTTTTTTACACTTTTATTTAGTCCCAGTAGGGGACTTGAAGGTCCAACTGTTTGTTTGATGTTCTAATACATTGCACTACCTATGTACTGCAATGTATAGGAACTGTCAGTTGTTCACTGACAGCAAGCCGATCAGGCTCCACCTCTGGGCAGGGCCTAATCAGCTTACGTAATGGCAGACAGGAGTCCATTGTTAGGGCTCCTGTTGGCATAGTAACAGTCGCCAGCCTTGCCATCGCATGGCAAGGCTGCCGATTTGCTACAAACCTCTAGGATGCAGCGATCACAATGGATCGCTGCATCGAAGGGGTTAAAGCCAGGAATCAGAGCTAGCTCCGGTTCCTGGCGATAGATCGGGGTGTCCGCTGTAACATACAGCGGACACCCACTGCTGATGACGCCGGCTCAGCTTCTGAGCCGGAAGCTGAGCCGGCGCCATCTTGCCGATGGTACCGGAAGCCTCCTGGGCCCCGCCGACGACGGGGCATAGGAGGATTCCGTTACTGGCAGACCGGGAGGTAAGCATTAGCCCTCCGATCGCCTTTGCAGCCACCGGCAACCCAGCGATCACGTTGCTGGGGCGCCGGTGGTTATAAACTCCTCACATCCTGCGATCTCTATTGAACGCAGCATGTGAGGGGTTAATCGGTCGGATCGGAGGCTAGCTCCGGTCCTGGCCGATACCTCAGGGTGCCAGCTGTAACATACAGCTGTCACCCGGCGGTGATGTCGCTGGCTCAGCTCCTGAGCCAGCTTCATCTCCATCACGTACAGTAACGTGAAAATGCGGTAAGACACCAGTTTTAATGACGTTACTGTACGTGATCCGGCGGGAAGGGGTTAAACACATATTTTTCCATACAATGTCAGAAATCACAGTACATTGCTGCAGTGTATCTGGGACACTACATTTACTCAACATATTATTTACAGTAGATTCATTCTATATGTAAACTGTGAAAATGTGTTCAAGGGTGACATACTGTATTCTTTAAAGATTTCTCATTTTGGATAAAAAAAAATACGTCAGTAGTATAAGAACTTGACTACAGTTTAGCTGCGTTGTTTTATGAGAGTTTGAGGTAGACTGTAATTCACCTAATCACTAGCCTTTTTAACTGTCTCTCCCCCATACTTTACACTGCAGAATTATTATAAACTACACCACTTGAAGATCAGGTCATTACAACACATGGCAATTACAACACATGGCAATTTTCATATCACCTCATTATATGGCACCACCTTCATGCCAATTTCATCAATCATACCATGCCCTGCTGCCACTTGACTTGGCAACCATAGATAGCATGGGTTAGATCAGGGGTCTCAAACTCGGCAGGGTAAGTGGACCGCATATAGAAAAAATGGGAAGTTGATGGGCCGCATTACTTTCAAATTTGATACAACACAAAATTATTGTTAATAAATTACTTATTTGAACTACTATAACACTATATTACTATAATAATAATAATAATAATAATAATAATACTACATTACTATAATAATACCGCTAGGTTTAAAATTTGAGATATTTTTCCACGTGCTTATTTCAACAATCCAGTTTTCCAGTTTAAGTGTCGCTAAATACTAAGTGCCCTCCGTAGATGCTGCCGCAGTGCCCTCCGTGGATGCTGCCGCAGTGCCCTCCGTGGATGCTGCCACAGTGCCCTCCGTGGATGCCGCCGCAGTGCCCTCTGTGGATGCTGCCGCAGAGTCCTCTGTAGATGCTGCCGCAGTGCCCTCCGTAGTTGCTGCCGCAGTACCCTCCGTAGATTCTGCCGCAGTGCCCTCCGTAGATGCTGCCGCAGTGCCCTCCGTAGATGCTGCCGCAGTGCCCTCCGCAGATGCTGCCACAGTGATGTCAGGGGCTTGCCCAGAGCTGGAGTCCCGGAGCAGACCCGCTTCTAGCACTCTGCCTGGGATTCCAGCTCTGCTCCTGACATCACTGTCCATATATGGACAGAGATGTCAGGGGCAACCCCAGAGCTGGACTCCTGGGCAGAGCGCTAGTAGGCTCTTCCTGGGACTCCAGCTGTGGTCCTGACATCACTGGGACTCCTGCTCTGGGGAATTCCACAGAGTCCCGGAGCAGAGCCTGTACTAGCGCTCTGCTCGCGACTCCTCTCTGAGGAAGACCCTGACACACTGTCATATGGACAGCGATGTCAGGGATTTCCACAGAGTCCCGGAGCAGAGCCTGTACTAGAGCTCTGTACTGGACTCGGGCTCTGGGGAAGCTCTAGACATCGCGTGTCCAAACATGGACACCGATGTCAGGGAATTCGACAGAGTCCCGGAGCAGAGCCGATACTAGCGCTCTGCGCGGGTCCCCGCTCTGGGTAAGACCCTGACACACTGTCCATATATGGACAGCGATGTCAGGGAATTCCACAGAGTCCCAGAGCAGAGCCGATAATAGCGCTCTGCTCGGGACTCCACTCTGGGGAAGACCCTGACACAATGTCCATATATGGACAGCGATGTCAGGGAATTCCACAGAGTCCCGGAGCAGAGCCTGTACTAGCGCTCTGCTCGGGACTCCGCTCTGGGGAAGACCCTGACACACTGTCCATATATGGACAGCGATGTCAGGGAATTCCACAGAGTCCCGGAGCAGAGCCTGTACTAGCGCTCTGCTCGGGACTCCGCTCTGGGGAAGACCCTGACACACTCTCCATATATGGACAGCGATGTAAGGGAATTCCACTGAGTCCCGGAGCAGAGCCGATACTAGCGCTCTGCACGGGACTCCGGCTCTGGGGAAGCCCCAGACATCGCTGTTCATATGTGGACAGCGATGTCAGGGAATTTCAGAGTCTAGCGGCTCTGTGTCCCGCGGGCCGCAGATGACAGCCCTAGGGGCCGCGTGCTTGAGACCCCTGGGTTAGATGCAGGGGAGGACTGACTATTTGGGTATTAGGGTAGTGCATGTGGACCCTTGGCCATAGGGGCTCGCAATCCCTAAACTATCCTCAAATGCAGCTTGTCAATCAAATATAAGTGTATTATGGTTCTCGTGGTGGGTAAGGGGCTCAGGGGTCCAGACCACTTTCAATCCACCATTGGTCAGATGATGTTTCGGCAGATAAAGTTTTTACTTTTCAGAGAAGTTTGAGAACTCCAGTCATTTAAGGCGAAATTCTAAAACTTATTTTATTTATACTTTTAAATTTGTGCCCTGACTGTATTATCCGCTGAATGGAGAGATGACTTTTCTTTTGGTGATTATATTGTGCTTATTGATTGCACCGTTTCTTCCTGCAGCATTTTTCTTTTTTTAGTAATCTAGTCACTGTCACCGAGAAGGTGTACGTAGTCATGGATGTGAGCCGAGGTTCTCACTGGGCCTCCTGAGATGTGTCGCTTAAACCTGTTTAAAGTGGCTTAGAGACTTTTCTATCCTTTTCTCATCCTATCACTTCCCTCCTATGGCCACAGTGAAGGGGAAAGAATATTTCTATCACATTTGTATACAGTATTCCGAGTTTATATGTATTGAACAAAAAATATACATATCCTAAATTAGTGCGAATTTATGCTAATCCTGATAGTTTTTCTTTTCTTAAAGGGGGTTATCTAGTATTTACATTCTCTTTTTGTCAGAAGAGTCTATCGAATATAAGTTGATCACAGGTTGTTGTTTCGCAACTGGAACCGGGGAACAGAAGTAAGTATTACATTTCCCGGCAGCACCACCACAGGAGAAATTAAGTATTACACAGTTCCCATTAAAATCAGTTGGAATTCATGGTGTAGTTGTAGTTGCTATTTGCTCTGGCTAATACACAGTGTTCCAAATTATTATGCACATTGGATTTAAATGTCATAAACATTTAATTATTAGTTTTTCAATTCAACTCATGGATGGTATTGTGTCTTAGGGCTCTTTGGATCATTGTAATCAATCTCAGACACCTGTGATAATTAGTTTGCCAGGTGTGCCCAATCAAAGGAAAACTACTTAAGAAGGACGTTCAACATTATTAAGCAGGCCACAGGTTTCAAGCAATATGGGAAAGAAAAAGGATCTCTCTGCTGCCGAAAAGCGTGAAATAGTGCAATACCTTGGACAAGGTATGAAAACATTGAATATTTCACGAAAACTTAAGCGTGATCATCGTACTGTGAAAAGATTTGTGGCTGTTTCAGAGCACAGACGGGTTCGTTCAGATAAAGGCATAATGAGGAAGGTTTCTGCCAGACAAATTAATAGGATTAGGAGAGCAGCTGCTAAATGCCATTGCAAAGCAGCAAACAGGTATTTGTAGCCGCTGGTGCCTCTGGAATCCCGCGAACCTCAAGATGTAGGATCCTCCAGAGGTTTGCAAGTGTGCATAAAACTATTATTCGGCCACCCCTAAACAAAGCTCACAAGCAAAAACGGTTGCAGTGGGCTCAGAAATACATGAAGACTAATTTTCAAACCGTGCTGTTTACTGATGAGTGCCGTGCAATCCTGGATGGTCCAGATGGATGGAGTAGTGGATGGTTGGTGAATGGCCACCATGTCCCAACAAGGCTGCGATGTCAGCTAGGAGGTGGCAGAGTCATGTTTTGGGCTGGAATCATGGGGAGAGAGCTGGTAGGCCCCTTTAGGGTCCCTGACGGTGTGAATATGACCTCTGCAAAGTACATAGAGTTTATGACTGACCAATTTCTTCCGTGGTACAAAAAGAAGAACCGTGCCTTCCGTAGCAAAATTATCTTCATGCATGACAATGCACCATCTCATGCTGCAAAGAATACCTCTGTGTCATTGGCTGCTATGGGCATAAAAGGAGAACCTGATCTCAACCCTATTGAGAACCTTTGGAGCATCCTCAAGCAAAATATCTATGAGGGTGGGAGGCAGTTCACATCAAAACAGAAGCTCTGGGAGGTTACTCTGACATCCTGCAAAGATATTCAAGCAGAAACTGTCCAAATACTCAGAAATTCAATGGATGCAAGAATTGTGAAGGTGATATCAAGGAAGGGGTCCTATGTTAACATGTAACTTGGCCTGTTAAGTTTTTTTTGATTGAAAGAGCTTTTGATTTCTGTAAATATGACCTCCTGATGCTGCAAATTCAACATATGACCATTTTAGTTCTCTTTACAACCTTTAAAATGTTTTGATCTCTGTTGTGCATAATAATTTGAAACAGTGCATTAGGAGATTTGTTCAATAAAATTCGCATTATACTCCAACGGTTGATGCTTGAAGATTATGCTGGACTGTCATTTGCATCGACTATTTAGGAAAATCAGCGAAAAATAACATTTGGAACGCGGTGTAGATGGAGGTCCCAAATGGGGGCACGTCAGATGTCCTAAAAGTTTTTCTTCTCTTAAAGGGGTTATGCAGGACTGCCGAATATAAGTTAATCTCAAGTTGTTGTCCCGCAGCTGGAATTCCAGTGATCAGGGGAACATAAACATGTATTCGATTTCCCTGCAGAACCACCACAGGAGAAATGAAGTATTATACAGTTCCCATTAAAATCACTGGGAATCCGTGTAATGTTGGGTCTTGTAGAGCGAGAAATTTGTACTTGCTCTTTGCTCTGGCTAATAGATGGAGGTCCCAAATGGGGGCACGTCTGATGTCCTAATAGTTTTTCCTCTCTTAAAGGGGCTATTTAGTTTTTACATTCCCTTTCTGTTAGATGGATTGCCAAATATAAGTTGATCACAGGTTGTTGTCCCACAGCTGGAATCCCAGTTATCAGGGGAACATAAGCAAGTATTTGATTTCCCTGCAGCACCACCACAGGAGAAATTAAGTATTACACAGTTTCCATTAAAATCAGTGGGATGTCTGTATAATGTTGGGTCCTCCAGAGCGAGAGATTTGTAACTGCTCTCTGCTCTGGCTAATAGACGGAGGCTGCAAATTTGGGCACATCCCACTGGTCTTTTGCATGGTACCCTGGGAGTCCTGGGATAGCATTCACTTTTTAATTGTACTCTTCAAAGTAGCTGACTTCTGAGCTAGTGTCACTGCGTCTGACGTGCTGAACTGAGCACGGCGCATCAGACAAGAAGAAACCCAGACAAGCGCAGGAGGTGAGTGTGGGCTGGGCTCAACAGGGGTATATGTGGGTGTATCTTGTGAGGGGTCATTGTAACTCCCATGCTCAGAGTAGTTGTCACCTCCGTTCCTCCACTCCTCTTGACGGCTCATACAATGTACACTACTAAGCAAAGAGTAAAAAGAATATAATGTCAATTCTTTACTTCATACCAGTGGCATAGAAAGAAACTATTCCCCCAATATGGTGCCCGGTTCAGCCACTCAGGACAAAAGGGTGTGATGTTTTTTTCCCCTCCACTCCCTTTCAATGGCTCTTGGACCCATTCCCTCCCCACTAATAATGTAGTTCCTCATTGTACGTATGCCCTTGGCTTTTGCCACCCAATAGCAAAGGGGATGGGACCGACATTGGTTGGGCCTCCTCTGTTCAAGTGCACCACAGCAGCGGCATGACCGGTCTCTATACCTACATACGGTCTTGCTCCATCTTAAGGTATGATGGGAGAGAAATTAAAAGTTACACATGCAATATAACTATAGATTTTTCTGTATGGACATATTTTCCTAGAACATTCGGAGAAGTGGAAACGTAAAACAATGCATAGCGAGTTTTCCTATTGGACGTGTTTAATTGACAATCCAGAGACATACGCTGACGTCTAGAAGTTAATAATTTAGTCCATTAAATATGCATATATGTTGTCTCTCTACAATAGTTTTATGTTAATTAGCTAGAGGTTTTATATTTACAGACACAAGCGCTCGCCGTTTTCATCTTTGATTTATGGAAATCACTTCTGAATCAAGCTATAAATCTCTATATCAATTGATTTGCGCACTCTTCCTAGTGAATAATTCTTTTTTATTAGTTGTGGTTTATATTGAAGTTTCCCATAATGCCCCACTTCTGTAGCTCTGTGGTAAATTATTTGTTTGCTATGACCTTGCAGGTAAATTAGATGCATCTTGGGGTCTTCATGTCTGTAGGGCAAATACTGTACTTCTAAAGAATTTATTTTTTGGACTTTTGGGTCCTGTAAATATATATTTTTTCTCTCCATGCTTACTAAGTGGTCGGTCTCTTTCTGGTGCGATGTCAAAGCTGTGCTGTGAGGGAATCAGATGTCTCTCTTTCCTGCCCCCCCTTTTACTTGAAATTAAGTGAGAAACTGCAGTTGCATCCCCCTCCTCCCCTCCCCTGTTTTCTAATTACTGTATTACGCTAGACAGATCTTTTTTAATGATTGAGGACTTTTGTGAACATTAAGGGTAGGAACACACACAAGGTATTCAGGGTCGATACATTGCGTCAAGCTGCGCAGCGTATCTGCTCTGAACACCGCAGGGAATGCCGCCTGAAATCCTGCACCAGACTGTGGTGCGTTATTTCGGGCGTACAGCATACAGGATTTTTAATGCAGCTCTGAATTATAGTGTAATACAGACAGTACCAGATAAGTAAAGCAATGTATTTACTCAACATATTATTTACAGCAGATTCATTCTATATGTAAACTGTGAAATTGTGTTCAAGGGTGACATACTGTATGCTTTAAAGATTTCTCATTTTGGATAAAAAAAAATACGTCAGTAGTATAAGAACTTGACTACAGTTTAGCTGCATTGTTTTATGAGAGTTTGAGGTAGACTGTAATCCACCTAATCACAAATTTAGCCTGCCTAACTGTCTCTCCCCCATACTTTACACTGCAGAATTATTATAAACTACACCACTTGTGAGAGAAAGAAGATCAGGTCATTATAACACATGGCAATTTTCATATTACCTCATTAGATGGCACCACCTTCATGCCAGTTTCATCAATCATACCATGCCCTGCTGCCACTTGACTTGGCAACCATAGATAGCATGGGTTAGATGCAGGGGAGGACTGACTATTTGGGTATTAGGGTAGTGCATGTGGACACTTGGCCATAGGGGCTCGCAATCCCTAAACTATCCTCAAATGCAGCTTGTCAATCAAATATAAGTGTATTATGGTTCTCGTGGTGGGTAAGGGGCTCAGGGGTCCAGACCACTTTCAATCCACCATTGGTCCGATGATGTTTCGGCAGATAAAGTTTTTACTTGGCAGACAAGTGAACTCCAGTCATTTAGGGCGAAATTCTAAAACTTATTTTATTTATACTTTTAAATTTGTGCCCTGACTGTATTATCCGCTGAATGGAGCGATGACTTTTCTTTTGGTGATTATATTGTGTTTTTTCTTTTTTTAGTGATCTAGTCACTGTCACCGAGAAGGTGTACGTAGTCATGGATGTGAGCCGAGGTTCCCCCTGGGCCTCCTGAGATGTGTAACTGTTTAAAGTGGCTTAGAGACTTTTCTATCCTTTTTCTCATCCTATCACTTCCCTCCTATGGCCACAGTGAAGGGGAAAAAATATTTCTAGCACATTTGTATACAGTATTCCGAGTTTATATGTATTGAACAAAAAAGTATACATATCCCAAATTAGTGCGAATTTACCCTAATCCTAATAGTTTTTCTTTTCTTAAAGGGGGTTATCCAGTTTTTACATTCTCTTTTTGTCAGAAGAGTCTATCGAATATAAGTTGATCAAAGATTGTTGTTCCACAGCTGGAACCGGGGAACATAAGCAAGTATTCCATTTCCCTGCAGCACCACCACAGGAGAAATTAAGTATTACACAGTTTCCATTAAAGTCAGTGGGATGTCTGTATAATGTTGGGTCCTCCAGAGCGAGAGATTTGTAACTGCTTTCTGCTCTGGCTAATAGACGGAGGCCGCAAATGGGGGCACAAACCACTGGTCTTTTGCATGGTACCCTGTGTGTCCTGGGATAGCATTCACTTTTTAATTGTACTCTTCAAAGTAGCTGACTTCTGAGCTAGTGTCACTGCGTCTGACGTGCTGAACTGAGCACGGCACATCAGACAAGAAGAAACCCAGACAACTTTGAAAGAATTTATTTTTTGGACTTTTGGGTCCTGTAAATGTATATTTTTTTCTCTCCATGCTTACTAAGTGGTCGGTCTCTTTCTGGTGCGATGTCAAAGCTGTGCTGTGAGGCAATCTGATGTCTCTCTTTCCTGCCCCCCCCCCTTTTACTTGAAACTAAGTGAGGAGCTGCAGTTGCATCCCCCTCCTCCCCTCTTTCCCTGTTTTCTAATTACTGTATTACTCTAGACAGATATTTTTTAATGATTGAGGACGTTTGTGAACATTAAGGGTAGGAACACACACAACGTATTCACGGTGGATACATTGTGTCAAGCTGCGTAGCGTATACGCCCTGAATACCACAGGGAATGCCGCCTGAAATCCTGCACCACACTGCGGTGCGTTATTTCGGGCGTACATTCCGCTGCGTAAATTATCTCATATACTTATCACCTCCCTTCTCTGATGTCTGCTCCGGCCTCCCTGGGTGACGTTGCAGGCCCATGTGATGCTGCAGCCTGTGATTGGCTGCAGCGGTCACATGGCCTGCTACGTCATCCAGGGAGGCCGGACAGGAGAAGAAGCAGGGAACTCTGGGTAAGTATAACTGTATATATCTTTTTCTAACTTGCGATTTTTGCGGCGGAATCGCTGTGATTCCGCTGCAAATATCGCAGAACACACTCCTTTTTGCGGGTTTAAGCACCCCATTGAATTCAATGGGTAAACCCGCAACAGAAGAGTTGTGTATCCGCAGAATTAATTGACATGCTGCGGTTGAAGTAACCGCACTGCAGGTCAATTTATGTGCAGTGTTTTTGACAGATATTTACCGCAGTGTGGCGACGAGATTTGTTGGAATCTCACCCACACTGCCAGTACTGAAAAACACTGCGGATTTTCCGCACTTAATCCGTTTATGCGGTGTGTGTTCACAGGCTGTTGGAATATATGAAAGATGCTACTTTACCCTAATATGATAGAACAGTATAACAAAGTTAAGAGGAATTTCTCTCTGACTCCTTTATCGAGTATATTAAGTAAATGTCGTCTTTAACCCCTTAAGGACACGGCCAATTTTTTTTACATTTCCCTCTTTGCATCCCGACTTTCATAACTCTTTTATTTTTTGCACGACGTACTTGTATGAGACTTTGTTTTTTGCGGGACAAGTTGTACTTTATGTATGTACCATTTTTTGGTACAAATACATTATCGTTTAATTTCTATACATTTTTATTTTGGCGAATATGCAGAAAAAAAGCAGTTCTGCTGCAGTTTTAATATTTTTTTTTACACCATACACAGATCATCATAAATAATGTTATACATTTGTTGTTTAGGTTGTTACGGTCGTGGCGATACCAAATATGTCTATTATTTCATGTTTTGGGACTTATATTTTAAAAAGTTTATTTATTATAAAAAATGTGTGTTTCTGTGTATTTTTTTTACTTTTTATTTATTTATTTATCATTAATTTTTTTTTACATTCATTTAACTTTTTTTTTTAATCCCATAAATCATTTTGATTTTTATTTTGTAACTGTAATGTACTGGCATAGATCTATATGGCAGTACATTAGCCTGTTACTGATCGTACACAGGCAGTTGTTAGGGCATACCTCAGTATGCCCTAACAACAGGAAATATGTTCAGACAGCCCTGGGGTCCTTCAATGGACCCTGGGCTGTCTGGCCATACGAGTTATGGGCTTTGATCGCGTCACAGTTATCTTCTGTGACGCGATCAATGTGCAGTCCCCCTCTTTGAACGCCGCGATCAGCTGTCATCGCGGCGTTCAAAGGGTTAACGGCGGAGAGAAGATGTTTCTCTCCTCTCCGCTGTCAGAGCGGGGTCGTGGCTGTGTATTACAGCCGTTGCCCCGCTCTCGATCGCCTGCAGAGACTGCTGTCACACAGGACGAGAATGCTTGTCCTAATGCGCGAAGTGCTCGCCGCTCATACTCGTCCTGTGTCGGCAACCAGTTAAAGAGACACTCCGGCCAAAACTTTCCCACGTGTACCATTCTGGTATTCCATGTGTCAGTCTCTCACCAGTTATTTATCTCTATATATCAGACTGGGACGTTTGCTTAGCAGCAGTGTGAATTAGGCTCGGTGACTCGCTTTCTCTACTTGAGTCTATGGAGATCTATGTGTCACCCATCACAGTCTTCAGCAGTTCTTGTACCACACCAGTTATACACAGGGGGGGGGGGCAGAAACTTCTATCTTCAGCCACCACCGATACTTAGACAGGTTCCTGTCACACAGGTATAATGTAGAAGAATATAGCGCAGCCTACCTGTCTGTATACTTATGGTTTCTCAGCTTCTTTAGGAGAATATAGAGAGAATAATAATCAGTGTCCCCCAGCATGCAGAAATGGTATGGCCTTTAGCTGGTCATGTGATGCTGTGCAGAAGCATCATGGGATTGATAGCAAAGCAGAGAGGAAGAGAAAGCTGGGAAATTCTAACAATCAAGATCGAGGCTTTTTTAAAGCACAGACAAGGCAGCAGTTCAAACAGTAAGTACAGTATATATAAAAGAAGTGTAGAGCGTGGTATACAGTCAGGTGGGGGTGCAGACATGGAAAGTTGTGTTTCCACTGGGGTCTTCTTTAAAGAATATTTAAAGTGACCGCTCTTGGGGCCGTGGTATATATTGTGATTAGGATCCTATTGTTTTAAAAAAAAAAAAAAAAGTTTATTTGAAGAAATATCACATACATTGTACTATATACCAAACAGGAACACAATTTATGTGTGTATGTGGGACACAGTGTAGGGTGCTATTAAATTAGAGGTGCAGTGTATGGCACGATTATATTTAGTGGCACAGTGTCTGGCACCATGAGAACTTTATCTTTGTTAATAGGTGCAGAAATCTTTGAAAAGTGAGATGCTGAAGACATCTGAGTTGCAAACTGCAGAAATGGGCCATGGCCGGGAGATGTCATCATAGAGGACTGGACCGGAGTCACTTAATGTAAATGTTTATTCTGCCTCTAATTACTGTAGTCACTGTATGATATGCAGCAAGATTAAAAGAAAAGTGAAAAAAAATGACACCTCATTGATTGGTAGCGAAAACAAACATGGCTAGGGGGAAGGAGATGTTGGGAAAGAGGTGGGGGGGGGGGGGGGCGCCAAACTGACTCTTTGCCCCGGGTGCTGGAGAACCTAGTACGCCTCTGGGTTTGGCATGTAGCATCAGCCTAAAAAATTATATTTCCTAAACCAGTATTAATTAAAGGCTGAGTATGTAATAAGATTGCTTGACTAACGATATAGTAGTATGGGAACTACTCCAGTTCCCTTTCCTGTATATCAGTCTGTATTCTTTAGACAGATTATGATCATAGTAGATCCTTCCAACATGTAATGCGTGCAATTCCAAGGGAATAGACATTTAAGCAATTTTTTAAAATTTTTTGCAAAGGGTTCCCAAAGCGCAGCTACTCTTTACATTTGATGTATGACTGATTCGCTGTCTCTGTGTAAGTAGAAAACTTCCAGTGGATCACAATCTAAGGAGAATTGAAGCTGCAAATTTTGAGGGGGGTCCGTGCTACTGGTACAGCTAAAGTAAATCTAGTTTTCCAGCTACAGCAATTATTGGTAAAATAACTATTGGGCAGAAAAAGTTCTTCAATAACGATGATACTTTGGCTCTAGTTAGGAACCATGTGCAGAGACGAGGAAGTTACATGGGATGAATAATTAATAAAGCGCAAGACTGGAAGTGAAGCATCCTGGGGAATTTCAGCTCCGATATACTGTACAATGGGCATAACGTGAACCTTGAAGAGGGAAATGATAATTCGGCAATTAATAATTTATCAGGTAGCTCTAGTTTTAAATTGATCGATATGAAAAGATGTGGCAGGATTTGAGAAGTGGAAATAAAGACTGAAGACAGAGGCTGGAAAGATGTAGAAGAGGTAAAGGGGTTCTCTGATTTGGACAATCTCTACTTGTTAGGAGATAATAAGCTAATTACAAAGTGTCCCCCTGCTGGGACCCCCTAGCGATCGGCTATAGATGAAAACCTGGCAGAAAGTGTTCAATTTCCCTGCAGCGCCACCACAGGAGAATCTAAGCATTACACAGTACCCATTCATTTCAATGGGCTGTCTGTTCAATACAGGACAGGATTGGTCCTCCAGAGGGAGAGATACTCTTTTCAACCATTCTCTGTTCAGAGGACCCCCCCTTCCTGAACAGAGGACCCCCCCACCCTCTATTAACACAGAATTCCCTAATACGGTATTTGCAGAATTGATTTTCTAAACCGGACAACCCTTTTAAGAGGCCGACCAAACCACTAGTATGTAGCCTGTGCTGACAGAGTGATGGCACTGAGTTGCTCCTGCTGCTTCTCTTCATATAGTCAAAGTTAAATGTTAAAATTCGTATTACCTGCAACTGCCACAAGGGGGAGTTCGCTGCATACAGATGTATACAGCCTTCAGTGAGTTAAAATAAAGTTGTGTAAATTCATATGCAGTGAGCTCCCCCTATTGGTGGATGCAGGTAGTTAGAATTGATGCAGTTTTACAGCTGCCAGATAGCCACAGATTAGAGCGTCTATGGTAAAAATTATTGCACTCGGCTTCTCTAGGACGCTGAATGTTGTAAATGTCTTAGATCTTCTTTGTTACCACAGACTTTTTTGTTCTGTTCAATTATAGAATAAAATGAATCGTAACTTTTTTTTAAGCTACATTATGGATGTAGTCAGTATAGCAGAGCCGGGTTTGTTACAATTCATTGTGGTATCACAATGTGCAAACTATAGGGGAAATTTCGAAACCGATATGGTGTAAAAAAAAAAAAGTCCCAAATTTTGGCCTGTTTTGTGCAAAAGTTTGCAACTTTTTTGACTTTTATGCTGCTTTTGACACTTTTCAAAAGTGGGTGGGGCTTAGCAGAAGGGGTGTGGTCAAGCACCGCCTGATAAATGTACTATAATAGACACCAGACATTGGCATAAATTATAGTCAAAATCTTTTCACTTTGTGGTGCACGGACAGCCCTAGATGCATGCGCCTCTTAATAAATGTGTCGCATCCTACTCCAGCCGTCTTCAGTCTAAAATTGCTGTTTGAAACGCCAGTCTTAGTAAACCAGAGCCTATGTTTTTACATAGGACTCTAGGTTCACCTACTAAGTTATCTAGATTCAGTGAGGTATATGAGACAGGACACATTCAGCTCTGCTACATCTGTATATTTTTTACTATAAAGTGCTACAAGGAAATTCTAGTAATAGTCTGATACATTTTTACCCTAGGAGCTTAGAGCATGTTGTGTTTCTAGATAGCACAGGTACTTTTTGAAGTCAAGATTGACAGTAAAAAGATCTCAGCCGAGATATAAGTATTAAATAATGCTGTTGTAATTCTACACTAAAATAAACTATCCTAGGTATAGAATAAAATAGGATTGTCTCGGAGGCATATTCGTCTTGGATTGCTATTTTGACATCCATATTTATCTAATTATATTACAATAAATCAAGGAGACGATCTGTTCCTCCGTTCTTGACTAAACTTTAAATAATGGAAATTATTTTCCCTAGACTTTGTGCGGCGTCCTTACACAGGCAGAGGCGAGGAGAAGCGGACGACGGAGAAAAGGGTTCACTTACATAAAGCAGATATTAATTGAAAGCCGTTCACAGCAACTTGCTATATCTAAAATGCTCTCAGGTGGCTGGACATACTGATTGTATGAGAATGACTGATTATTTTAAAAAATTGTTTCCCCACAGACGTTATTCCTCTCTAAGGATCAGTTCACACGTTGCGTAAATACTGCGGATTTTCCGCAATGGAATTAGTTGTGGAAAATCCGCAGCAAATACAGTAGCAGCAAAGTGGATGAGATAAAATGACGAGTGGAACAAAACGCTCATAAATTGACCTGCGGTGCGGAATTTTATTACGCTGCTTGATTTTTGCGGGTTTTCCCCATTGAATTCAACGGGGAGGTGAAACCCGCAACAAATAGCAGTTGTTGCGATTTTTGCTGCGGGTTCTGCTGCCAAAAACGCGACTCAGAAAAAGAACAAAACTTTATACTTATCCAGGAGTCTGTGTTTCTTCCTCCAGGCCGGCCTACTGGGATGACATTTCAACCCATGTGAACGTTGCAGCCAATCACAGGCTGTAGCGGCGGTCACATGGGATGAAACATTATCCCATGAGGCCTGCCTGGATGACATTAGAGGGCCGGCCTCCTGGGATGATGCTTCACCCCATGTGACTGCCGCTGCAGCCAATCACAGGATGAAGCGGTCTCCTGGGATGAAACGTCATCCCGGAGGCTGACCTGCTAGCTAAGTGCTGCAGTTTATCGCAGCGGACATTCCGGGCGAAAAACTGCACCACAGTTTGGTGCGGTTTTTCACCCAGAATTCCCTGCGGCGCACAGGACGTATACACTGCCTGCTATTACACAAAGTGTAAGGATCTGAGCAACTTTGACAAGGGACAAATTTTGATGGCTAGACGACTGGGTCAGAGCATCTCCAAAACGGCAGGTCTTGTGGGGTGTTACCGGTAGACAGTGGTTAAAACCTACCAAAAGTGGTACAAGGAAGGACAACCAGTGAACCGACAAGTTATGGGCCCCCATGGTTTATTAATGCCCGTTGGGAGTGAAGGCTAGCCTGTATGGTCCAATCCCACAGAAGAGCTACTGTACCACAAATTGCTGAAGAAGTTACTGAAATTATCAGCAGGCACTGGGTTGGGTGCACCTCTCCTTTATAAGAGGGCTCTCTGCTTGGGTCTAGCACGCCTTAAAATGGTTGCTGCTACTGTGTACTTCTGGCCTAGAGCCCCTTGAGCTGGTGGTTGTTGGCTGCTTTGGACCGATTCTCCCCTTAGTCTTGACCTACTTCTGTCCACTGCCGGTACAATGTCTGGGGCAACATCTCTTCTCTGTACCCTTCATCGCCCATCCCAGTTATCCATACAGTAGGGCCTCACACACCACCCCTGCTTGCACTTTCATAACCGTTAGCACCCCAGGCCCAGCGATGTGATACTGGCTAGGTCAGTCCTCACCAGTCCAACTCAGGCTCCTCAGTTCCAGCTCTAAAGCAGTTGGTCCTTCTATTTCTCCACCTCCACAGCAGCTTTTACGACTTCACCTCTTTGCAGCAACACCTCTCCTGTATAGTACGCAGAGCTCAGGTCATGCCAACATAATCCCAACACAGAACATGGAGGACTATCCGTCATTTTATACTGAAAGCACCACCCCCAGGCGCGATGGAGCACGTTCACATACATGTGCGCTATCACCCTGCTACAGAGCAACATATGAAGTCCAAAGCTGGCGGCCCCAGTCGGAACAAGCTGAGTGGTCAGTGGCCGGAATAGCCACCCTGTTCCCCAATGTGTTGTAGAACAGGGGGACCTACACAATATAAGGCAGATGGTTTTAATGTTATGGCTGATCAGTCTATACATATAAGATATTCATACTAGTAATGACCATAAAGTTTTGCTATCTATTTATTTTAATTGTGAATGCCGTAAATGAAAATGACAATGTCGATATTGCTTTTTTTTATGCATTCAGCCACTATAACAAACTTATATAAAAAGATAACATATATTTAGCTGAAAGTGATACCTTAAAAATATACATACGAATCATCCAGCAAAAACCAAGCTTCAAATACCTATGTAGCCCCAAAAATATGTAGGAGGTTTTTTTATGTTGTATTACTTTCGTAAAAAACACTTTCAAACAAAAAGACTTTGTTTTTGTTTCGTAGTATTTCGAGAGTCATAACTTTTTTTATTTTTCTGTCAAAGTGACCGTATGTGGGCTTATTTTTTTGTGGGACAAGATGTAGTGTTCATTGGTTCCATTTTGGAATACATAGGACATATTAATTAACTTTTATAAATTTTTTGGGGTAATTAAAAAAAAGGAATTCTGACGTTAGTTTTTTTGTATGGCATTCACTATGTGGCTTAACCCCTTAATGACAGGGCCTGAAAAGGCCTTAAAGGAAAGGTGTCATTAATTTTTTTATTAGATGTGTTTTAGGCTATGGGCCTATTTTTTTAAATAATTTTAATGTGTTCCCTAACGTAACTTTATTCATGTGTGTGTGTTTTTACTTTGGCGGGGGCAGCCATCTTTATTAGCATCTGTGTATGTGTCTCTTCACGACACATACACAGGTGCTGTACAGCATACCCATAGCATAGGAGACTAGGGACGGGAGTCGACTCTATGTCCTATGCTGGTGCTCTTTTAACTGTGAACTACGCATCCTCTGTGGCATGCGTAGTTCACATCGACCCTCGCTACAAGAGGGAAGGGCGCCGTCTGCTGTGAATGCAGGACCGCTCTGCAATTAATTTGTTTTGAACAAACAGCGGCGAGCGGCGCCGCTCTCTTCAGTCCCCGCTCCTAGTGTGAATCACCCCGCATTGATTCCAATGGGAGGCAGAGGCTTCCATTTTTGCTGTGGCTTCTGCCTCTGACCTCCCGTTGAAATCAATCGGAGGCAGAAAAAACCTGGGGCGCTTGTTTCCGAGCTTTTTTCGTGGTGTTTTTGCCCGGACAAAGAAAACCGCTGAAAAAAAGTGCAGGAAGTTTAAACTCCTGAAGGAATTCTGAGGCAGATTTTTTCTGCCTGCAAAAAAACTCAGTGTGAACAGGGCCTAAGTTTGTATTCACACAGTGCGCTTTTGCAGCGTGTGTTTTTACCATAATCTTCTCGATTCGGTTTTCGGCCGTGAGGCGATAACGTGGCAAAACCGCACTGTGTGAATACACCCTAAAAAAATATTTTTTATTGAAATAAAAACTCCCCCACAGAATCCTCATTAACCATTTTATTTAAAAAGAAAAAGTGGATAATCGAAGTAGTCCAACAAATCTACGACGCAGTCCAAACGGTCCAGCGGAACCTACAAAGCAAAAAAATAAAGTTAGTAATATGAAAAATAAAAATACTTATACTCACCTACAACAGACTTCTGTCTTCTCCCCTGCGCCGTAATAGAAACTAGAGGCCAATGAAAATAATTCCCTTAGGCCATGTTCACACGATGTGTAAACGTGTCAAATACTTTTTTACGCATGTTTTTTTATTCGTTTTATGTGCGCTTTTGGCACATTTTTGGTGCGTAATTAGGACTCTGATTGACTATGGGTACATTTGGCACGTTTTTCGCACCAAAGAATTGACTTGACGCTTCTTTTTCATGCAATGCATTTTTTTGAAACGCTCGCATACAAAAGCGTGTTGTATGCACTAATTGCACCCTTTCCCATTGATGGAAAAGGGAAGCTTAATCAAGCGGTTTTTTTTATGTGTTTTTCGGCGCCAAAAACATGCCGTGTAAACCTGTCAACTTAAAACTCATTCACCAGAGGGTCTTCTCTCTTGACTTTCATCATTCTCAGCCTTTTGCTGAGTCCTATAGCTGCTGCCATCAGCACGTCCTACCATTGTACACGCACTCCCAAAAGGGAGACAATTTTCGGCAATTAGAAGGAATAGGGAGAGGGGTAAGTGAGGGGTAAGAGAGGGGTAAGTGTGGTCACTAGTAGAGAGAGTCTTCCTCCCACATTTACAGCAGCTGAGAGTCAGGTTGCTTTGCATGATTTACCTGGCTTTAATTCTGGGAAGTGCTCCATATGAAAGCATGTCAAATTATTATTTAATTTTTAATACTTCCCACCTTGTGGAAGAAAAAAAAAAGACACCAAAAAAACTAAAAGCATATACTAAAAAGAAGTAACTTACAGAAAAAAAAAATGTTGAATTCGCGACATATTCCATTTAAAGAAGCACTCCACGTTTTTTTTATTATTTTTATTTCCCCCTCCATTTGTACATTGGTGTTTCAGTGGGGTGCTGTGTGTAGAAATACTTACCGATCCGTGCATCTAGTCGATTTTGATTCCAGCGCCGCTCACGTAATCTTCCATCCGACCTGTCTGGAATCGCTGTGCTTTTCAGAAGAACAGAACTCAGGCTCTCAATGCATTCCTACATAATAAAATTTTTAAAAAAATAAGATAAGTGAATAAAGAGTTTTGAAAAGTTAAAAAAAATATTGAGAGATATAGAGAAAATGGGATTCCTCACAACCATGAAATCTTAGTAGACCACTGAATTTCATCTTTTGAGAGATAGAAGAAAATCAAGATCCGCTCTGCCTTCACGTCTGGGAAAAAAATCACACAGGTCTCTGCCCATCCTCCTAATGTGACTACTCAACGCCGTGGGTCTTAAAGGATGTGTAGGTGTCAAGAAGCCTTTACTGAAAAAACAATCGCACACACAAGGGCAAATTGCATAAAATGCCTGTTAGGGGGGATTCACACGAGCGTGTATTCGGTCCGTGCGGGCCGCGTGGTTTTCACGCGGCACGCATGGACAATACAAGTCTATGGGGCAGTACAGACAGTCCGTGCTTTTTGCGCAGCGTTTGTCTGCTGCGCAAAAAGCGCGACAGGTTCAAAAACTCTGCGTATTTCGCGCATCACGCACCCATTGAAGTCAATGGGTGCGTGAAAATCACGCGCACCACACGGAAGCACTTCCGTGGGACGAGCGTGATTCGCGCAACAGCAGTGAAAAGGATGAATGAAAACCGAAAAGCACCACGTGCTTTTCTGTTTCCGAACATCCAAACGGAGTGTCTTTGCGATGAGCGAAGCGGGACAAGCGTACCGAACTTCACCGGGTTCGGCCAAACTCGTTTTGGCCGATCCCGGCAAAAAAATTATCGGTACGCGACGTCAGGAGATAGTCACTGTCCATGGTGCTGAAAGAGTTAAACTGTTTCAGCACCATGGACAGTGACTTGCGATCCCAAAATACATTAACCTGTAAAAAAAACCGAAGTTCTAACTTACCGATTACTCCTGTCTCCTTCCTGCAGTCCGACCTCCCGGGATGACACTTCAGTTCAAGTGACAGCTCCAGCCAATCACAGGCCAAGCACAGGCTGCAGCCAATCACAGGCTGCAGCGGTCACTTGGACTGCTGCGTCATCCAGGGAGGTGGGGCCCGATGTCAAGAGAGGCGCGTCACCAAGGACGCGTCACCAAGGACGCGTCACCAAGGCAACGGCCGGGAAGTTCTCGGTAAGTAGGAACTTTATCTTTTTTTTTTACAGGTTTTTCGCTGTTGTGTTCGGCATTCACTGTCGAGGGTGCTGAAAGATTTAGCTCTTTCAGCACCTTGGACAGTGACGGGCGTTGACAAGCCTCATCTCTATGATGCCGGCTGCGCGAAAATCACGCAGCCGCGCATCAGACACGCATGACACACGCAGCTGTCAAATGGTTTTTGCGCTCGCAAAACGCTGCGTTGTTTGCGCGCGCAAAAACGCAACGTTCGTGTGAATCTCCCCTTAACCTACTTGTTTGTTTTTGAAGTGGAAGGAAACCGGAGAACCCGAAACCCCCACAAACACAGAGAGAACATACAAACTCCATGCAGATGATGTAGTTGATCTGATTCAAACCCAGGACCCCAGTGCTGCAAGATCACAGTACTAACCAAACAATTTTGGTCTACAACCCTCAGAACAGCATGGTGAAGGATGAGATTAGAGATGAAGAACAATATTTGTAGTTGGGGATTTATTTTTGATTGAAGGCATTATTTGATTGGGGCAAAAAATTTATTCTGCAGCAAGGCAATTACCCTGTCACGATCCAGGGGTATGTGAACCCACTAGGCCGCTCCATCGTAGCAGTGTGACAGCTGGCCAAGTCACAGTCTATACAATGTTCTTAGCACAAGGGTACCTGAGATAGTCCAGACAGTAGCAGAGTCTTTGGCACAGATAGGACTTGACGTGGCAGGGAGCGCCAGACGTGGGGGATGATACCAGGAGTGGCAGATGACACCAGACGTGGTGTGTGACAATAGGTGTGGCAAGTCACACCAGACGTGGTGTATAACAGCAGGCGTAGCAGATGACACCAGACTTGTATAACAGCAGTCGTAGCGGATGACACGAGACGTGTATAACAGCAGGCGTAGCAGATAAAAAGACTAGAAAAGCCTCAGGCACAAACAGCACGAGATACAGGATACAGGTAGCAGGATACGGGAACACTGGGAACAGGATATGACTAAAGGACCATTTGCAAGACTAACATGGAAATACACAACAACGCTCAAGCAAGGAATGAATGGGCAGGGCCCTTTTTATAGTCCATGGTGATCTGGGAATAATTCATTAATTACATATGCGTGCGCTGGCCCTTTAAGGCCAGGAACGAGCCCGCGTCCCTTGCAGAAACTACAGAGCAGAGCGGCCGGATGTGCTGACGTCTTCAGGGAAGGATTCGTTGGCCACATGAGAGAGGTCTGCGGTCGCGCCTGTTAGAAGGTAAGGGGAGACCGTGGCCATTACAGACCCCAAACAACTGCTGTGAAGATCAAGACATACTTATCAAACCTAGAAGATGTTGGTGGCCTCAGAATCGTGGAAAGATCGCCCCAGAAATCAACATCATTGAATGCGTTTGGGATGACTTGGACCACGAGAAGCAGAAAATGTTTGCAACATCCAATACTGAAGTTTGGAGAAGTTTACAAGAAAAAAAAAAATATCCCTGGGAAGTTCTTCATAGCAAATGTGTAAAAAAGAATCCTATGACAGCCTCATCCTTCTTCCCATGGATATGTTATCGCTACAAGAGAATGGATTAACCTTCATGCCAATATGTCATTTATCAGGGTCATTATTATTTATGTGTTTAGGGTTTACCAGTGAATCACAAACTACCGAAATGACTGACTTTGACTTGGTATTGCTTCATGAATATGAATTTGTCGTAAGACCACAATTGACATTGAATTGACATGACACCAGCAGATAAATGCAATAAAGGCTTTATGATTGACTTGACAGCAGTCGTTGTTATTCACAAGAGACCCAGTAGATTAAAGAGCTCTGTAGATACGTGTGGATATCTGGGAGGTTACTTACCAAATCAATCTACATTGTATCAAGAGACTGACAAACACACAAGGGCACCACTTTGTCTTTGGTCAGAGGTGGTTAAGTCCCATCATATTTCTAAAAGTGCACGGAGCCTTCTGCTTCCAGCACCGACCACTTCATAACTGGTGCTAGAGGTAGCCGGAACAGCTGATCGGTGCGGGGTCCGGGTGTCGGAACCCTACCAATTATGTGAATAGGTCATCAGTATGAAAAACAGCCCCATGCCCGGACAACCCCTTTAAAATTAGCAAATCTGGGTACACGGATCTTCTGATTGTAATCTTAAACATAGAAGGTAGAGCGTCTGGAAAATAATGAAACATTGGCCAATTTTTGAACATATACAGTGATGTGAAAAGTACTTGGCCCTCATCTGATTTCTTCTATTTTTGCTTATTTGTCACATTTGAATGTTTCGGATCATCCAAATAATTTAAATATATAAAAGACAACACACGAGTAAACACAAAATTCAGCTATTAAATGTTCATTCCATTTATAGAGGATAACGATTTATTCAAAACCTTTATGACCCATGTAAAAAAGTAATTGCCCCCTAAACCTAATAACTGGTTATGCCACCCTCGGCAGTAATAACTGCTATTAATCGTTTCTGATAACTTGTGATGAGTCTTTTACATCGCTGTGGAGGAATTTTGGTCCATTCTTATTTGCAGAATTGTTTGAATTTGGCATCATTGGAAGTTTTTACGAGCATGAACTGCACGTTTAAGGTCTTGCCACAGCATCTCAATAGGATTCAAGTCAAGACTTTGACTCGGCCACGCCAAAACCTTACTTTTGATTCTTTTGTGCCATTCAGAGGTGGACTCACTTGTGTGCTTTAGGTAATTGTCCTGCTGCAGAACCCAACTGGTTTAGATCGTGAACTGACGGGTGGACATTCTCCTGCAGGACTTTCCGATAGAGAGCAGAATTTATGGTTCCATCAGTTATGACAAGTCGTCCAGGTCCTGCATGAGCAAAGCAGCCCCAGACCATCACTTTATCACCAACATGTCAGACAATCACCCTACCACCACGTCTGACTGTTGTATGATGTTCTTATATGGAGTTTCCGCTTTAGATATGATGTACCAAGTCCATGTCTTCCAAAAAGTTCCACCTTTGACTCATCAGTCCACAGAATAATATCCCAAAAAGTCTTGGGGTCATGTAGATATTTTTGGGCAAAAGTTCTTGGTTTGCGCCTTGCAACTCTCCCATGGATGCCATTTTTGCCCAGAGTCTTTTTTTATTGGGGAGTCGTGTACATTGACCTTAACTGAGACAAGTGAGGCCTGCAGTTCTATAGATGTTAGTTTGGGTACTTTTGTGACCTCCTGTATCAGTTGTCGATGTGCTCTTGGTGACATTTTTGGTAGGCCGGACTCTCCTCGGAACGTTCACCACTGGTCCAAGTTTTCTCCATTTGTAGATAATGACTCTCACTGCGGTTCACTGGAGTCCCAGAGCCTTAGCAATGGCTTTGTAACCCTTTCCAGACTGGTAAATTTCAGTGACTTTGTTTGGCATCTATATTTGAATCTCTTTAGGATGTGGCATCATGTGCTGCTTTTTGGGACATTCTAGCCGGCTTCACATTGCCAGACAGCTTCTATTTTAGTGAAGTTTATATTCAACAGGTCTGGCAGTCATCATGCTTGGATGTGATTAGTGATATTGAACCCAACTATCAATTAAATTTGGATAACTGATTGATTTAGCAACTTAGGGAACAATTACTTTTTAAAAAAATTCCTACAATAAATGAAATCAACATTTAAAAACAGCATTTTGTTTTTACTTGGGTTACCTTGGTCTAATATCAGCGTGTCTGTCACGTCTTTATACTGCTCTCACACAGGGTATAATAAATATATATGACATATCCAAGCCAAAATGGGCTTGAAACTTAAGGGGTTAAGTACAATCAATTACTAAACATGTATTTATCAGAAAAAAATGTACAAATGTTCCAAGATCAAATCTACGATTATTTCATTTCTCCTCCCATTTTTTGCACCATACTGCAACTTTAGCACTTCCATTCATTTCAGCTCTGTACACATCTGCGTTAGTCATTTCCATCAAAGGAGCAGAACAATGAAAATGACGGCAGCAATGGATCTGTCACGTGACGGACACTAACAGCGCCCCACAGAACCCATTTACTTTAATGGATTCAAGTGAGTTTTCCATTATTTTGCAAAACAAAAAAATTACATTATTTTACCCTTAAAAGAGACAGCAATATTCATATAAGTTTCAACCCAAATACAGATTAGTTGCCCTGCAAATTTTTTGGAGATCTGTAAAGCAGATATTTCAGTGAAGATCTAGCTGGACTTCATAAAATTATTAAAAGTTATGGAGAAAATAGAACTCCTGACAACCACGCAAATCCTGGTGGACCAACAAATTATTATCTTTGAGAGATAGAAGAAAATCAACGGTTTTTTTTCAGGTCTGAAAAATTCACATTGGTTTCTGTCCATCCTACTGTGACCACTCAACTCTGTGGGTCTGGTAGGATGTGTAGGTGTTAAGAAACTTTTAGGGCATGTTCACACACTTAACAAAAAACGGCTAAAAAATACAGAGCTGTTTTCAAGGGAAAACAGCCTCTGATTTTCAGCCGTTTTTTTAAGGAACTTGCGTTTTTTGTGCCGTTTTTTACGGCCGTATTTGGAGCTGTTTTTCTATTGAGTCAATGAAAACCTCCAAATACAGCTCAAGAAATGACGTGTACATATTTTTACAAGGCATCTTTTAAAAACGGGCACATAAAAAATGCCCCGTGGGAACGGAACGCCATTTTTCCCATTGAAATCAATGGGCAGATGTTTGGAGGCGTTCAGCCCCCGAAATTTTTAGCAGTTTTTCGGGCCGTTTAGTCATTATTCTGCTTTGCTTTAAACTAATGGAGACAGGAGATACTGCTTTTGATCTCCTGTCTCCATATTTAATCTTCCAGCACGCGTGGGCGCTCTCACAGGCTTTCAGGTGCACGCACTCGCGGGCTTTCGCGCAGGTGCTCATGAGTCGGCCGGTGATGTGTTATCACCGTGCCGACCCATGTTAGCCGGGGGCGAGCGCTACTCGCCTGCATTGACGAGCGTACCAACAGGGCTTAAATAGCCCTGTGTTGGTACCCACAGCAGAGCAGCCTACCTCCCTCACCACTCCACCGACGAGGAGCAGCTGGGTCCTGCCTCCCTCCACCAACACCGGCTCACCGATCCTGCTTGTTCGTGCTCACCACTCCACCAACTGACTCATCCCTCCTTCCCCTGCTACACCAGCGTCCTCCTGCTACACGCTAAGTATCAAGTGCAGCAACAGCTGCATTTAACCCTTTCACTCCCCTGGACAATGAACGTTCCCAGCTCTCTCTCTCTCCCTATTCCCCTAGAGCACCCCCATCCTAGCCCTGCACTTTAACCCTCTCTCCCATACACTCATATCTCCTCCTGAGTTAACTCTTGCATCCCTAGATAACCCTTTCCCACCGGCCTGCACATTACCTGCTTATCCCCTGTTAACCCTTTACCTGATTATCCCCTGGTAACCCTTTATCCTTCACCTCTCCTGTTAACCCTGAGTGTACAGGGACAGTTATATTTAGGAGGAAGTGGGACAGAAATAGTGAGCGAGTATGTATTGTAACGCAAGGTATATATGTATGTTTAGGTAAGTGGGTGGTGGTATAAATTAGGATTGTGATACCTTGTTTATACTGTACCACGTGTAGTGTCAGTGTATTCAGTACATATTAAGTTATGTGTATTGGGATACACTGATATTATACTGTCATATATTTTGTGTTTGGTGTATTTTATCTAAGTATTATTTACTGTGTGTATTAATAAATATTACCTTTATTTCTACTATACAGTCGTATCCACTTAGTCGCAAAGCAATTAGATTTACGTTAGTATAAGAAAAAGGTAGGGGAACTAGGCATAACCCTGGTGACCCTGATTATAAAGGAGGTAGTAGTAGTGGGTGACACTAGTAAGTGAAACCCCATTTTTACAGTTTCCAACTTCCGAGACTGAAGTTTGGAGAAGTTTGCTAGAAGGAGAAAAATATTCCTTAGAAGTTCTTCATAGCAAGTCTCTATAAAATAATTTTATGACAGTCTCATCCTAATTCCCATGGATATGGTATCGCTACATGACAATGGATTAACCTTCATGCCAATATGTCATTTATCAGGGTCATTATTATTTATGTGTTTAGGGTTTACCAGTGAATCACAAACTACGGAAATGACTGACTTTGACTTGGTATTGCTTCATGAATATGAATTTGTCGTAAGACCACAATTGACATTCAATTGACATGACACCAGCAGATAAATACAATAACGGCTTTATGATTGACTTGACAGCAGTCGTTGTTATTCACAGGAGATACAAAAGGTTAAGGTGCTCTGTAGATACATGTGGATATCTCAGAGTTTTTTTTTACCAAATCAATCTACATTGTATCAGGAGACTGACAAACACACAAGGGGATGACTTTGTGTTTGGCCAGATGTGGTCAAGCCCCATCATATTTTATAAAATTGCCATACAGCCCAGCATGTGTGTACATGGATCTGCTGATTATAATCTCAGACATAGACGATAGAGCGGCTGAAAATTATGAAACTTTGGACAAAAAATCGATCATCAAAAAATCCCAGTCTTGGAATGGATAGCTACACCCCCACCGCAAATGTTAGTACATTCACGAAATGTTCTCTACTCTCTTTCCTACTCTTAACAATGTTAAAAGAGATTATTGCATGAAGTGTATGGTTAGTAAACTCATGAATAGAACTTGTTGCTTTGGAATTTTACTGGGATTTTTGAAAGGTCCAAATGTGAAAATACAGAAATTTGAAATGTCCAAATTTTGCGCAGCTTCCTCCATTCTGTTCAATAGGAGTTACGGAAACAGCCGAGCAAGCGCCACTCAGAAAGAGCCACTAGTCCCCATCTAAAATCCACGGGAAGAGGCTGCCACACCATGCATAAGACTGGTTGTGGGACCCCCCATTCTTGATATAGGTGCAGGTTTATCCTGTGGATACGCCATAAATGTCTAAGGTGGGTAATACCCCTTTAACTCATCACTTACTGCTGCCATTTTTCATTTAAATATGCTACCATAACACCCATCCTCAAGAAACCCTACATTGGCCTGTCATCTGTCCCTTTGCCTTCTAACTCCTTAACCTCTTCCTTCCACAGCTATTTTTAGATTCGCTTTTTCCTCCCCACCCTCCAAAAGCCATAACTTTTTTGTTTTTCTGTCAATATTGCCATATGAGACCTTGCTTTTTGCGGGACGAGGTGTAGTTTTTTACGGCACCATTTATTGTTCCATGTAATGTACTTGAAAATGGGAAAAAAAATTGTGGGGTGAAATAAGAAAGAAAACCAGTGATTTCTTCATTGTATTTTGTGTCTAGTTTCTATTGATATAATTTTGGGGTACATGGGACTTTTTGATCACTTTTTATAAAAAATTTTGTGGGTGTTGGGGTGACCAAAAAACCTGATTCTGGCATTTTAGTTTATTTTATTTTTTTACAGTATTCAACGTGTGGGTTAATTAATGTTATATTGTAATTGTTCCGAATTTTACGGACGCGTCGATACCAGTTATGTTAATTTTTTATTTTTTTACATTGCTTTTGGGAAGAACCGGAAAAGATTTTTTTTAACTTTTAAGATTTTTATTTTTTTATATATTAAAATTACGTTATTTTACTTTTTTCTATTAGTCCACATACGGGACTTGAACCAGCGATTGTTGGATCACTTGCATGATATACTGCAAAACTAATGTATTGCAGTATATTGTGATTTTGACAGGCTCTTATTAAGCTCTGCCTCAAGCAGGGTTTTATAGGAGAACAAAGATGGCAGACCTGGGAGCCATCGTTAGGCTCCCAGCCTTCCATAAAAACCATCGACACAGGGAGCGATAGACTGTCAGAGGGGGCGCCTACGTGTTTCGAACATCTTAGATGCTGCGGTCGCTATTGACCGCTGCATCTAAGAGTTTAAACAAGCGACACGCTCATTTTCTGGAGCAGGTTCATTCTGTGAGCTCCCTCCATACTCCCCCCGAACTTCATCGTATATACCCCGGGAAGGGGTTAAACAACACAGTTTAATTTATTTTTTACAGTTTATCTTCTTTAATAATCTTTATTTCACGTTAATTAATAATTTTTTAGTCCCACTAGGGGATTTGTAGGGTGAGCCCTGAACCCACTTATGTACATATGTTAAGCACCTAATGTTACGTTATGTAATGCAACTGTATTTGTATTAGGATAAAAGGTTATTTTCCATAGAGCACTCTGTACTTTGTATAGATGGGACTCTGAGGGTACATTAGCGTTAGATGTCAGTTGTGGCATGCGGCCCCTTTAAAAAAAATGGGAGGAGTGTAGTCTTATAAAAAAAAAAAAATAGTGACATTTGGTGAGTGATGGAGGAGGGAGACAGAGAGTGATGTGTGTGTGGAATAAGCAGGAGAGGGAGAAAGAAGTCAGTACAGAGTGGGTGGTTTTGCCGAGCGGGGTGTAAGCCGCTCTTGGATAGTCTGGCAGGGAGAGAGCTGCCAGTTGGGATTGCCAGGTAGGGTGCAAGCTACCAAGTACTGATTGACCAAAAATACTTTGTATTGCTAGGCTGAATGGTGGGCTCAGCACTTCATATGAGAACAAACATCCCCTGCACCACAAGTTTAACTTGAGACTGAACCATTAGCCAACACGATGTCCCGTTCTCACCAGTTATATCAGAAACCGCCAAGTATAGCTCCTATTTATTAGTGAAACCATAAAGATTATGTACCAAATATTGTAACTGTGAAAATTGTGCCTCTGTTGGAGTAAAGTTCTGTTCAGCATCTTATACCTGTGTCGTCTGAAGGTCTGCAGTGCAATTTCCTTTGCAGGACATTAATCATTCTAAACCCGCTCCCACCTGTTACATTTTGGCGTAGTCGGCAGGATCGACTGATGCTAATGGGCGGCTGATGTAACCAGACTAAATTAGATGGAAAAGCCGTTATGCTCAGACAGGCTACTGTATTAAACGGCAGCCTTCTCCACTACTGAGTCCTACTTGGGAACAAGACTATACAGAGTCACCAGCGGCTAGAGCTGAGATTCCGCTCTTGCATGGCACCACTGCTGCTTCAGAAGGAGCGAGGCACTCACAGGTTCTATATTGAAACTGAAAAAAAAACTACTGCAGAAAAAGGTGACCACATCTCAATTGAGTGCACCATGAGTGCACAGCCGGTGGCCATTACTAAGGTGGTAGTAATAAAGTTTAAAAAAATACAAGGACATAAAAAAAATATTTTATTGAAATAAAAAAAAAATACACAACCCTCGTTAAGCATTTTATTGAGATTAAAAAAAGCCATGATCGAAGTAGTCCTCGAATCCGACGTAGTCTAACGACCGAATCTGTAAAAGAAAACAAACACTTTTTGTTTCACAATTTTTTTTGTAACACATAAAAAAGCAAAACAATTCTTATACTTACCTTTCCTGGTTCCAGTGCTGGAGCCGATATGTCAGCGAGCTGGGCCCTATATCCAATCCTATCATGTGTGATACTGTCTGCTGAGCCACTGTATCTAATCCTATCCATAGCTATAGGGTCGTAGTGCTACAGATATGCGGTCTCTCTCACTATAGATATAGAGATTAGCTAAAAAGAGCGTGTACGGTAAGGGGGTGATACTGCCTCTTACAAATGGTGGACTGACACTGCCCCTTTAAATTACTTTTTGCAGCTAGGTTCGTTGGCCTGTTGTTGCCAGTCCACCTGCCTGTAGTGTCCACTCCTTGTCTACATCTTCTCCCTTTCCTGTGTGCATTGTGCGTCCATGCCGTGTTAGGACTCTGCAGTGGCAGGAAAAGTGCGGCTCTCGAGTGGTAGGAGCGTCTGTGTTGTCATTGCGTCGTGACACCAGTGCTACTACTAACCGCCGGCACGGGAACTGCGGCGATGATAGAGGAGCTTAGATCCTGAACTGAGCGTCAGTGTTGTCAAAGAGATGGCACCCTGTTAGCGCTCTGTGACATTATATAAATGCCCTAGGCACAGAGAATAAAATAAAACTTTCCCTGAAAGGCAGGGGAAGGAGGATGTTGTGGACCAACGCATTGGGGAACATTGGGACGCAAGGAGGAGGAGCCCTTAGATAGAGTGCTAGTGAGGGGGAAGAGGAGTCTGGTGGGGGTACCAGGAAGTAGGGAAGAGTGTGCAGCCAGGACCGCGGGTAAACGGACGGAGAGCTGCGGGTGCTGGCAGTATGGGGGGCTTGGGACTATGGCCTTTGCCTCTGAATAGCGGCTGGATGACGAATCTGCCCTTTCATGTCCATGTATTACACAGACAGATCATTGTTTTCCAAGGGAATGGTGTAATGCTTCATTTTTCCTTTGGTGGCATTGCAGGGAAATTTTTATATGAAATTGAACTTGTTTCTGTACAGTTTACAGCTGATCGCCCAGGTTTTAGCTGCAGGACACCATGGGGTCAACGTATTGTCAGGGGACACTTCTACCAAAAAGGAATTTTCATTGTGAACAGCCTCTTTAAGGAGTCAAAGTGAAAAATGGAAATGTTCTTTTTTTTATTAATCTCCTTTTCCATTCTGTGCTTCTAAGTATTTAAAGAAAGTTCAGATGTTTCTCTACTCGCTCATAATGGGGAATCTTTCATTCTGTCTCTTAATTAACCTAATTTTTCATTACTTGTTTAGTTAAACTCCCTGTGGTTACTAAACACGATGTTAATCTCTTAGAATTTACACAACCTACCTGCCCTAAATCTTCTTATCAGTTTTATAAATCTTTCCATTTGTTCGTGTTGAAGAATTGGAAATTCAGTCAGACACCTAATCACGGATAATATGTTCTACCGGGAGCCGCCATGTTTCTGTAGAAGTCTAGCACACAATAAAGTCAATAACCTTCAAAAGGAAAGAAGTTGAAAGTCAGATTCGAATATCTTTTAAACCTTCCAAATTACTTATCTTCCCACAATTAGTAGTTCAAGCCATATTGTCCCTTCACAAGCACAAAAAATGAGTTGCTCTGAAGGATGTTGATGCCCGGGCCTACACTACTACTACTATGGGCCTTTAATGTTGGCACCGATGCATACCTCCCAACCGTCCCAGATTCAGCAGGAAAGTCCCAGACTCAAGGCACTGTCCCGCTGTAGCCAGGTATATGTCCTGCTGTCAACTGTATCTGCGTCCTCAGGATCTAGATACAGTTGAACCCAATGCTGAAGCAGGGAACCATCAGCTCCCTGCTTCAGAATTAGTTCAGAGCAGAGGGAGCTCTTCCGTGCACTGAGGACTCCCCGGGCACAGCGCTACTAAGTGCTGTGCTCGGGGAAGCCGTTGGTGTCATTGTCCATATATACAAAGGAAATGTGGTCAGCACCGCAGAACAAAAAACCTCCAGGGTATCAGGGTGCAGGCCTCCAGAGTTCCGACTTGTAAATCCCCAAATGTAGACAAAATGGAAAAAGAGGCAGCACTCCAAAGGTCAAATGGAATACATTTATTCACCCATCAGTGAAAAAAGGATACAATGTTTGCATTGGCTGCAAAGGCTGCATTGAGCAGCTGAAACGCTGTATCCTTTTTTCACTGATGGGTGAATACATTTATTTCATTTGACCTTTGGAGTGCTGCCTCTTTTTCCATACTGTCCATATATAGACAGTGAGGTCAGTGGCTACTGATTGAGCGGAATCCCGGTTGTCAATGATCTGGCCGGGGATTCCGCTCCTAAAGGAAACCCCTGAGGTCATTGTCCATATATGGACTTTGTTGTCAGGGGCTCCTCCTGGAGCTGAATCCCTGACCAGAGTGAGCAACGGAGATTCCACTCAAGGAGTAGCCACTGACATCACTGTCTATATATGGACAGTGACGTCAACGGCTTCCCCGAGCACGGCGCTTAGTAGCACTGTGCCCTGGGAGTCCTCGGCGAGTGGAGGAGCTCCCCCTGCTCCTCTGCTCTAATTCTGAAGGTGGAAGCTGATGGTTCCTAGAGGGGGTCCCAATGGCGCAATCTACAGGAGTTGTGGCGCTATCTTAAAGCAGGGTGTGGCACTATCAACATGGAAACTGTGGCCCTATATAGGGGCACTATCTACATGGGCACAATCTACATGGGCACTGTGGCACTATCTACAAGGTCACTGGCACTTTATATGTGGGCACTGGCACTAGGGGAAGCTTTGGGGGCATTATACTGTATAAGGGCAACTGGGGGGGGCATTATACTGTATGGGTGCAGCTATGGGGGCATTATGCTGGATGGGGCATTAAGCTGTATGGGTGCATCTATGGGGCATTATACTTTATGGGGCAGCTGGTACTGTAGCGTCCATGGCCGCGGGCCGTCAGGTTCACTCACCTCCCGACGCCCACAGCCATGGATCTGTGAGCGCTGGTCCCCGTCTCCCTCCTAGGAGACGCCGGCAGCGCTCACTTCCGCTCCGTTCGGCTGTGTCCCGTAGGGTGCACGCGCACACTCGCGCCCGGCCTTAAAGGGACAGTGCGCGCAATAAGGAAATCGTCATCATCATCAACTGCCACGATTTCCTGGTCTATAAGAAGGCCCCTGGCCTTCTAATCCTTGCCTGAGCGTTGTTAGTTTTCCCAGTCTGTCTTGCAAATGGTCCCTTAGTGTTTCCCGTTCCTGTTGTTACCCGTGCCTTGTTCCCCGTGCTTTGCCTTAGTATCAAGTCATGCCACGTCCTGTGTCATCTGCCACGTCCAGAGGAATCTGCCATGTCCTGTGTCGTCTGCCATGTCCAGAGGAATCTGCCACGTCCAGAGGAATCTGCCACGTACTGTGTCATCTGCCACATCCAGAGGAATCTGCCACTTCCTGTGTCATCGGCCACGTCCGGAGGAATCCGCCACGTCCTGTGTCATCTGCCACGTCCGGAGGAATCCGCCACGTCTGGCGCAACTTGCGGCTCCTGTGTCATCCGCCACGTTTGGCACCATCCGCTGCACCCATCTCATCTGTGCCAGAGCTGCGGCCACCATCTGGACTATTCAGGTACCCTTGTGTGGGACATTGTATTTCTGGGGTTTCCTGTGCTTTGGCCAGCTGCCTTCCCGCTACGCGGTACGGCCTAGTGGGTCCACTAACCTGCTTCGTGACAGGTACCATGCGCAGTGGACATTTTACAATGCCAGTGTGAACATGCTTTGTCTTGCTGCAATGAATGTATAATAATACACTAATTATACTATATTATTGGCCTTTGTACCTTCCTAATTTAGATACTTAATATCTGTGTTCAGTATATTTTTTTATTACAGTGAAGCATTTTATCCCTTGCTGATTTTGTAAGTTTGTCCACTGTCAAAGACATGAACAGTCTAGAATTTTTAGGCTAGGTTAATTTTACCAGTGAGAGATAGATTATGTATTTTAAAAAAAAAACAGAAAAGCACATAGTCAAAATGATATATATTTATTTGCATTGTGCACAGAGAAATAAGTATTTGATCCCCTACCAACCATTAAGAGTTCAGCCTCCTCCAGACCAGTTACACGCTCCAAATCAACTTGGTGCCTGCATTAAAGACAGCTGTCTTACATGGTCACCTGTATAAAAGACTCCTGTCCACAGACTCAATTAATCAGTCTGACTCTAACCTCTACAACATGGGCAAGACCAAAGAGCTTTCTAAGGATGTCAGGGACAAGATCATAGACCTGCACAAGGCTGGAATGGGCTACAAAACCATAAGTAAGACGCTGGGTGAGAAGGAGACAACTGTTGGTGCAATAGTAAGAAAATGGAATACATACAAAATGACTGTCAATCGACATCGATCTGGGGCTCCATGCAAAATCTCACCTTGTGGGGTATCCTTTATCCTGAGGAAGGTGAGAGCTCAGCCGAAAACTACACGGGGGGAACTTGTTAATGATCTCAAGGCAGCTGGGACCACAGTCACCAAGAAAACCATTGGTAACACATTATGCCGTAATGGATTAAAATACTGCAGTGCCCGCAAGGTCCCCCTGCTCAAGAAGGCACATGTACAGGCCCGTCTGAAGTTTGCAAATGAACATCTGGATGATTCTGAGAGTGATTGGGAGAAGGTGCTGTGGTCAGATGAGACTAAAATTGAGCTCTTTGGCATTAACTCAACTCGCCGTGTTTGGAGGAAGAGAAATGCTGCCTATGACCCAAAGAACACCGTCCCCACTGTCAAGCATGGAGGTGGAAACATTATGTTTTGGGGGTGTTTCTCTGCTAAGGGCACAGGACTACTTCACCGCATCAATGGGAGAATGGATGGAGCCATGTACCGTCAAATCCTGAGTGACAACCTCCTTCCCTCCACCAGGACATTAAAAATGGCTCGTGGCTGGGTCTTCCAGTACGACAATGACCCAAAACATACAAACAAGGCAACAAAGGAGTGGCTCAAAAAGAAGCACATTAAGGTCATGGAGTGGCCTAGCCAGTCTGCAGACCTTAATCCCATCGAAAACTTATGGAGGGAGCTGAAGATCCGAGTTGCCAAGCGACAGCCTCGAAATCTTAATGATTGACAGATGATCTGCAAAGAGGAGTGGGCCAAAATTCCATCTAACATGTGTGCAAACCTCATCATCAACTACAAAAAACGTCTGACTGCTGTGCTTGCCAACAAGGGTTTTGCCACCAAGTATTAAGTCTTGTTTGCCAAAGGGATCAAATACTTATTTCTCTGTGCAAAATGCAAATAAATATATATAATTTTGACTATGTGATTTTCTGTTTTGTTTTTTTAATATAATCTATCTCTCACTGGTAAAATTAACCTAGCCTAAAAATTCTAGACTGTTCATGTCTTTGACAATGGGCAAACGTACAAAATCAGCAAGGGATCAAATACTTATTTCCTTCACTGTATATGGGGTATTTCATGAAATTGCACTTCACTTCCAATTATTGAATACTTTTGCATTGCATATATATATATATATATATATATATATATATATATATATGTATATATATATATATATAATGGATGTAATGGATGTATTAATTTATTACTGTACTGTATGTAATTCCTATTTATATCTGCCACCTTGCACTTTGTAATTACTTGAGAAAGGTTCAGATGTGACCCGAAGCTTCGCTCACTTTGTGGTGATTAATCCAGCATTGCTTTAATTCCCCCTGAAGTCCTGGTGCTATTACTTTTTCCATTGTTTGCCTTATCCATTTCAAGTTAGAAATCTGATTCAATCCTTGCGCTAATTTGTACATAGCCGGATTTACAGTATTTTAAGCAGCGCTGTGTTGGACTTTTTTGGGGGGGAAAAAAATAAAAAATAAAAAATAAATATATATATATATATATATATATATATATATATATATATACACTATATGGGCATAAGTACTGGGACATCAATTAATCTTTAAGTTCAGGTGTTTCATTCAGTCCTTTACCACAGGTGTATAACAGAAACATTTGTGATTTTTTTTATAATGTAAAATTTTTATTAATTTCAAAGTTGAAATAACTAACAAAAAACAATGTCAGCCATAATAAATGTATACATATTTTCACGTTGGGTACGTTGACCCACTGGGCCGTACCGCCTTGACGGTATGGCAGCTAGCCAACAGGACACAGGTCACAGTCTATAGTTCGTATAGTGTACCTGTGGTAGCTCAGACAGTAGCAAGATAGGCTCGGCTGGGACTAGGCAGCAGGCAGGAGCCAGGCGTGGTGTAGCAGAACAGGCGTGGAGTACAGCACAGCATGATTTCTGCTCAACGCGGTACTAGAGCAGGATAGCACGGGATACAGGTTACAGGTAGCAGGAACGCGAAACACTGGGAACTGGGAAACACTAGGAGACCATTTGCTTAGACAGACTAGGGTACGACAACAAGGGTCAGGCAAGGGAGGAAGGGTCTGGGCCCCTCTTATAGTCCAGGGTGCTCATCGGCTAATTTTGTACTATTTTCAGGTGCGCGCGCTGGCCCTTTAAGAGTAGGCACGAGCGTGCGCGTGCACCCTACGGGACCCGGTCGTGAGAAGCGGAAGTGAGTGCTGGCATCTCCTGAGGAGGAGATAGGGACCAGCGCTCACAGTCCCATGGCTGCGGGCGTCAGGAGGTGAGTGAGCCTGACGGCCCGCGGCCATGGGCATGACAGTATCCCCTCCCTTACGCCCAGGGGTGGTATCCGGCCGGCTTGCCCCGGCTCCCCCGAACTGGTTGTTAAAATTACAGCCAGTTTGCAGAACTGGGTGAAGCGGGAAGCTGGAGCTGCTCCCCTGCACTCAATTGTATTCGCGTCCTTAGGATGCGGATACAATTGACTTCGCTAGCGCAGCCCTGGCGAGGCACATGACGCCTCGCCATTCGGCGCTTTAGTGATGATGCAGTCAGCGATGATGTCATCGTTCCGCTGGAGGAGGACTGGCGGGCTGGAGGACGGAGCGGGAACGGGACAGGTAAGAAATATATATTTTTTCCTTCTACAGTGGGCAGCGTTTTATATAGTCCCTAGTAGCTACAGGGGACTATATAGGGAACATAAACTACAGGAGACAATACATAGGTAGCAGTAGCTACAGGGGACTATATAGGGAACATAAACTACGGAGGACAATACACAATACATAGGTAGCAGTAGCTACAGGGGACTATATAGGGAACAGTTGCTACAGGGGACTATACAGGGAACAGTTGCTACAGGGGGCTATATAGGGAACAGTAGCTACAGGGGACTATATAGGGGCCCTTATCTACAGGGAATGCCTCAGGGGTCCCTATCTACAGGGGGCACTATACAGGGAACGCTACTGTGAATGCCACAAGGGGCACTATCTACAGGGAACGGTGCATGGGGCACTATCCACAGGGAACGCGACTACCTACAGAAGGCTCTATGGGGAGCACTATCTACAGAGGGCTCTATGGGGAGATCTATCTATAGAGGGCTCTACTGGGAGCACTATCTACAAAGGGCTCTATGAGGGGCACTATCTACAGGGGGCTCTATGAGGGGCACTATCTACTTGGGCATTGTGTGTGGTGCATTACTTTACAGTGTTTGACACAATTTTATTCAGGGGTACAGTGTATGTTACTGTTATATTCAGGGGCACAGTGTGTAGCACTATTATATTCGGGGACACAGTGTATGATACTATTATATTTAGTGGCATAGAGTGTGGTACCATAAGAATTTGCTCTCCGTTTATAGGTGCAGAAATGTTGAAAAAGTGAGCTTCCGAAGACATCTGATTGAGCAAATTGACCCATTTCCGTAGAAATGGGTCATGGCCAGGAGACATCATAGAGTTCTGGACCAGATGGAAAAGTAAAGAGAAAAAGAACAAATCTGAGAAGTCGTTACCGGTGAGTCACTAAATGTAAATGTTTATTCTACCTGTGACTGCTCAGTACTGTAGTCACTGTATGATCTGCAGCGAGATGATGTGTGTATTTTTTGTGAAACCGCAACTCCCAGCATATCCTTACCATCATTCTGGCTATATTGGGAGCTGTAGTTTTATTCTGTACAAACTTATATGGTAGGGGTTAAACTAAATTTGCTAATTATCTCTGTACTGAGCTGTATTTGTATTGGTGCTGTATATATGTACTGAGCTTTGTTCTGGTGCTGTATATATATGTACAACTCCAGAACCAAGCTCCGTACTTAAATACAGCACCAGAACAAAGCTCAGTACTTAAATACAGCATCAGAACCAAGCTCAGTACATATATACCCACCAGAACCAAGCTCAGTACATATATACAGCAACAGAACCAAACTCATACACATATCTACCCCCCAGAACCAAGCTCAGTACATATATATCAGAACAACCAAGATCAAAACATATATAATTCAATTCAAAAAGTGAAACATATATTCTATAGATTCATTACACACAGGGGGATCTATTTCCAGCATTTTTTTCTTTTAATGTTGATGATTATGGGAACAGTTAATGAAAACACAAAATTTAGTGTCTCAGAAAATTGGAATACTATATAAGCCCAATTTCAAAAATTATTTTTTAATACCGAAATGTTGTCCTACTGAAAAGTATGTCCAGTATGTGCCCTCCATACTTGGTCGGGGTTCCAACTGTGCGTAAATTACTGAATCAATGCGGCATGGCATGGAGGCGATCAGCCTGTGGCAATGCTGAGGTGTTATCAATGCGGCGCGGCATGGAGGCGATTAGCCTGTGACACTGCTGAGGTGTTATCAATGCGGTGTGGCATGGAGGCGATTAGCCTGTGGCACTGCTGAGGTGTTATCAATGCGGCGTGGCATGGAGGCGATTAGCCTGTGACACTGCTGAGGTGTTATCAATGCGGCGTGGCATGGAGGCGATCAGCCTGTAGCACTGCTGAGTTGTTATCAATGCAGAGTGCTATGGAGGCAATCATCCTGTGGCACTGCAGAGCTGTTATAGAAGCCCAGGTTTCTTCATCACTGACTGTGGAAACTGCATAAAGTAAATTTTGCATTTCATTTGGAAATCTCGGTCCCAGAGTCTGGAGGAAGAGTGGAGAGGCGTCAATCCAAGTGTCTTGTGGTCCAGTGTGAAGTTTCCACAGTCAGTGATGGTTTGGGGGGGCCATGTCATCTGCTGGTGTTCATCCACTGTGTTATATCAAGTACAGAGTCAGCGCAACGTCTAGCAGGAAATTTTCGAGCACTTCATGCTTCCCTCTGCTGACAAGCTTTATGGAGATGTTGATTTCATTTTCCAGCAGGACTCGGCACCTGCCCACACTGCCAAAAGTACCAATACCTGGTGTAATAACCACAGTATCACTGCGCTTGATTGGCCAGTAAACTCATCGGACCTAAACCCCATAGAGAATCTATAGGGTATTGTCAAGAGGAAGATGAGACACCAGGCCCAACAATGCAGACGAGCTGAAGGCCGCTATCCAAGAAACCTGAGCTTCCACAACACCTCAGCAGTTGATCTGTTCTGTCTCCTAGCTTTGCTATATCTTTCCTCATCTCTGCCAACACGGATTTAAAATCAAACATCAGAGAGGTATGCAGGGAGTTAAGCCTAGAATGCATGACCGTTTTAGATAAACAGAGTGCTATCCACTTTCTTCAATTCCAGACAGCTCAGAAAGCTGATCCCCAGAGCACGCTGGAGAAACCGCCAGCAATGGCGGTGCCACGCGTGTAGAGGAAGGCCCAGGAACAGATCCTTTAACAAAGAACTCGGTCAGCTTCGCTGGTGAGGTAGTCTTTCTTCCTTTCCCTCATGATATGACCGAGGTGTTCGCGGATGCAGAGGATCCAAAACGGAGTCGCTTAAGCCGGAGTGTGCTTCCAGGTGAGGATTATCAGTCGGAGATCCCGCTTCAAGCAATCAGCGCCATTAGCAGTCAGGCCACGCCCCCGCCTTTACAAACATTAGTGATAGAATGGGTTATAGTAAAGAGGTCACTGAATTCCAGCGCGGTCCTGTAATAGGACGTCACCGATGTAACAAGACAGTTCCTGAAATTCCTTCCCTCCTAGATATTCTACCATCATCTGTGAGTGATATTATTGTGAAATGGAAGGAACCGCAGCAACTCAGCCACGAAGTGCAGACCACGTAAAGTTACAGAGCGGGGGCGGCGAGTGCTGAGGCGCATAGTGCAAAAAAGTCGCCAATGCTCTGCTGACTCCATAACTGCAGAGTACAGACCTCCTCTGACATTAACATTTGCACAAAATCTGTGCCCCGGGAGCTACATGGCATGGGGGCTGAGAAGCTGATTGCCAGCCTTACATCACCAAGCACAATGCCAAGCGTCAGATGAAATGGTGTAAAGCCGCCGCCACTGTATTCTGGAGCAGTGGAAACGTGTTCTGTGGAGTGACGCTTCTCTATCTGGCAGTCTGAAGGATGAGTCTGGGTTTGGTAAATGCCAGGACAACGTTACATGCCTGACTGCATTGTGCCAGCTGTAAAGTTTGGTGGAGGAGGGATAATTCTATGGGGTTGTTTTTAGGGGTCGGCTCCTTAGTTCAAGTGAAGGGAAATCTTAATTCTTCAGCATGACAAGACATTTTACACAATTGTAGCTTCCAACTTGGGAACAGTTTGGGGTTTGGCATTTTTCTGTTCCAGCATGACTGCGCCCCAGTGCACAAGGTCCATAAAGACATGGTTGGGTGAGGGGTTTGGTGTGGAAGAACTTGACAGAGCTGGGTTTGACATTTTCCACAACCTCTCATGATATAACCCCTTGTTATCTCTGGTTTTCTATAGTTGAACCCACTGAGCTATCAGAGTATTGCAACTGCAGACAAATTCAGCTCTTCTACATCTGTACATCCCAAGACGTTACCATATGCAGTCGTTGATCTGGGTCATCTATCTACAGTCATATGACTTTACCGTCTACTCTAGATGGTGTTTGAGTTTATATTTTTATTGGAGCACAGGAAATCCTGTACCCGAGTGTAATGAACACAGACGCTCTTCATGTATCTTGCAACAACCAACAAACAGCAAGTTCATCAGAGACTTCAGACCTGCTATAAGTGTTTACCGAACAACTTTTCTTTGCAAGTGTTGAAGGAGCAGGACTGGGTTTCCACAATGCACAATGCACAGGTCCCTGATCACTACTCCTAGCCTCTCTACTGGGATCCACATGTCATACATACCAAATAGTTTATTTTTGTTCTTCTTTTTAACTTTTATTTACTTTCAAAATATGTAACCTCTCCAGAGCAGGAAAATAAGAAAAATAAGAATTTAGAAATACTGTAGCAGATTTAGTAATAATAGACAGTCTTAAATTTAGATAGCTTAAAATTAGACTAGTTCAGCCAAATTGACCACAGTGGCTCATGACGGATGATACATTTGGTGCATTTGTAGACTCTTCTGTCTAACCTTATACCTCCTCTTGGTTGCTTTAGTTGAAACCACTTTTTTGCACCAAAATAATGCAGCATTTTAGACCACGCCTCTTTTCCAATAATTGAAGAGGATTTGTGGGGAAAAATGTTTTCCCCATAGATATGTTTCACTTTAGCCCCACCCCAAATAATTGAACTCATCATAAATACATACCTATAGCATACCTCTAAATTATAGTCATATAGTAACCAAATTATACCATTAAGAAAGGACTAAATAATGCCAAAGTGACCGACACCAGGAACTTCTGCACCTTAGAGTGACTAAATAATACCGTCATACATTGACTGAATGATAAAACCAGACAGTGACAGAATAATAATATCATACATTGACTGAATAATATCGTCATATGTCGAATGAATAATACCACCATACAGTGACTGAGTAATATCACCATACACTGACTAACTAATACCACCATACACTGACTGAATAATACTACCATGCACTGACTGAATAATACCACCATACAGTGACTGAGTAATACCGCCATACACTGACTGAATAATACCACCATACACTAACTGAATCATACTACCATGCACTGACTGAATAATATCACCATACAGTGACTGAAAAATACCACCATACACTGACTGACTAATACCCCCATACAGTGACTGAATAATACCACCATACAGTGACTGAGCAATACCGCCATACACTGACTGAATAATACCACCATACAGTGACTAAATAATACCACTATACACTGACTGAATAATACCACCATACAGTGACAGAATAATACTCCATACAGTGAATAAATAATAGCACCATATATTTACTGAATAATACCACCATACAGTGACTCACTAATACCACCATATAGGGACTAAATAACACTACCATACAGTGACTGAATTATATCCACATACAGTGAATGAATAATACCACCATAGAGTAATTAAATAATACCACCATACAGTGACTGAATAATACCCCATACAGTGACTGAATTATATCCCCATACAGTGACTGAATAATACCACCATAGAGTAATTAAAAAATACAACCATCCAGTGACTGAATAATACCCCCATACAGTGACTGAATAATAGCACCATAAAGTTACTGAATAATACCACCATACAGTGACTGAATAATACCACCATACAGTGACTAAATAATACCACTATAGAGTGACTGAATTATATACCCATACAGTGACTGAATAATAGCACCATACAGTAGCTAAATAATAGCACCATACAGTGACTGAATAATACCCCCATATAGTAACTGAATAATGCCACCATACAGTGACTAAATAATACCACCATACAGTAATACACCAAACAGTGATAATGAATAATACCACAATGCAGTGACCGAATAATACCACCATACAGTGACTAAATAATACCACCATACAGTGACTGAATTATATCCCCATACAGTGACTGAATAATACCATCATACACTAACTAAATAATACAACCATACAGTGACTGAATAATACCCCATATAGTAACTGAATAATTCCACCATACAGTGACTAAATAATACCACCATACAGTAATACACCAAACAGTGATAATGAATAATACCACAATGCAGTGACCGAATAATACCACCATACAGTGACTAAATAATACCACCATACAGTGACTGAATTATATCCCCATACAGTGACTGAATCATACCACCATATAGTAACTGAATAATACCACTATATAGTGACTGAATAATAGCACCATGCAGATACTGAATAATACCACAATGCAGTGACTGAATAATACCACCATACAGTGACTAAATAATACCACCATACAGTGACTGAATTATATCCCCATACAGTGACTGAATCATACCACCATATAGTGACTGAATAATAGCACCATGCAGAAAATAAATAATACCACCATACAGTGACAGAATAATACCACCATACAGTGACTAAATAATACCACCATACAGTGATACAGCATACAGTGATACTGAATAATACCACAATGCAGTGACTGAATAAAACCACCATACAGTGACTAAATAATACCACCATACAGTGACGGAATTATACCCCCATACACTAACTAAATAAAACCACCATACAGTGACTGGACTGAATAATACCACTATACACTAACTAAATAATACAACCATACAGTGACTGAATAATACCCCAATATAGTAACTGAATTATACCACAATACAATGACTGAATTATATCCCCATAGAGCGACCGAATAATACCCCCATACAGTAACGGAATAATACCACCATACAGTGACTAAATAATACCTCCATACAGTAACTGAATAATACCACCATACAGTGACTGAACAATACCACCATAAAGTGACTGAATAATACTACCATACAGTGACTGACCTATATCCCCATACGGTGACTGAATAATACCATCATACAGTGACTGAATAATACCACCATACAGTGCCTGAATAATACCACCATAAAGTGACTGAATAATACTACCATACAGTGACTGACCTATATCCCCATACGGTGACTGAATAATACCATCATACAGTGACTGAATAATACCACCATACAGTGCCTGAATAATACCACTATACAGTGACAGAATTATATCCCCATACAGTGACTGAATAATACCAACATACAGTGCCTAAATAATACCTCCATACAGTGACTGAATGATACCACCATACAGTGACTGAATACCAACATACAGTGACTGAATAACACTACCATACAGTGACTGAATTATATCCCCATAGAGTGACTAAATAATATCACCATACAGAAACTAAAAAATACCACCATACAGTGACTGAATAATACCACCATACAGTGACAAAATAATACCACCATACAGTGACGGAATTATATTCCCATACAGTGACTGAATAATACCACCATACAGTATCTAAATAATACCATCATACAGTGACAGAATAATACCACCATACAGTAACTGAATAATACCACCATACAGTAACTAAATAATACCACCATACAGTGACTGAATAGTACCCCCATATAGTAACTGAATAATATCACCATACAGTGACAGAATAATACCCCATACAGTGACTGAATAATAGCACCATGCAGTTACTGAATAATACTGCAATACAGTCACTAAATAATACCACCATACAGTGAATAAATAATACCACCTTAAAGTGACTGAATAATACCTCCATACGGTGACTGAATAATACCACCATACAGTGACTAAATAATACCACCATACAGTGACTGAATCATATCCCCATACAGTGACTGAATAATACCACCATTCAGTAACTAAATAATACCACCATACAGTGACTGAATAATACCACCATGCAGTGACTAAATAATATCACTATACACTGACTGAATAACACCACCATACAGTAACTGAATAATACTGCCATACAGTAACTGAAGAATACCACCATACATTGACTGAATAAAACCACCATACAGTGACTAAATAATACCACCATACATTGACTGAATATTACCATAATACAGTGACTGAATAATACTACCATACAGTGACTGAATAATACCACCATACAGTGACTGAATAATACCAACATACAGTAAGTTAATAATACCACCATGCAGTGACTACATAATACCACCATACAGTGACTGAATTATATCCCCATACAATGACTAAATAATACCACCATACTGTAACTAAATAATACCACCATACAGTGACTGAATAATACCCTCATACAGTAACTGAATAATACCACCATACAGTGACTGAATAATATCATCATACAGTGACTGAATGATGCCAACATACACTGACTGAACAGTACCACCATACAGTGACTGAATAATATTGCCAAAGTGTCTAAATAATATCACCATACATTGACTGAATATTACCTTAGAGTGACTAAATAATACTGCCATACAGTGACTAAATAATATCACCATACAGTGACTTAATAGTACCAACATACAGTGACTGAATAATACCACCATACCATGACTGAATAATACCACCATACAGTGACTGAATAATACCAACATACAGTGACTGAATAATACTACTATACACTGACTAAAAAATATCACTATACACTGACTGAACAGTACCACCATATAGTGAATGAATAATGTGTCCATAATGTCTAAATAATATCACCATGCAGTGACTGAATAGTACCACCATACAGTGACTAAATAATACTGCCATACAGTGACTGAATAATACCACCATACAGTGACTGAATAATATTGCTATACAGTGACTGAATAATATCATTATACACTGACTAAATAATACCACCATACAGTGACTGAATAATATCACCATACAGTGACTAAATAATACTGACATACAGTGACTGAATATTACCACCATACAGTGATGGAATAATACCACCATACAGTGACTGAATAATACCACCATACAGTGACTGAATAATACTGCCATACAGTGACTGAATAATACCACCATACACTGACTAAATAATACCACCATACAGTAACTGAATAATACCACCATACAGTGACTGAATAATACCACCATACAGTGACTGAATAAAATCACCATACAGTGACTGAATAATATAATTATACACTGACTGAATAATACCACCATACAGTGACTGAATGATGCCACAATACATTGACTGAATTGAATGAATAATGTGTCCATAGTGTCTAAATAATATCACCATACCATGACTGAATAGTACCACCATACAGTGACTAAATAATACTGCCATACAGTGACTGAATAATACCACCATACAGTGACTCAATAATATTTCTATACAGTTACTGAATAATATCATTATACACTGACTAAATAATACCACCATACAGTGACTGAATAATACCACCATGCAGCGACTGAATAATACCACTATACAGTGACTGAATAATACTGCCATACAGTGACTGAATAATACCACCATACAGTGACTGAATAATATTGCTATACAGTGACTGAATAATATCATTATACACTGACTAAATAATACCACCATACAGTGACTGAATAATACCACCATGCAGTGACTGAATAATATCACCATACAGTGACTAAATAATACTGACATACAGTGACTGAATATTACCACCATACAGTGATGGAATAATACCACCATACAGTGACTGAATAATACCACCATACAGGGACTGAATAATACCACCATACAGTGACTGAATAATACCACCATACAGTGACTAAATAATACTGCCATACAGTGACTGAATAATACCACCATACACTGACTAAATAATACCACCATACAGTGACTGAATAATACCACCATACAGTGACTGAATAACACCACCATACAGTGACTGAATAATATCACCATACAGTGACTGAATAATATCATTATACACTGACTGAATAATACCACCATACAGTGACTGAATAATACCACCATACAGTGACTGAATAATACCACCATACAGTGACTGAATAATATCACTATACACTGACTAAAAAATATAACTATGCACTGACTGAATAACACCACCATACAGTGACTGAATGATGCCACAATACATTGACTGAATTGAATGAATAATGTGTCCATAGTGTCTAAATAATATCACCATACCGTGACTGAATAGTACCACCATACAGTGACTAAATAATACTGCCATACAGTGACTGAATAATACCACCATACAGTGACTCAATAATATTTCTATACAGTGACTGAATAATATCATTATAAACTGACTAAATAATACCACCATACAGTGACTGAATAATACCACCATGCAGCGACTGAATAATACCACTATACAGTGACTGAATAATACTGCCATACAGTGACTGAATATTACCACCATACAGTGATGGAATAATACCACCATACAGGGACTGAATAATACCACCATACAGTGACTGAATAATACCACCATACAGTGACTGAATAATACCACCATACAGTGACTGAATAATACCACCATACAATGACTGAATAATACCACCATACAGTGACTGAATAATACCCTGCCATACAGTGACGGAATAATACCACCATACACTGACTAAATAATACCACCATACAGTGACTGAATAATACCACCATACAGTGACTGAATAATATCGCCATACAGTGACTGAATAATATTATTATACACTAACTGAATAATACCACCATACTGTGACTGAATAATACCACCATACAGTGAGTGAATAATATTGCTATACAGTGACTGAATAATATCATTATACACTGACTAAATAATACCACCATACAGTGACTGAATAAAACCACCATGCAGCGACTGAATAATATCACAATACAGTGACTAAATAATACTGCCATACAGTGACTGAATAATACCACCATACAGTGATGGAATAATACCACCATACAGTGACTGAATAATACCACCATACAGGGACCGAATAATACCGCCATGCAGTGACTGAATAATACCACCATACACTGACTAAATAATACCACCATACAGTGACTGAATAATACCACCATAGAGTGACTGAATAATACCACCATACAGCGACTGAATAATATCGCCATACAGTGACTGAATAATATCATTATACACTGACTAAATAATACCACCATACAGTGACTGAATAATACCACCATACAGTGACTGAATAATACCACTATACACTCAATAAATAATATCACCATACCATGACTGAATAGTACCACCATACAGTGACTAAATAATACTGCCATACAGTGACTGAATAATACCACCATACAGTGACTGAATAATATTTCTATACAGTGACTGAATAATATCATTATACACTGACTAAATAATACCACCATACAGTGATGGAATAATACCGCCATACAGTGACTGAATAAAACCACCATATAATGACTGAATAATACCACCATACAGTGACTGAATATTACTGCTATACAGTGACGGAATAATACCACTATACACTGACTAAAAAATATCACTATACACTGACTGAATAACACCCCCATACGGTGACTGAATATTACTGCCATACAGTGACGGAATAATACCACCATACACTGACTAAATAATACCACCATACAGTGACTGAATAATACCACCACACAGTGACTGAATAATATCGCCATACAGTGACTGAATAATATCATTATACACTGACTGAATAATACCACCATACACTGACTAAATAATACCACCATACAGTGACTGAATAATACCACCATACAGTGACTGAATAATATTGGCATACAGTGACTGAATAATATCACTATACACTGACTGAATAATACCACCATACAGTGACTGAATAATACCACCATACACTGACTGAATATTACCACCATACACTGACTAAAGAATACCACCATACAGTGACTGAATAATACCACCATACAGTGACTGAATAATACCGCCATACAGTGCCTGAATAATACCACCATACAGTGACTAAATAATACCACCATACAGTGACGGAAAAATACTGCCATACAGTGACTGAATAATACCACCATACAGTGACGGAATAATACCACCATACAGTGACTGAATAATACCACCATACAGTGACTGAATAATATCGCCATACAGTGACGGAATAATATCATTATACACTGACTGAATAATACGACCATACAGTGACTGAATAGTACCACCATACAGTGACTGAATAATACCACCATACAGTGACTGAATAATACCGCCATACAGTGACTGGATAATACCACCATACAGTGACTGAATAATATCACCATACACTGACTGAATAATACCACCATACAGTGACTGAATAATACCGCCATACAGTGACTGAATAATACTGCCATACAGTGACTGAATAATTCCACCAAATAGTGACTGAATAACACCAACCTACTTTAAATAAAGAATACAATTTTATGAAGGAGGTGCTGGATTCAACGTATTTTTCCACTTTATCGAATTGTTCTTGGAAACCAGCAAGGTAACTATGTACTCTAGGATTTTAAGGACACGGTACATGAAAAAGGAGATGTGGTGAGCAACATTGTGTTTTCTATTACCACAATACAGTGACTGAATAATACCACCATACTGTGACTGAATACCACCATACACTAACTAAATAATATCACTATACACTGACTGAATAAAACCACCATACAGTGACTGAATATTACCACCATACAGTGACTGAATAATATCGCCATACAGTGACGGAATAATATCATTATACACTGACTGAATAATACCACCATACAGTGACTGAATATTATCACCATACACTGACCTGATAATACCACCATACAATGACTGAATAATACCACCATACAGTGACTGAATAGTACCACCATACAGTGACTGAATAATACCACCATACAGTGACTGAATAATACCACCATACAGTGACTGAATAATATCACCATACACTGACTGAATAATACCACCATACAGTGACTGAATATTATCACCATACACTGACCTGATAATACCACCATACAATGACTGAATAATACCACCATAAAGTGACTGAATACACAATGACTGAATAATACCACCATACAATGACTGAATAATACCGCCATACAATGACTGAATAATACCACCATACAGTGACTGAATAATATCACCATACACTGGCTGAATAATACCACCATACAGTGACTGAATATTATCACCATACACTGACCTAATAATACCACCATACAATGACTGAATAATATCACCATACAGTGACTGAATAATACCACCATACAATGACTGAATAATACCACCATACAATGACTGAATAATACTATAATACTGCCATACAGTGACTGAATAATATCACCATACAGTGACTGAATAATTCCACCAAATAATGACTGAATAACACCAACCTACTTTAAATAAAGAATACAATTTTATGAAGGAGGTGCTGGATTCAACGTATTTTTCCACTTTATCGAATTGTTCTTGGAAACCAGCAAGGTAACTATGTACCAAAAAAAGAAAAAGAAAAAAGATCCAGAAATATATCAAGGCACTCTCAGGTAAACATAATTGATATAAAGTCAATTTTATTTAAACCTCCGAATATTTTCACATACATTAATATATACATACAAAAAGTTTAAAAAAAAAATCTCCTGGCCAAGAGAGGAAGGATGACATATAATCTGATACACCTTTACATATTAATTAATTCCCTCATATAATACGTTTGTTCTCCCTAAGCATAGGGACAGATAATAAATTTGGAACAATCGCTAGGTTGTATTCACACTTGCGTTTTTTGACAAAATAAATTTTATATCCTCAAGGTGGCCACCATACCTATTTATGACAAGTGGAAATATTTTAAAGATATAATCTCCTATGTAGTGAAATTCCAATCCTGGGAGAATGACAAACCCATGGTACATAAGCTGTTTGGATGGCAGATTTTTATATTGTTTAGCTCTTCCCTCCTATTGCATACAGCCTTGGATTTTGGGGATGATAAATAATAATAGGCAGTCCATTTGGTAGACGCAAGGTCTAAATAAATCCCCCTCGATCCTCTTTGTTCAAAAGGCAATCAATTTTCCAAGATTACGTATGGTTACTTGTATTTTTACCTCTAATGTTTCCGGTGAGCCTCTGTAATCCATATGCGGGAGCAATCTGTAAACAGGTGGGACGAAAAGGCCTTCCAAAGTCAAATTCCAGGCTATATATTCATCTGTTTCTCAGCCCACTTTAGAGCTCCACCGCAAGGTCGGATGGCTTTAGATTTTCTTCTGAATATCCGCTTATTCCACACCGTGCACAAGGAGGCACAAGGTCCGGGAGGGCAAGAGCATATGCCGGCAGTAAGGTGAATTATAATTCACATGATGTCTCCTTCCATATCATGTCTCCAGATTTGGTCAGGGATTTGCAGGGCCAGGTATAGACGTCACTACCTGCCCAGCTTGATTAAGTCAGCTGACGCGTTTCATCCCTACACGGGATTTCCTCAGAGCCGTTTTAGCAAGTGTAGCCAAGGGCATTGTATTTATAGTGTCCCAACAATTATTTATTGGTTCCTCAATTGCAAATGTAAAGAGGCTTTATTTCATATATATAAAAACAGATGTGTATAGATTATATCAAGTCATCTTTGCACAATATATTTATTTGTAGTTTGCAATTCCAAAAAACAAGAAAACTTTTCTTTTACATTTTATTCAGAACAAATAAATAAATAAATAATTCCTTTTATCATTAACCCACATCTATACGATATTTTGTTTATTAACATAATAGTGGAGGATCAGTGGTATGTCTTCAAAGCTAATACAGATAATCTATTTAGTCTGACACGAATAGCATAGGACAAGGTGATTTTTCATAATAGAACTATTCCAGATTAAAATTTATTCCCGGATCATAGAGAAACGGAAAATCAATTTCTTCCCTTTCCCCAATGCATCCGTTCTGATCATATAGCCAATTTCTCACATTTTTTCGTCATGCACTGACTAGACTATACAGACTCTCGGGGAGGGCAGGGAAACAGGTCTCATGCCAAAGGGCAATATGACCTGTGTCCCCACCCACCCCGAGTGTCCGCAAATCCATTGCCAATCTGCCAGAAAGAAAATTCTTTCAATAATGCGATCTTAATACATAATTTTTATTTATATCACCATTCTATATGGAACCAACAAGATATTCTCTAATCAATATACAAAGTGCCTACTTATGAAGAGGGAGAATTATTTATATTATAGTACAATCTGATCATTTCATAATCTTTTAATATGAGCTTCCAAAAGCCAAAATAGGACCATCTATATAAATATTCCATATTTCAAAGACAGTATTTTCCATTAATTTTAATTCTTTTTGTTTTCATCATATCCCAAAATTATAACCTTTGGATAGAGATATTTCATATGTACTGGAATTACCATTTATTTAAAGGAACCATAAGGAAAACAGATAGACCCATGTATTGGCACCATATAGTATTCATATTCCCCATTGAGAATGAAAATTTAACCGTTTAATTTTCAATTTTTAATTTTAATTTTTTAATTTTTATATTTTATAAATTTTTAATGATAGGGGGCAAGTGGAGACTGCTCTGGACGCTGGTTAACAGCCATCTCAGCAGTAATCAACCTGCTCTCAACATTTTTAATACTCAAAGGAACATATTAAATTTTATTTCGTTATTTAGTCCCTTAGGGTTTAAGGTGCCTAGCGTATAAATCCACATGGTCTCCTTTTGTAGAAGTATACGGTTCCGATCACCCCCTCTTCTATCTTCAAATAATTGATAAATTCCCATGCATTTCAAACCTATAGGTGACTGTCCATGGTGTGTCTTGAAATGTGCTGCTAGTGGGTTCTTCATTTCCCCCTTGGTAATATCCAAAATGTGTTCACTTATACGTATATGTAACTCACGTTTCGTTTTCCCGATATATTGTTTCCCACATGGGCAGGTAACAGAATATACCACCATCGTTGAACGGCAATTAATAAAATTGTAAACATTAAATTCCTTTTTATGTTCACTATCGGAAAAAGTATCTGATTTCGTTACATATTTACAACATCTACACGAGCCACACTTAAACATTCCCTTTGGGCGTTTTTGCAGCCATAGGTCCCTTTCTGGGGTATTTCTCTTAAATTCAGAGCTGACTAATTTGTCCCTTAGTGTAGGTGCCCTTTTGGGGACCATACTTGGAATGTTTCCTACTATTGAATTGATCCTTTTATCCAATGTTAAATGTGGCCAGTTCTTTATCATAAGATTCCGCAGTATATCCCAGTGGGACCCATATCTGGAGATGAATCGGACTCTGTTATCACCATTGTTCCCCTTGTCTCTCTTCATAATTTCCTCTCTATTTTGTCTAAGTGCTCTGTTATATACTTTTTTAATTAATTTTTTAGAGTACCCCCTATTTTTAAAACGGGAGGATAGATCTTGAGCTTCATTTTTAAAGTTTTCAAAATCAGTACAATTCCGTCGAATTCGAAGGAACTCACTGATTGGGATCCCCCTAATTTGAGAGGGCAAATGATGACTACTTGCTGCCAATAGGGTATTACCCGATGTCGGTTTTCGATACGTAGTTGTTTTAAGTCTATTCCCATCCCTATAAATATTGAGGTCGAGAAAACTTATAGTGTTTCTACTATGTGTAAACGTCAAAAGGATATTCAAATTGTTAATGTTGAGACCCCCAATAAATTCATTAAGAGAGTCCAAAGATCCTTTCCAACACAGTAGGACATCATCCATATATCTGAGCCAGGTGAGTGCACACTTCCTGAAGAGGGGATGAGGATATACAATGAACTCCTCCCACCATCCCAGATGTAAACACGCATAGGATGGTGCACAGGAGGATCCCATGGCCGTTCCATGTGTCTGGCGATAATACTTGCCATCAAAAGAGAAACAGTTATAATTCAAAATGAATTCCAACATCTCTATAATAAACTCATTAGGTTTGAAATTCATGGGAATTTATCAATTATTTGAAGATAGAAGAGGGGGTGATCGGAACCGTATACTTCTACAAAAGGAGACCATGTGGATTTATACGCTAGGCACCTTAAACCCTAAGGGACTAAATAACGAAATAAAATTTAATATGTTCCTTTGAGTATTAAAAATGTTGAGAGCAGGTTGATTACTGCTGGGATGGCTGTTAACCAGCGTCCAGAGCAGTCTCCACTTGCCCCCTATCATTAAAAATTTATAAAATATAAAAATTAAAAAATTAAAATTAAAAATTGAAAATTAAACGGTTACATTTTCATTCTCAATGGGGAATATGAATACTATATGGTGCCAATACATGGGTCTATCTGTTTTCCTTATGGTTCCTTTAAATAAATGGTAATTCCAGTATATATGAAATATCTCTATCCAAAGGTTATAATTTTGGGATATGATGAAAACAAAAAGAATTTGTATTTGTTTTCCCTATGGTTCTTTTAAATAAATGGTAATTCCAGTAGATATGAAATATCTCTATCCAAAGGCTCTAATTTTGGGATATGATGAAAACAAAAAGAATTAAAATTAATGGAAAATACTGTCTTTGAAATATGGAATATTTATATAGATGGTCCTATTCTGGCTTTTGGAAGCTCATATTAAAAGATTATGAAATGATCAGATTGTACTATAATATAAATAATTCTCCCTCTTCATAAGTAGGCACTTTGTATATTGATTAGAGAATATCTTGTTGGTTCCATATAGAATGGTGATATAAATAAAAATTATGTATTAAGATCGCATTATTGAAAGAATTTTCTTTCTGGCAGATTGGCAATGGATTTGCGGACTCTCGGGGTGGGTGGGGACACAGGTCATATTGCCCTTTGGCATGAGACCTGTTTCCCTGCCCTCCCCGAGAGTCTGTATAGTCTAGTCAGTGCATGACGCTAAAAAAGGTGAGAAATTGGCTATATGATTAGAACGGATGCATTGGGGAAAGGGAAGAAATTGATTTTCCGTTTCTCTATGATCCGGGAATAAATTTTAATCTGGAATAGTTCTATTATGAAAAATCACCTTGTCCTATGCTATTCGTGTCAGACTAAATAGATTATCTGTATTAGCTTTGAAGACATACCACTGATCCTCCACTATTATGTTAATAAACAAAATATCGTATAGATGTGGGTTAATGATAAAAGGAATTATTTATTTATTTATTTGTTCTGAATAAAATGTAAAAGAAGTTTTCTTGTTTTTTGGAATTGCAAACTACAAATAAATATATTGTGCAAAGATGACTTGATATAATCTATACACATCTGTTTTTATATATATGAAATAAAGCCTCTTTACATTTGCAATTGAGGAACCAATAAATAATTGTTGGGACACTATAAATACAATGCCCTTGGCTACACTTGCTAAAACGGCTCTGAGGAAATCCCGTGTAGGGATGAAACGCGTCAGCTGACTTAATCAAGCTGGGCAGGTAGTGACGTCTATACCTGGCCCTGCAAATCCCTGACCAAATCTGGAGACATGATATGGAAGGAGACATCATGTGAATTATAATTCACCTTACTGCTGGCATATGCTCTTGCCCTCCCGGACCTTGTGCCTCCTTGTGCACGGTGTGGAATAAGCGGATATTCAGAAGAAAATCTAAAGCCATCCGACCTTGCGGTGGAGCTCTAAAGTGGGCTGAGAAACAGATGAATATATAGCCTGGAATTTGACTTTGGAAGGCCTTTTCGTCCCACCTGTTTACAGATTGCTCCCGCATATGGATTACAGAGGCTCACCGGAAACATTAGAGGTAAAAATACAAGTAACCATACGTAATCTTGGAAAATTGATTGCCTTTTGAACAAAGAGGATTGAGGGGGATTTATTTAGACCTTGCGTCTACCAAATGGACTGCCTATTATTATTTATCATCCCCAAAATCCAAGGCTGTATGCAATAGGAGGGAAGAGCTAAACAATACAAAAATCTGCCATCCAAACAGCTTATGTACCATGGGGTTGTCATTCTCCCAGGATTGGAATTTCACTACATAGGAGATTATATCTTTAAAATATTTCCACTTGTCATAAATAGGTATGGTGGCCACCTTGAGGATATAAAATTGATTTTGTCAAAAAACGCAAGTGTGAATACAACCTAGCGATTGTTCCAAATTTATTATCTGTCCCTATGCTTAGGGAGAATAAACGTATTATATGAGGGAATTAATTAATATGTAAAGGTGTATCAGATTATATGTCATCCTTCCTCTCTTGGCCAGGAGATTTTTTTTTAAAACTTTTTGTATGTATATATTAATGTATCTGAAAATATTCGGAGGTTTAAATAAAATTGACTTTATATAAATTATGTTTACCTGAGAGTGCCTTGATATATTTCTGGATCTTTTTTCTTTTTCTTTTTTTGGTATATATCTTCTTCAGAAATGGCACCGTGCTATATGTATATTGCACTTTTGGGTATTATTTTTGGGTATGGTTTAGCCATAACCTGTTTCTTTTTTGTGTAAGGTAACTATGTACTCTAGGATTTTAAGGACACGGTACATGAATAAGGAGATGTGGTGAGCAACATTGTGTTTTCTATTACCACAATACAGTGACTGAATGATATCACCAGAAAGTGACTAAATAGTTTTGCCAATCTATGACGATTTATAACCACAATATTGTGACTGAATAATATCACCATACACTGACTGAATAATACCACCATACAGTGACTGAATATTATCACCATACACTGACCTGATAATACCACCATACAGTGACTGAATAATACCACCATACAATGACTGAATAATACCGCCATACAATGACTGAATAATACCACCATACAGTGACTGAATAATACCACCATACAATGATTGAATAATACCGCCATACAATGACTGAATAATACCACCATACAGTGACTGAATAATATCACCATACACTGACTGAATAATACCACCATACAGTGACTGAATATTATCACCATACACTGACCTAATAATACCACCATACAGTGACTGAATAATACCACCATACAGTGACTGAATAATACCACCATACAGTGACTGAATAATATCACCTTACAGTGACTGAATATTATCACCATACAGTGACTGAATATTATCACCATACACTGACTGAATAATACCACCATACAGTGACTGAATATTATCACCATACACTGACCTGATAATACCACCATACAATGACTGAATAATATCACCATACACTGACTGAATAATACCACCATACAGTGACTGAATATTATCACCATACACTGACCTGATAATACCACCATACAATGACTGAATAATACCACCATACAGTGATTGAATAATACCACCATACAGTGACTGAATAATACCACCATACAATGACTGAATAATACCACCATACACTGACTGAATAATACCACCATACAGTGACTGAATAATACCACCATACAATGACTGAATAATACCGCCATACAATGACTGAATAATACCGCCATACAATGACTGAATAATACCACCATACAGTGACTGAATAATATCACCATACACTGACTGAATAATACCACCATACAGTGACTGAATATTATCACCATACACTGACCTAATAATACCACCATACAGTGACTGAATAATACCACCATACAGTGACTGAATAATACCACCATACAGTGACTGAATAATATCACCTTACAGTGACTGAATATTATCACCATACAGTGACTGAATATTATCACCATACACTGACTGAATAATACCACCATACAGTGACTGAATATTATCACCATACACTGACCTAATAATACCACCATACAATGACTGAATAATACCACCATACAATGACTGAATAATACCACCATACAATGACTGAATAATACCACCATACAATGACTGAATAATACCGCCATACAGTGACTGAATAATACTGCCATACAGTGACTGAATAATATCACCATACAGTGACGGAATAATACCACCATACAGTGACTGAATAATACCGCCATACAATGACTGAATATTACCACTATACAGTGACTGAATAATACTGCCATACAGTGACTGAATAATATCACCATACAATGACTGAATAATACCGCCATACAGTGACTAAATAATACCACCATACAGTGACTAAATAATACCACCATACACTGACCTAATAATACCACCATACAATGACTGAATAATACCACCATACAATGACTGAATAATACCACCATACAATGACTGAATAATACCACCATACAATGATTGAATAATACCGCCATACAGTGACTGAATAATACTGCCATACAGTGACTGAATAATATCACCATACAGTGACTGAATAATACCACCATACAGTGACTGAATAATACCGCCATACAATGACTGAATATTACCACTATACAGTGACTGAATAATACTGCCATACAGTGACTGAATAATATCACCATACAGTGACTGAATAATACCACCATACAATGACTGAATAATACCGCCATACAGTGACTAAATAATACCACCATACACTGACCTAATAATACCACCATACAATGACTGAATAATACCACCATACAATGACTGAATAATACCACCATACAATGACTGAATAATACCACCATACAATGATTGAATAATACCGCCATACAGTGACTGAATAATACTGCCATACAGTGACTGAATAATATCACCATACAGTGACTGAATAATACCACCATACAGTGACTGAATAATACCGCCATACAATGACTGAATATTACCACTATACAGTGACTGAATAATACTGCCATACAGTGACTGAATAATATCACCATACAGTGACTGAATAATACCACCATACAGTGACTGAATAATACCGCCATACAATGACTGAATATTACCACTATACAGTGACTGAATAATACTGCCATACAGTGACTGAATAATATCACCATACAATGACTGAATAATACCGCCATACAGTGACTGAATAATACCACCATACAGTGACTGAATAATTCCACCAAATAGTGACTGAATAATACCACCATACAGTGACTGAATAATACTGCCATACAGTGACTGAATAATATCACCATACAGTGACTGAATAATACCACCATACAGTGACTGAATAATACCGCCATACAATGACTGAATATTACCACTATACAGTGACTGAATAATACTGCCATACAGTGACTGAATAATATCACCATACAGTGACTGAATAATACCACCATACAGTGACTGAATAATACCGCCATACAATGACTGAATATTACCACTATACAGTGACTGAATAATACTGCCATACAGTGACTGAATAATATCACCATACAATGACTGAATAATACCGCCATACAGTGACTGAATAATACCACCATACAGTGACTGAATAATTCCACCAAATAGTGACTGAATAATACCACCATACAGTGACTGAATAATACTGCCATACAGTGACTGAATAATATCACCATACAGTGGCTGAATAATTCCACCAAATAGTGACTGAATAACACCAACCTACTTTAAATAAAGAATACAATTTTATGAAGGAGGTGCTGGATTCAACGTATTTTTCTACTTTATCGAATTGTTCTTGGAAACCAGCAAGGTAACTATGTACTCTAGGATTTTAAGGACACGGTACATGAAAAAGGCGATGTGGTGAGCAACATTGTGTTTTCTATTACCACATTACAGTGACTGAATGATATCACTAGAAAGTGACTAAATAGTTTTGCCAATCTATGACGATTTATAACCACAATATTGTGACTATATAATACTGCCATAAAGTGTCCGATTTGTACCATAATGAATACACTACCAATCAGGTATCTTTAGAACTAGAATAAATAACAAATAACCTCTTCCCGCCGCACCCATTTTTTTTTTTTTTAATTTGAGTCCTAACTTTTTTATTTTTCTGTTGACATTGTTTTATGTAGAACAAGTTGTAGTTTTTAAAGCCACCATTTATTGTACTATCTAATGTAATGCAAAACTGAAAAAAATGTTGTGGGTGGAATAGAAAAAAAAATTTTGATTTTATCATTGTGTTTTGAATTTCACTTTTGCGTTCAAAAACACGTTACCTTTATGCTGCGGGTCAATATGATACCAAATTTATATTGTTTTTTTTATGCTTTATGACTTTTACAAAATATAAAACATTTGCTAAAAAATTATGTTTTCTTTCGCCATATTTTGAGATTCATAACTTTTTTATTTTTCCGTTGATGGAGCTGTATGAGGGTTTGTTTTTTTGCCAGGTGAGCTGTCGTTTTTAGTGGTACCATTTTGGTGTGCATACGGCTTTTTGATCAATTTTATTCAATTTTCTTGTGGGAGGGGAGATAATAAAAAACAGCAATTCTGGAGGGTTTTTCTGTTTGTTTTTTAGAGCATTCCGTTTGGGGGATGAATAATGTTGTATTGTAATAGTTTACACTTTTATTATATGTTGTGAAATCCTGATGGATAATAAATTTAAGGCTTTGTTCACATCTGCATCCTGGTTTCCGTTTAAAACGCAGGGCCACATCCGTCGTAGAACAGAAACCACAGCACTCGACAGACCCCATTGACTTATAATGCGCTCCATCATCTTCCTCGTTCTGTCCCTCGGCATAGTTTAGATTTTTCTGTGGGCTGTGGGGCCTATTCCGAGTTTTTTCTATGGAACCCTTTAATTTCTGCGTACACTCATGTTCTGAGATAATTTTGAACCCTTTTTTTATGAAGTATTTCTCAGTCATGACTTCCAATAATATATATAGACTGGAACGTTATAAAAGTGTCCTATAAGTCTGGTGTAATATCCTATTACCGGTGATATTCACCTTCCGCAGATGATTTTCTACATAACAATGGGACCTTGATTTTAGGAAATTTACCGTTTTCTATCTCATCTAGCTCTTCCATCTGCAGAACAAATACTCAGCAATTATAAATTGTGCGGCTAATTTCCTACACAATACAAATACACAAAGAAGCTGCACGAAAGGTGTATTGTTTTATCAGAAAAGCCCTGAAAATAGAGTCTAATAAACAATAATCAAGTGTCTAGTGAGACTCAATGTGAAGAGGAGGAAGATTCTTATTACATATCTTACAGGGAGAGAAAGATCAATCTGTGATTGAAAGTAGAATAGGTCCTAATCTGCCCAAATCAGAGATTTTAAAGGGAACCGTTTTAGATAGACAGACTAGCGCTGTGCCCGGCGAGTCCTCTACAACTGGACAGTGAATGCTGAAGCAGGGAGCTGATGATTCCCTGCTTCAGCATTGGATTCAACTATATCTGCGTCCTGAGGATGCAGATACAGTTGACATCGGGACAAACCACTACAGCGGGACACCGCCTGGAATCCGGGACTGTCCTGCTGAATTCGGGACGGTTGGGAGATATTAGATAGATAGATAGATAGATAAATACTGGGGTGTAACTGGGAAAGACTGGGCCCCATAGCAAACTTTTGACTGGGCCCCCCTCCCTAGGTGTTACACACAGCCCCCTGTAGATAGTGCCATACAGCGCTCCCTATAGATTCTTCAATACAGCCCCTGTACTTTGTGCCATACAGACCCCCTGTATATAGCACCCCCAAAACAAATAAAACCAAAAAATGTATACTTACCTAGGCTCGTGATGAACGGAGTTTCTCCAAAGCATCCTCAACGCCGATGGGATCCTTGCGGAGGCCAGTGTGATCCAGTGACATCATCACGCCGGCCTGCGCAGGGATCTAGTCCCTGCGCCTGATAGATTGCAGGCTGAATGTGGCCTGAAGCCAGGGGCGGATTGGGAGCTTAAAGTGGCCTTGGAAAAAAAATCTAAAGTGGCCTTGATAATGTAGGTAGGTCAAAATTGGTGGCAGGCGGGGTCAATACAAGTAGGCAGGCAAAAAAAGTCATTAGCCGTAGTCACATTGGTGGTAGGTTCATCCAATGCAAAAATACAAAATCGGAGCATTTACAGTAGGGGGGGCTAACGAACAATTAAGCGAGGCAGGTAGACAGGGCAAATACTACAAAACAGTGGGTGGAGCGAAAAGCCAAATCCCAAACGTCGTGCGTTTTTTTGCCGTGACTACTGTGAAATTACGGCAAAATAAAGCGTTTTTTGCAAAACCACTAAAAAAACTGTAGCATTTAGACACTATATTGAGCTAATTGCAGCAAAAAAAGGGACCAAAACTGCAGCTTGAAAACCCAGCGGTTTCCCACGGGTCGTATACGCTGCGTAAAAACCGTTCAGTGTATCTGACCTGGAACTTGCAGCACCTTCTGTCTGAAAAAGCACACCACATTGTGTTGCGGTTTTTCGAACTAAATTTTTGCTGTGGAATGCCGTGCTGGGGTAAAAATAAAAACGTCCATACTGTCCCCCTCTTTTCTACGCGTAGTCCGGCCTCCCATGATGAAGTTGCAGGCCATGTGACGCTGCAGTCTGTGATTGGCTGCAACGGTCACATGGGATGAAACATCATCCCAGGAGGCCGGACTGCAGGAAGAAGGAGAGAGTTCTTGGTAAGTTAGATTTATTTATTTTTTCCTGAGTTGAGACTTTTGCGGCGGAATCACCGCGATTCCGCCGCAAAAGTCGCAACATTTGACTTTCTGTTGTAGGTTTTGTATCCCCATTAAATTCAAATGGGGAAAACCTGCAATAGAAAATCAACGAAAACGCAGCGTAAATGGGCATGCTGCGGATTTAAATTCCACACCGCAGGTCAATTTATTAATGTTTATGCTGCGCTTTTTTTCCGCAGTGTGGGCATGCGATTTTCTAAATCTCATCCACTTTGCTGCTACTGTAAATGCTATGAAATTTCCACACACAGAATCTGTTGCGGAAATTCCGCAGTATTTACGCCTGAGGCTGGGTTTTCCAAGACACATTTTGACCGTGACGTGTGAACCAAGAGTTATAGAACAGGAGACAGGAGTGGCGCATATTCATGAGGCTAGGTTCATATGCCGCAGTCGTCAAAATGTGTCTTTTACCACACCATTTTGCCCAGATTTTCGGAAAATCGTTGAAAAATGGTGCGGTAAAAATTTTTTTGGACTGCTGCATGTGAAAACAGCATTATGAATGGCGCAATTTTTTTTCACTTTTCCTCTTTCCTTCCCCAGCACATTAAATATAATCCGACATTACCACCCCCCCCCCCCACATTACTCTTACTTTTACTTACTTATTTTACTTTTAGTACGTTGCAGTGCTCTTTCACTATATCCAGTAATTTGCCTTGCTGGACCAACCTCTCGTCATGGCTCCACCCCTGCCTGTAGCCTAGTAAATGACAGAGCAGGGAGATGTATCCCTGCTCTGCCAAAGTTTTCAATAGTATCTGCGCCCCAAGGACGCAGATACTATTGAATGTGGCATCGCTACTGCTGTAGCAGCCATAGCGGCTGCTAGCGGCGCCACCAGACATGCCACGCCACTGGATGGATGAATGGATGGATAGATAGATAGAGACAGACAGACAGACAGATAGATAGATAGATAGATAGATAGTGCCCCCATAGAGCCCCCACACAGTATAATGCCCCTTTAGCTGCCCCCACACAGTAGAATACCCCATAGTGCTGCCCAGACATTAAAATGTCAAATATCTGCCCCCACAAAGTGTAATGCCCACACAAATTTCCCCATACAGTATAATGCCCCATAGCTGCCCCATACAGTATAATGCCTTCATAGCTGCCCTCAAACAGAAGATGCCCCAATAGAGTATAATGCTTACACAAGTTCTCTCATACAGTATAATTCCCCATAGCTGCCCAATACAGTATATTGCCCCATAACTGCCCCATACAGTATAACAGCTTCCTCCATACAATATAACGCCCTCATAGCTGCCCCATAGACTATAATGCCCCTATTGCTTCCCTCAATATAGTATAATGCTCCCACATGTGCCCCATACAGTATAATGCCCCTATTGCTGCCCCAACCATTATAATTTACCCATAGCTGCCTCCATACATTATAGTGCCCCCTTCGTTGCCATTATACAGTATATTTCCCCATAGCTGCCCCCATACACTATAACGCCCCCTTAGCTCCCCCTAGTGCCAATGCCCACATAGCACCACAGTGTCCCCATTATAAAGTGCCCATATAGTGCCACAGTGCCCCCATAGATAGTGCCACCCCCTCTGTAGATAACGCCATTGGAGCTCCCTCTAGGAGCGGAATCCCCGGCCACAGCATCGGCCAAGTGTTCAGTTGCCATAAACGGTGTGCGCATAAATTGGCACAGGGCCCCTATCCTCTCTGGACCCCCATGCCAGAGGCATAAGGAAGCCTGCGCTGCCTGGCATATAACATTTACGGGCCGGATAGCACGGGCCCCCTCATGCCCGGTGGTGTCGCTAGCAGATGACACCAAGCTATGTAATATAGTTCAGTCTATGGAAGATGTTCATGAATTGCAGGTGGATTTAAACAAACTAAGTGTTTGGGCGTCCACTTGGCAGATGAAGTTTAATGTAGATAAATGTAAAGTTATGCATCTGGGTACCAACAACCTGCATGCATCATATGTCCTAGGGGGAGCTACACTGGCGGATTCACTTGTTGAGAAGGATCTGGGTGTACTTGTAAATCATAAACTCAATAACAGCATGCAGTGTCAATCAGCTGCTTCAAAGGCCAGCAGGATATTGTCGTGTATTAAAAGAGGCATGGACTCGCGGGACAGGGATGTAATATTACCACTTTACAAAGCATTAGTGAGGCCTCATCTAGAATATGCAGTTCAGTTCTGGGCTCCAGTTCATAGAAAGGATGCCCTGGAGTTGGAAAAAATACAAAGAAGAGCAACGAAGCTAATTAGGGGCATGGAGAATCTAAGTTATGAGGAAAGATTAAAAGAACTAAACCTATTTAGCCTTGAGAAAAGACGACTAAGGGGGACATGATTAACTTATATAAATATATGAATGGCACATACAAAAAATATGGTGAAATCCTATTCCATGTGAAACTCCCTCAAAAAACAAGGGGGCATTCCCTCCGTCTGGAGAAAAAAAGTTAATTCTTGTCCACTGTCTATTAGTCTGTTAACTGCTTGCATGCTATTCATCTGCCATCTACTCCATTTATGCATCGTCTCCATCTTCTATCACCTTCAGTGTTCAGTTCCGCTCGTCCACTGGTGAGTTACTTGTGCCTTTTATTTTCTGTCAGTGTTGATGCGTGCTTTACCCATGTGACAGCGATTGTCTGGTATTGCGGTCATGAGCACCACCAGCGGTGTAACAATTAGGGTATGTTCACACGGCCTATTTACGGACGTAATTCGGGCGTTTTTGCCCCGAATTACGTCTGAAAATAGCGCCTCAATAGCGCTGACAAACATCTGCCCATTGAAAGCAATGGGCAGACGTTTGTCTGTTCACACGAGGCGTATATTTACGCGCCGCTGTCAAATGACGGCGCGTAAATAGACGCCCGCGTAGAAGAAGTGACCTGTCACTTCTTTGGCCGTAATTGGAGCCGCTATTCATTGACTCCAATGAATAGCAGCGCTAATTACGGCCGTAATTGACGCAGCGTTCAAGCGCCTGCACATGCCGGTACGGCTGAAATTACGGGGATGTTTTCAGGCTGTAACATCCCCGTAATTTCAGCCGTTACGGACCCCCGCCGTGTGAACATACCCTTATGCATTACACTTGATGTTTTATGGATATGCACTTTTTGTATTAGACCTTTTTCTATATGTAGTTATTTTTAGATTCATATATATATATATATATATATATATATACATATATATATATATATATATATTCACATACATATGTAGGTACAATGATATCCTTGTTACATGGTGCTGAATAGCTACTGTGGACATATCGTGGTCATAGTACTGCCTGTTGAACCCATCATTGTGTACACTTTCATTAGTTCAGGGTATTTGATACTATGCAGGCAATAAAAATATAAAAAGCAAAGGATTTGTGTATTCGGCTCGTAACATTTTTATTCATGTGCGAGCTAATAGTTCCAGAAGTAGCAGAGCTGAATGTTATGTTTTCAGACTATAATGTAAAAGATTTACCTGCCGTCCTGGGAAAAACTAAAGAAACGACAATATAATTTTCACGTTACACTATGCCAATGGCAAATTCAGCCCAGCTGCACTGAACAAATCAGTAACCAGAATTCGACTTGCTAATTCTGTCGGAGCACCCTCTAGCGGTCATCTGATGAACTGCACTGAAGAGCTGCAGTGGTGTCAGTCAGTCCATTTCAATTTGCAATTTTATCGGTCTCTGTTTTGTTTTTTGCATTATTAATGCGGATTTGTTGCTGACTTTTCGAAAATCTACCACAATTTACAGTACAATACAAGTGAACGGGGTTTTACAAAACCTCATTCACACCCAGCTGGAAAAAATCTGCATGGATTTTAGAGAATCCTGGGGGGTTTCCAATTTGCACCATGCCCTATAGATCGCAGATTTCACTTTTTGCAATGCCGTTTCTGAGAATAACCTAATTCCCCCTTTCAAAGGAAAATTTAGGGAAAGCCTTTTATTACTTATGCCCTTTTTGTTCTTGGGGCTACGGAAAATAAATGAAGCGACAATGTTCTTGGGCCTTAGAAATCACACAATTACTATTGCTGTACTTCAGAGACATTGCCCAAAGGAGCAAACGTATTGTTACTCAGATCTCCCATACTTCTAGGAGATGGCAAATCTCCTGCAAAACTTGCTAGCAGCGGCCACTAGGGGCAGCTCACTATGTACCTATTTACACCAATCAGCCATAACATTAAAATCCCCTGCCTAATATTGTGTAGGTTGCCCTCATGCCGCCAAAACCAGTCTGACCCATCGAGGCATGAACTCCACAAGACCTCTGAAAGTTCCTGTTGTATCTGCACCGAGACGTTCCTTTAAGTCCCGCAGGTTGTGAGGTGCGGCCTCCATGGATCGGACTTGTTTTTCCAACACATTTCACAGATGATTGATCGAATTGAGATCTTTGGAATTAGGAGACAAGTCAACACCTTGAAGTCTTTGTCATGTTCCTCAAATAATTCCTGAACAATTTTTGCAGTGTGGTGGGGGCGTTATTCTGCTGAAAGAGGGCACTGCCAATAGGGAATATCGCTGCCATGACGGGGTGTACTTGTCTGCAGTAATGTTTAGGTAGGTGGTACATGTCACATCCACATGAATGTCAGCAGGGGCGTAGCTAGGGGGGGCAGGCGGGGCATGTGCCCCAGGCGCAACTAGGTGGTAGGGAAGTAGGGGGTCGCCGCAGAGCAGCTGATCGCTGCTGATAGGCGCCCTGTATGTTGGACACCTGCAGCAGCGATCAGCTTTAGGAAGAGCCAGGAGTTCATGCAGCGGCGTTCTGACTGGGGTCTGTGACGGCCAGGGAGTGGACCAGTCTAGTCACCTGACCTGTCACCTGACCACACGTCAGCGAGATGAGGTCAGATGACTCAGGTCAGGTGACTAGACTCGTCCACTCCTGGGCTGTCACCGACCCTAGTCAGAAGGAACTCCGACGCTGCCTGCAGCGCATGACCTCCTCGGCTCCTCCAGTAAGTCGCGTCAGGCAGAGAGGAGAGTGGTAGCGGTAGGCTACCTCTCGCTGCTCTGTTTACAGTGTGGCACTATTTAAAAGGGGTGGAATGTGGCGCTATCTACAAGGGGCAGCGGGCTGTGTGTGGTGTGTGGTGCTATTTACAAGGGGCAGCGGGCTGTGTGTGGTGTGTGGTGCTATTTACAAGGGGCAGCGGGCTGTGTGTGGTGCTATTTACAAGGGGCAGCGGGCTGTGTGTGGTGTGTGGTGCTATTTACAAGGGGCAGCGGGCTGTGTGTGGTGTGTGGAGCTATTTACAAGGGGCAGCGGGCTGTGTGTGGTGCTATTTACAAGGGGCAGCAAGCTGTGTGTGGTGCTATTTACAAGGGGCAGCGGGCTGTGTGTGGTGTGTGGAGCTATTTACAAGGGGCAGCGGGCTGTGTGTGGTGTGTGGAGCTATTTACAAGGGGCAGCGGGCTGTGTGTGGTGTGTGGCGCTATTTACAAGGGGCAGGGGGCTGTGTGTGGCACTGTCTACAAGGGGGGGAGTGTGCCTCTATTTACAAGGGGTGGAGTGTGCCGCTATTTACAATGGGTGGAGTGTGCCTCTATCTGCAAAGGGGAAAGCGGGCTGTGTGTGGCACTATCTACAAGGGGGGCTGTATGTGGCGCTATTTAAAAGGGGGGCTGTGTGTGGCGCTATTTACAAGGGGGGCTGTGTGTGGCGCTATTTACAAGGGGGGCTGTGTGTGGCGCTATTTACAAGGGGGACTGTGTGGCACTATCTACAAGGAGGGCTGTGTGTGGTACTATCTAAAAGGGGGGCTGTGTGTGGCACTATCTAAAAGGGGGGCTATGTGTGGTACTATCTAAAAGGGGGGCTGTGTGTGGCACTATCGACAAGGAGGGCTGTGTGTGGTGCTATCTACAAGGGGGCTGTGTGGCCCTTTCTACAACAGGGGGGCGGTGTGGCGCTATCTACAAGGGGGGCTGTGTGTGGTACTATCTACAAGGGGGGCTGTGTGTGGCCCTTTCTACAACAGGGGGGCGGTGTGGCGTTAACTACAATGAGGGCTGTGTGTGGCACTATCTACAGGGGGCTGTATGTGGCCTCTTTAATTTATTTTCTTAATTTATTTTTATGTTAACTGCCTTATAGAACTATATTGCTTGTAAAATGTAGAAATGCTTTTATGCTCACGTTAAATAAAAAAAAATGGTGAAAAAAAATAATTACACCCCATTGATTGGTAGAAAAAGCAAACATGGTGAGGGGGAAGGAGATGTCGGGGGGGGGGGGGGGGCACCAATCTGAATCTGTGCCCCGGGTGCATCCTGGTGCCATCCCTCCAGGTAAGTGACGCACACGCACCAGACCCTCCACATGACGTAACAGAAAACGTGATTCATCAGACCAGGACATGTTCTTTCATTGCCCCACGTCCAGATCTGATGCTCAGGTGCCCATTGTAGGCGCTTTCGGTGGTGGACAGGGGTCAGCATGGGCACTCTGACAGGTCTACGAAGCCCCACACAAAGCAAGCAGCAATGCACTGCTTGTTCTGACATCTTTCTATCATAGCCAGCAGTATTTTGTGCTACAGTAGCTCTTCTGGGGAATTGGACTCCCAAAAAATTGAAGTACAAAAATTGTACTCCACTTTTTTGGAGCAATTTCCAGCAGAATTCTGGCACATTTTGCTTAGTAAATCTCTTCCTTTTTGTTAGAATTTAGGTGAATTTTGCTTAGTACCTCTGCCCCTGTGGATTTTCTGCGCACCTCGAGGGAGATTTATCACGGAAAAACTGCCCAGAATCTCTTACAATTGCACAAGAATAGTAAAGTCCATAACGTGCACCAAATATACATGATGTATTTGACACACTTTTTTTTTCTCAACAGTTTTCAAAAGCAAAATATTGGATTGAATGTACGTTAACCATAACATGGCATAAAGAGAAATACGGTTAACATGCCAAATTTAGCACTTTGTGTACGCCCTATTGACCACTTTGCCGCAATTTGCGTCATTTTTGCTAACTCATAAAGTCAGGCAAGCTTTGAAACGATAGAATAATCTCTCCCTTCATCTCTCCATATGAAATCAATGTTGAGTCAGCGCCACACACGTAAGGCCTCCGCCATAACCCTGTAAAGCTGTATCGGTAATTCTACAAACTAATGGCCGCCGAATACTAAACCATTCAGATAGTTTTCTACGGGCCATTAAACAAATACACACCAGGAGTAATACCAGCGTGTATTGTGACAGGTCTGAAGGCATCAAAATTGATCACCGACGGATGAGCAAAAGTTGAATTGCAAGTCACATGACCTACCCGGGGTATTTTAGGATAATGGACCATGAGTCAATAGGTAGGGACAGGGAGGGAGACGCTTTGCTGTCTGATAATGACTCTCTGCCCGTGCCGTCCCCTCGTCTGTGTTTATTGTACACGGCCGTTCTTCTGAATGGCCAATCCCCGGTAATTAGTGATTACGAGTTCATTCTGCAAATCAGAAAATAAATTTAATCCAGAGCAATTATCTGGAGAATAAGAATAATTATCTCATAATTGCTTGCAATTAAAAACATCATTGTTGCCTGAAGGTAATTTTCCAAACATAAATGACGTCCCCTGTTCCCTTGCCCTATTAGGGCATGTGGACGACATAGAAGGAGGTTTCCAGCTTGGGCCTCCCCCCTACGTGACGAAACAGAGAGCCGCTCTCTGAGATGCCCCTGCTATGGCGGACCCGGTGCCATGGTCAAGGCTTCACCCAGAGATAACAGCTATGTGTCGGGGGTGACAGGAATCGGACCCGTGGCGATCAACCAAATAAATTTTAAAAAAGGGTTGTTTTAATGAGAGAACCACTTTTTAGGCCCAATGCACACGACCGTATTTTTTCCCTCCTGTAAATACTGGCCGTAAATACGGGTCCTTTGTCACACGTTTTTAACCCATATTTATGGACCCGAAAAAAAGGGGGGCTGGAAATGATGTCACAATCATCACAATCATGTCCAAACCCCTTAAAAGGGTCACATGATCGCTCAGACGCCATTTTCTCTGCTTCTCTTTATTCAAAAATTGAAATCCCCTGACGTCGCCTAGCAACGCTCCCGTAATTACGGGTGCACACACGAATCCACCCGTACTATGGGCTGCCCGTGCCGTAATTACGGCCTGAAATAGGACATGTTCTATATTTTTCAACGGCCCGGGCACCTTCCCGTACGCAAACGGGAAGGTACCCGTGGCCAATAGAGGTCTATGGGCCCGTAATTACAGGCCGTAATTATGGGCGTTTTTACGGTCGTGTGCATGGGGGCTTAGGACATGTATGGATCAGAAGGGCTGGAGATGTGTCCCTAAAAAGAAGTCTCCTATTTCTTAAGATGCTTTGGAAGTACCTTGTGCACAGTAGGAGCGTAATACCTAAAGTCATCAGGATACCCACTGTGATATAGGACTAAGGAAATGTTCACGCAAAAGTAATATCGTGGCAAATCCCGACCGGACAGTGGGCCAAATGATAGGATGCTGTTAGTTTGGGTCACTAGACCCATAGTCGTGCCAGAATGTGTGTTCGTATTATGCCTGGGTGAAACCATACTGAGGCCTTGTTCACACTGAGTTTTTTTGCCACAGTTTTTGCCACAGAAACCGCGGCAAAAAACGTCCCGAAATCAACTCCCATTAATTTCAATGGGAGGCAGAGGCGTTTTTTTCCCGGAGCGGAAAAAAAGCTTGCAGGTCAAAGAAGCGACATGCCCTTTCTTCAGGCTCTTCCATCTCTGACCTCCCATTGACATCAATGGGAGGCAGAGAAAGCGTTTTTCACTGCATTTTTTGCCCGCGGTGCTCAATGGCCGGGGGCGAAAAACGCTACGGTAAACGGCGTGCAGGCAGGTCAAAATCTGACTCAAAATTCCAGACTGAATTTTGAGGCAGATTTTTCTGCCTGCAAAAAACTCAGTGTGAACAGGGCCTCAGGTTGGAATCACACATGCAGTTTTTGGTGTCGTTTCTGATGTTTTGTTTTAGCCAAGGTCAAAAATGTGTCCGAAAAGAAGTATAAAAGGAAAGTCTTACCTGTCTTCTCCCAAACGGTCAATACCACCACTAGGGGGGTTTAGGAGATTACACAACTCAACAATAACACAGTATACATTCAGCTCCCCCTAGTGGTGGCTGCAGGGAGCCAGATGAATAATTGAAAGAGTTTGCATGAGATTAGAAAATATGTCATTTTTTTCCCCCCAGAAACAGCACCACTGTCGTCCTTGAGTTGTGTCTGGTATTGCAGCTTAGTCCCTATCATTAAAGTAAACGTAACTTAGTTGCACTACCAGATACAGCCCATAGGCAAGAGTGGTGCTGTTTTTGGAAATATATATAGTGAGCGCCTAAACTCCCTGTAGTGGAGACGGCAAACAGTTCGAATTTTATTATCTATCGCCTGGAATTTCAATAATTTTCAATAATATATTCAGTAAGCTTCTCAGCTCCCCCTAGTGGTGGCTGCAGTCAGTCAGAATTTTAACATATAATGTGCCATTATCATGAGACCCTAAGACCGGGTTCCCACGGGTCGGATACACTGCGTAAAAACCACACAGCGCGTCCGACCTGGAACCCGCAATACATTCTGTACGAAAAATCACACACGTAACGGAATTGCTGCATTTCTGTTAAAACTAGCAGAAATTCCGCTGGGGAAAAACCGCTCCATTTCCTGCGTTTTTTTACTACAAAAAATGATGCGGATTTCCCTGCGTTTTTTTTTATGTTGGGAGATGGGGACGTCTCCTTTGAAAAACGCAGCAAATCAGTCCACTTTCCGCAGCAGGAATTGACATGCTGCGGTCCGAAAAATATGCACCGCAGGTCAATTTCTGGTTGGGAATTTCACCCAGCGTGTGGATGAGATTTGTTAAATCTCACCCGCTTTGCTGCTACTGTATTCTGCTGCTTATTTTCCGTCCGCAATTCCAGATGGAAAATACACAGCAATTCCTTTACCTGTGAATGAGCCCAAATGTAAACTAAGAATCTACAGATGTAGCAGAGCCGATGTTGTCATCTAGCTTTTCTCTATGTACTGAACTCTCCAAGAAATGGGACCAGGTACCCTATGACCGTGTCATAATAAATTCTCAGTCCGCTGGTCAATAATTAAAGCTTATAATAGCGGCGGTCATTAATCAATCATGACCGTTTCTTTAACCCTGAAGGTAGTGAAATGACAGTGAAACACTTGGAATAATGGAAGTAATAAAATTGATTTAAAGGGCCCTTCATATCATTGGATGAGGGATTATACTGTCCTTATCCAGTGCGACCATTTCTCTTTACTTAACTATTCAAGGTAACAACTGAACTGTATTTGACTTTTATTACCGCAGTCCTTCCCTTCGCTCACAGTTGACGCCACCAATTGGGTCCATTGTGAAAGTTTGAAATATATCACATAAACCCTATAAACCCAACTCAATTCCATACCTTTTATGGCTGCAGATTGAGGGAAACTAGGTTTTTCCGAGTCAAATATTAAGTTTTTTTTTATTTTTGCTGCCAGTATTACATATGACAGGACATATATAAATGTAGCAAAGTTAACAGTTAACCTACAGTCCCATGTAAAAAAAAAAAACAAGTTGATATAAGATACATTATGACAGATTACAATCTCAGCACTGCTACAATCGACAAACTCAACACTATTACTTCTAAGGCTGGGTTCACACGTGGCGGAATTTCACTTGAATTCCGCTGCGGACACTCGGAATTTGGTGTCCGCAGCATGCTCTGTCTGTTGCGGAGCAGTGGCGGACTGGTTGCGGACTCATGGCGGAATTTCTCCATTGACTTCAATGGAGATTCTAAATTCCGCAATGAAGTCCGCAGCTGTCATGCACATGTTATGTGTGCTGCGGATGCGTCTTGCTTTTTTGCCATGACATTTCTTCATTCTGGCTGGACCTATGTATTTCTAGGTCTACAGCCAGACTGAGGAAGTCAATGGGGCTCCCGTAATGACGGGAGCGTTGCTAGGAGACGTCTGTAAATAGTCACTGTCCAGGGTGCTGAAAGAGTTAAGCGATCGGCAGTAACTGTTTCTGCACCCTGGACAGTGACTACCGATCACAATATACAGCAACCTGTAAAAAAAATAGAAGTTCATACTTACCGAGAACTCCCTGCTTCTGTCTCCAGTCCGGCTTCCCAGGATGACGTTTCAGTCTAAGTGACGGCTGCAGCCAATCACAGGCTGCAGCGGTCACATGGACTGCCGCGTCATCCAGGGAGGTCGGGCTGGATGCCGAAAGAGGGACGCGTCACCAAGACAACGGCCGGTAAGTATGAAATTTGTTTACCTTCACTAGGGAAAGTGCTGTCCCTTCTCTCTATCCTGCACTGATAATAGAGAGAAGGGAAGCACTTTTTCCGCAGTCCGCAGCAGCTAGTCCGCATCAATTTACTACACATTTTGGGCAGATCCGCAGCCGTAATCCGCAACCCGGATTAGGTGCGGCATTGATGCGGACAGTTGCGGAGGAATTCCGCCACGTGGGGGCATGCCCTTACAAACACAGTTTTGATATATCTAACAAATTCAGCTCTGCTACATCTGACAAACTCAGCTCTACTGCAACTGACATACTTAGCTTTAATACATCTGTCCAACTCAGCTCTGCTACATCTTTATAACATAATTAATGGATAAAAGATCTGGTTACTATACGACATACAGTGATTATTTATCTTTTTTTGACAAGATGTTTTTTGTTGTTTTTTTTCAGTTCCATGAAAAGTTATAGCAGGTGTCATACTGACAATTGGTACCTGCCGTTACTTCTGTAGTAATGTAATATAAGGCTGGTGAATTTTATAAAGAGTGTGGTCTAATAGGCAAAATGATAGACATGAGATAGATGATAGATAGATAGATAGATAGATAGATAGATAGATAGATAGATAGATAGATAGATAGATAGATAGATAGATAGATAGATAGATAGATAGATAGATAGATAGATAGATAGATAGATAGATAGATAGATAGATAGATATGTGATAGATAGATAGATATGTGATAGATAGATATGTGATAGATAGATAGATAGATAGATAGATAGATAGATAGATAGATAGATAGATAGATAGATAGATAGATAGATAGATAGATAGATAGATAGATAGATAGATAGATAGATAGATAGATAGATAGATAGATAGATTGATATTAGATAGATAGATTGATATTAGATAGATAGATAGATAGATAGATAGATAGATAGATAGATAGATAGATAGATAGATAGATAGATAGATAGATAGATAGATAGATAGATAGATAGATAGATAGATAGATAGATAGATAGATAGATTGATATTAGATAGATAGATTGATAATAGATAGATAGATAGATAGATAGATAGATAGATAGATAGATAGATAGATAGATAGATAGATAGATAGTATTTTGCACTGCTGTAACAGTTTGTGTGGCACCACTGGTGATATGAAGATGTAGCAGAGCTTACTATAGATTATCAATGCAGTGGAATTGATTTTGTCATTTGCTAGAACTCACTGTTATATCTCTATGTCTATAAAACTAAAGATAACCCCGCTGAGTTATATTGTGGTGGTGCTTATAGCTCTGCTACATCTCCATGCCCAAAAATGGGTGGTCTCTGCCCAATCTGATTTTGAGTATGACGATGAAATGCAATAATACAGATGTTTCCGTGCTGAAACATTGAATATACAGATGTAGTAGAACTGCATATGTCTATGTAGCAGAGCTGTGCTTGCCATTGGGTACAATTTGTCTTTCTTGTTTGTTTGTTTTTTTGCGTTGACTTTCAGCATTATCTTACGCAGACTTAATGATATTCATAAAAGAAGCATCTCAGTGACAAATTCAGCTCTGCTTTATCTCCATAGCCCAAAAAAATAAAATAACTAATAGCTCTGCTAACTCTGTACATTGAGCACTTTGATAAAACTGAACCTTCTGTACAGATGACAAACTCCGCTTCACGCCTTCTACAACTGTGTTTAATTCTGTAAAGCATCACAAGCAAATGTTGGGAGACTGGCACTGTTTATATGCCCTGTGCCATAGTAAAAGTCAGTAGACCAAGTGTGCCAGTCTCCTGGGTAACCCATGGGTGTCACAGTACAGCGCCCCTGCTGGGTTGTGAGCTGGCACCGATGCAGTGATTGATTATAATGACTTGTGACTGTCAGGCAGGTGGAGGAAGAAGTCTCAGGGCAGTCTTATTTAGAGTGCAGTCACTCATACAGTGAAAGGAAAACACTACAGTCAGACTCTCGCCTTCCTGAAATGGCTGATAACAGGGAGCAATAGATTTCATTCAGCTGTGGATAGCAAAGAAACAAACCATCTGCATCATTTCTTAATCACTGACGGAGAAGACAGTTGGATAAAACATAATATTATAGACCACATATAGAACAATGCAGAGCTGAGATGTCAATGTAGTAGAGGTGGGTTTGTAATTTGTCACAACGGATTGTGATATCTTCTTCTATCCACAGCTCTCATTAAGACTGTAGTACATTTTTCACATGTTTTTACCTGCAATTTTATGGGAAAAGGAGACTGTTACTGTATTAGCAATATAAATGATGAACAATGGCAAACTCAGCTCAACTACATCTCTAGATCTAAAGGTTCAGCTCTGCTACATCTGTATTTCTGCCATTTTATAATGCAATTCCAATATCAGTTTGCACTGTGCTGAGAAAGGTCCACTTGTTAATACCTACTTATGTATATATATATATATGTAGGAGAGCTGAATGATGAGTTGCACCCAATGGCAAACTCAGCTCTGTACAGTAGTTGAGCAAAATCACAGAATCCACCTCTACTTCATCTCTTCAGTGTTTTCTTGCATTTTTCCTTATAACCGCAAAATCATTTTGCGCAGGAAGTCGCATTTGGATATGCAAATTTTAATTAGCAGTCCCATGGAAAACAAAATTCAACACATTGTGATCAATGGCAAACTCAGCTCTGCTACATAAGTAGAACATAATTAGTTTTGCCACATCATTGTCTCATTCATTTTTCAATGGAACTGCAAAATGAGTCTGGAGAGGGGGAAATTCACATATAATTACCTACAATGAATATAAATATGTAGCAGAGCTGAATTTGTCATTGAGCTGTTTCTTATATACAGCCATAACTAGTTGACTTATGATAACTCAGTACCTTTACCACCAGTTCATTGGGAAACAATAGCGTAGACTAAATGAAAAATAATAGATGGCAAACGCAGCTCTGCTATTTAAGCAGATGGCCGGAATAAGGACTGTTTCGTCTGCATTTGGTGCAATGTTCAATGCAATTGCAAAATAGATCTAAAAAGGGAGAGGGTTACTTGTTGTTGTCCCTCCTTTTTTTGGGGATGTGGAGATGTAGCAGAGCTGATTTTGTTAGTGAGTTTTTATTTTATTTTACATACAGCCATAACTTGCTGAACTACATTACTCAGTAGGAGTAATCACAGTCCTATGGATAACCAGCACGGAAATGAGTTGCTCCATATGACATACTCGGCTCTGCTACACCTGTAGTGCTGAGGATACTCCGTAGTCCAGCTGCCTGCACTTGTATGTGACTGTCAGTATTCCCTACCAGGGTGGATCGTCCCTGCACTCCCTCCTTCACGTTGGACTCCCTTGAGTCTGCATTTCTGTCATCCTCCTTGTCTTGCGGTGAATTGAGATGATTTTACACTTTTCACTCCTCATCCATCCAGATCATTATTACCCCCTGAATACTAAAACCAGGAGCCACCCCCTCCCCAACTTGTCAGCTGATCATTTAAACATGTGCCCCCTCTCCTCATCCATGGTTACCTTGCTGGTGTGCGCCAGGATCCTGCTACCTGTTCACACTTGGCACAGGTGGGGAGCGCAGAACTTCATCTCTTGCGCCTGTTTAGCGCCCTGCGTTCAGTACTAGGGATGTGAGATGAGAGGGAAGGCAGGGACAGCGCTAGAGATGCTCCACAATGCGTCATTATCCAGGAACTGTTGCGCTCTGGAGAGGGGAGAGCTGCTGGAGGCGGCTGCGCCCAGGGCTGCCGGGCTGGTGACGGCGCTGTCCAGCGTGCTGATCCTCACAACCGTAGTGGATATACTGGGGAGCCTGCTGGTCATCATCTCTGTCCTGAACAACAGGAAGCTGAGAAATTCAGGTGAGATTTATTAACCCTTCCAGATTATGTGCAAAATACTAGTCTGTAATAATCTGTGTAGGACACTGGTCTGTAATAATCTGTGTATGACACTGGTTAGTAATAATCTGTGTATGACACTGGTCAGTAATATTCTCTGTATATAACACTGGTCAGTAATATTCTCTGTATATAACACTAGTCTGTAATATTCTCTGTATATAACACTAGTCTGTAATGCCCTCTGTATATAACACTAGTCTGTAATATTCTCTGTATATAACACTAGTCTGTAATGCCCTCTGTATATAACACTGGTCAGTAATAATCTGTGTATGACACTGGTCAGTAATATTCTCTGTATATAACACTGGTCAGTAATATTCTCTGTATATAACACTGGTCAGTAATATTCTCTGTATATAACACTGGTCAGTAATATTCTCTGTATATAACACTGGTCAGTAATATTCTCTGTATATAACACTAGTCAGTAATATTCTCTGTATATAACACTAGTCTGTAATATTCTCTGTATATAACACTAGTCTGCAATATCCTTTGTGCATAACACTGGTCTGTAATATCCTCTGTATATAACACTAGTCTGTAATATTATCTGTGTATAACACTAGTCTGTAATATCCTCTGTGTATAACACTAGTCTGTAATGCCCTGTGTATATAACACTGGTCTGTAATATCCTCTGTGTATAACACTGGTCTGTAATGCCCTGTGTATATAACACTAGTCTGTAATACCCTCTGTATATAACACTGGTCTGTAATGTCCTGTGTATATAACACTAGTCTGTAATACCCTCTGTATATAACACTAGTCTGTAATACCCTCTGTATATAACACTAGTCTGTAATACCCTCTGTATGTAACACTGGTCTGTAATATCCTCTGTATATAACACTAGTCTGTAATACCCTCTGTATATAACACTAGTCTGTAATACCCTCTGTATATAACACTGGTCTGTAATATCCTCTGTGTATAACACTGGTCTGTAATGTCCTGTGTATATAATACTGGTCTGTAATACCCTCTGTATATAATACTGGTCTGTAATATCCTCTGTGTATAACACTAGTCTGTAATATCATCTGTATATAACACTAGTCTGTAATATCCTCTGTGTATAACACTAGTCTGTAATATCCTCTGTGTATAACACTAGTCTGTAATATCCTCTGTGTATAACACTAGTCTGTAATATCCTCTGTGTATAACACTAGTTTGCAATATCCTCTGTATATAACACTAGTCTGTAATATTATCTGTATATAACAATGGTCTGTAATATTATCTGTATATAACACCAGTTTGTAATATCTTCTGTGCATAACACTGGTCTGTAATATTATCTGCATATACAATTAGTCTGTAATATCCTCTATATATAACACTGGTCTGTAATATCCTCTATATATAACACTGGTCTGTAATATCCTCTGTGTATAACACTGGTCTGTAATATCCTCTATATATAACACTAGTCTGTAATATCCTCTGTGTATAACACTAGTTTGCAATATCCTCTGTATATAACACTAGTCTGTAATATTATCTGTATATAACAATGGTCTGTAATATTATCTGTATATAACACCAGTTTGTAATATCTTCTGTGCATAACACTGGTCTGTAATATTATCTGCATATACAATTAGTCTGTAATATCCTCTATATATAACACTGGTCTGTAATATCCTCTATATATAACACTGGTCTGTAATATCCTCTGTGTATAACACTGGTCTGTAATATCCTCTATATATAACACTAGTCTGTAATATTCTCTGTATATAACACTGGTCTGTAATATCCTCTATATATAACACTGGTCTGTAATATCCTCTATATATAACACTAGTCTGTAATATCCTCTGTGTATAACACTGGTCTGTAATATACTCTTTATATAACACTAGTCTGTAATATCATCTGTATATAACACTAGTCTGTAATATCCTCTGTGTATAACACTAATACGTTACATCCTCTGTGTATAACACTAGTCTGTAATATCCTCTGTGTATAACACTAGTCTGTAATGTACTCTTTATATAACACTAGTCTGTAATATAATCTGTGTATAACAGTCTGTAATATTCTTTATATACACAACTAGTCTGTATTATACTCCTTATATAACACTAGGCTGTAATAGTGTCTGTGTATTAAGGCAGGGATTATATAATAATGCAGGCGTTATGGGATAAGTCATGAGTGATGTAATAAAGCAGGACCATGTGATAGGACATTCATTACATGCTAAGACTATAAAATACGTAGAGACAGGGACTATATATCAAGGCAGGGACTATGTGTTATGGTAAATGCCTTGTGATCAAGTAGGTTCTATGTGTTGAGGTACGGACTATGTGTTAAAGTAGGAACCATGTTTTCATGCTGAGACTGTAAGTTATGGCCGGTCCTGTGTGTTAAAGTAGTGGCTATCTGATAAGGCAAGTGGCTATGTGATGAGGCAGGGACTATGTTGTAAGGGAGGGACTTTGTGTTATGGCAGGTTCTGTGTATGTAGGGACTATGAGTTGAGGCAGGGACTATGTGTTATGACATGTTTTGTGTAAGTAGGGACTATGAGTTGATTCTGTGTAAGTAGGAACTATGAGTTGGGGCAGGTACTATTTGTTATGGAAGGTCCTGTGTGTTAAAGTAGGGACTATGTAATGAGGCAAAAACCATGTGATGAAGCAGGGGATATGTGATAAGCAGAGGTCTTACAGTTATAGCAGGTGCCATGTTCTAAGGTATAAGTGTGTTAAGGAAGAGACTAAGAACTTCTCGCCACCTTGGGTCGCTGCCTAGATACCAGAGCATGTTATTTTATTACATTATATGGGATATAATCCATTAAAGGCAAGAACAGTGTTGGATAATTGGGGTTGTAGTCACCTAGGACACTTAGAAAGAAGGAAATTGATATCTTACACCAAACAGGTCTCTTTAAAGCTGCTTTTTTAACCCATTCATGCTCACTGCAACACTACAGTCAGTGCGCCACACTATGTATCAAGCCCATTATATAACTTCTGATACAGGGAAATATATTCAGGATTTATAGTTGCTTAAAGGATATGTCTGTTTATGCAACCAATTTTTGTAAAAACATTTGATGAAAAATGTTCTACCTTTTTGTGCTTAGAGCTCCTATGCAGACCTATGTGTCTCCATAGTAACAGACTACAAACAAGCCCTGTGTAGTCTGATCCTGCAGCCATATTCCCATCCATCTCTCCAACACGTTGCTACATTTTTTTTTACTTTAGAGGAATTGGAGCAATAAAAAAAATAGTTTCAAAGGTCGGCGTAGCCTTTCAGAAAACGATGTAGCAGTGTTGAGTTTGTAAATTTATTAGAGATGAGATTATCAATTGGTACAATTTATGGGGTCAGGGTTTGTTATGGGCTTATACAGGACTGTAGGTAAACTTACTAAGCGATCTTAGTGATCAAAGAGTCCACAAGAAACAGTCTGATGGCAAACTCAGCTCTGCTACATCTTTATATTAATGAGCTTCTTAAACATCTAAGCCTTGGCTATGCATTTGATTGCTGTATTTGCCATCACCCAGAGCACTTGGAAGATATTAAGGAGTTATATTACTGCAAACAGGTGTTCCACTTCCCTGGAGTTGCTGCCTCGATAAGAATCTATGTTTAATCAAATAATACACACTGTTTGATATTCCAGCACAGGTGCAAAGAGAGTAGAGTGCTGGACGTTAATTAAAATCTGGAGATGTAAAAATTATTTTCTGAAAAATCAGATAATGGGTATTTCTATATAGGGGATATCCCCAGAGAGCTCACACTAAGAAAATTAATTGAGGTATTTAAAGGTGAACTTGTTGAAATTTACCTTCTGTAGTTTTTTGTATGCATAGTTTTAGGGCATGGCCCCACGTGGCGATTTCCTCCGCAACTGTCCGCATCAATGCCGCACAGAAACTGCGTTGCAGATTCTGTGGCGGATCTACCCAAAATGTGCAGTAAATTGATGCGGACTGGCTGCTGCGTATTGCGGTGGAAGTACTTCCCTTCTCTCTATCAGTGCAGGATAGAGAGAAGGGACAGCACTTTCCCTAGTGAAAGTAAAAGAATTTCATACTTACCGGCCGTTGTCTTGGTGACGCGCCCCTCTTTCGCCATCCAGCCCGACCTCCCTGGATGACGCGGCAGTCCATGTGACCGCTGCAGCCTGTGATTGGCCTGTGATTGGCTGCAGCCTGTGATTGGCCTGTGATTGGCTGCAGCCTGTGATTGGCCTGTGATTGGCTGCAGCCGTCACTTAGACTGAAACGTCATCTTGGGAGGCCGGACTGGAGGAAGAAGCAGGGAGTTCTCGGTAAGTATGAACTTCTATTTTTTTTACAGGTTGCTGTATATTGTGATCGGTAGTCACTGTCCAGGGTGCTGAAACAGTTACTGCCGATCGCTTAACTCTTTCAGCACCCTGGACAGTGACTATTTACTGACGTCTCCTAGCAACGCTCCCGTAATTACGGGTGCACACACGTAGTCACCCGTAATTACGGGAGCCCCATTGACTTCCTCAGTCTGGCTGTAGAACTAGAAATACATAGGTCCAGCCAGAATGAAGAAATGTCATGTTAAAAAAGCAATATGCTCCGCAGCACACATAACATGTACATGACATCTGCGGACTTCATTGCGGAATTCAGAATCTCCATTGAAGTCAATGGAGAACTTCCGCAATGAGTCCGCAACCAGTCCGCCACTGGTCCGCAACATCCATTGTATGCTGCGGACACCAAATTCCGCACCGCAGCCTATGCTCCGCAGCGGAATTTTCCACCTCGCCTAAACGAAGCCTACTGAAAAGAAGAGGAAGGCAATGGAGAAACGGGTCCGCTGCGGATTAACGCTGCGGAGTGTCCGGAGCAATTCCGCCACGTGGGGCTTTGCCCTTAAGGGCTGACCACTTTGGACAATCCTTTTTTGTTAGAACTGTCCCCAAAGAAAAGCTGATCACCTTGACCCCTGCGATTATCTGTAATCTGTGATGCAGGTGTTTAATTCCCCTACAGTGCCACCACTGGAGAAATGAAGCATTACACTATTCTCATTAAAATGAATGGACTGTATGCACAGGATGATGAATGGATGGGCCGGGTCCTCCAGAAGTAGAAACGCTTTTTGTAGCTGGTGTCCAGTCTGGCTAATTGGTGTAGATGAATGAGGACCTCCCCCATATTAACTCTGAATACCCCATTTGGGTAGTTGACAATGGGTTTCCTAAACCAGACCACACCTTTAAGTTTGATTATGTCATACAGAATTGTATATTAGGAATACAACATTAAACTTACTGTGTTGTAACTGCAGGTTCCAGCATGTCCTGCCATAGACTAGCAAAGTGCAGTAAATGAAGCAAGATCAGTGGTTGGCACAAATATCTGGCAGTACTGTGTCTATAGGTATGAAAACTACCAGGGCAATATGTGCATGGAAAAGTCAGAATCATCTACCACATTAATTTTTTTGAAAGCAGCACCACTGGCTACATGGAAATCGTACCGTTTTTTGTTTTTTTTAGTCACGTGGTAAAATCACTGGTATACCGACGCGTTTCAAGCCGCATTGACACCTATTCTCATTATTCATTGGGTTGTTGGAGAATATGCAAACTGAAAGCACTCGCATATTGGAAAAATAGCAAACCTAATATATGTATTCTACTCCGGATACTGCAATCCACCCATTCCAGTCAGTACTTTTGTAGCTCACCGCTGAACCAGCTCTGCTATGTCTTGTACATGATTGCTCTGACTAGCGATTTATATGGAGGTAAAAAAATTTTTTTACATCATTGCTCCTTTTGAGTCATCCCATGATCTTCTTGGCCTTGGCAGCAGCTGACTGGCACTGATTCTGCAGTTCAGTTCGACTCTACACTCACTGCTTGTGTCTCCTTGTTATACAGCCTATTTAGGGAACATGAAGCACGACTGCCATGCTCTACATTGGCATTGCTACCACTTGTAGACTATCAGCAGAGTAAAACCAACATAGAGATGTGTCGCAACTTACCTTTGCTCTCAACCACATACCCTGAGATGTGTGGCCCGAGATGACCAGCTGAGATGATTTTGCGATACTCCGTCACAAGGTGTCTATGATATACAGTATGTGTCTATGTGTGTCCACCCAGTGCTTGTCATTTGAATTGCAGCCTGTCAAGGGTTTTGATAGCATGTCGCGATATTGAATTTTGAAATTGGAATCCTTATCTGAATGTAAGCAAAGGTAAGGGTGGACACATCTGTATCAGGCAACTGTTCCCTAAGAAGTTTCCTATTAACATTTTGGTCTTCAGATGTAGCAGAGCTGGGCTGATTAATGTAGCTGAGTTTATCATTTGGTACAACTCATTGTGATATCAATTGTGATTTTCCATAAGAATAAAGATCAGCTGATCTGATTTAAAACGATGAAGACTTTAATAGAAATCCGCCTTTAAGCCTCCATTGTTTAAATTGGGGCAAATATAGCTCCGACATAGTAAGTTGCAAGTTCACTTCATCTCTACATAGGACGGCCGGTAAAGCTACTAAATTATCTTAACTGAGGGCGTTAGCGGCCGAAATACGTTCCATCCATTACGGACGTAATGTGCTCGTGTGAATCCAGCCTTAATTGTAACATTCAGCTCTGCTACATCTGTTTTGTTGTGCATCTTGATAATCTGCTGAGTTAAGATAACGGAATAAATTTACCTGTAATTCTATAAAGAGCCACATAAAATAGATCATGATATCGTCAGGACAAAATGAAAATCTCGGCTCTACTACACCAAACACACTAAACTCTGCTCTATCTGTAGCGCTGTTCCATTTTGCGTAACACTAGCAAAAACACCAGTTATTTAACTGTGTTCCCAATGCTTTATGAGGTGCAACTTGAGACTACTGGATTTGAATGTAAAATATGTAAAAGCCCCTTCCCCCACCTACTATGTGTTATTTAAAATACTCAAGCCCTTAGGACCCCTAAGGCCCCAGGGCCCAGGTAACCTCTTCGCCCCCTATAGCTACTCCTATGCAAAACAACATGTAACGCACTAACATAAGAAGCATGTAAAATGGCTCAGCTCTGCTACACCTGACGCACTCAACTCTTCTTCATCTGAATGCATAACACTATAAATAATTACAAGAACATTATATTCCCAAGTAGAAGTGATATTTAGCACTAAAAAGGAAATATTTTCCTAAACATCTCTGCATCAACGTAAGATTCTGCTACTTTATCTAGTCGTGTCACTTTCCCACCAAGTCCCTAAGTGGCTTTTGCAAATTTTTGCATTTCTAAATTTCTGCCAGTTTTCCGCCCACGTTCAGTTGTCAGTCAGGACTTGATTTCATTGTTACTTGTGTGAATCTATATAAACCGCTGACATGTGGTTATGTATTGTATGTACAGATATTCACTAAGTACATGTGCGACCTGCCGGCAGCTTGTTCACCGGGGCACTGAGATGCCACCTTCACCCTCATGGATGCCCATATCCCAAAATAATTGTGGAAATGCTGCAGCTGCTGATGATGAACGGTTTTTCAGCACTCGAGCCGGCGATGTGAATATTTATGTATATTATAGATAACCTCAGGAGGACATGAACCCTATTTATAGAAAGTCAAGAGCTCTATAAGTGACACAGCGATGATGTCACTCCCAATATGGAACGGATGAAGCTGGGAGAAAGTAGTACTTTTATACGTAGGACCGTTTATCCTGCGCAGTGGAGCTCGGCGAGACAGAAACATCTCCTATGATGAGAAAACATATCATCTAATGTATCTGATACCTTGTGATGGACTGAGAATGTAGTCAGCTCTTAAAGGGGCAGTACAGCCTCATTCATGTACCGATACTGTATGCCTGCAAATTTGTCTAAAAGTACGGGTATGTGATCGCAGGTTCGAGGGCTGAGAATCTGTTTTTCACTACAGGAAGGAAGTAAGAAAGAAGCAGTAACCTCATACACAGTACCACGTGGTGTCCAGATAATCACATACAGTAATCAGATAAATTAGGGCGTTCCTTATAAATACTGGGCCCCGACAAAAGTAAATGTCGCCTATCTGGTGGCCTTTGGGGTGCAGGGGTAGTAATATCCTTGGGGGTCTAGGTTAGTATTTGAGTAGAATAAGGGTATTGATCAGGTTGATGTCAAATTTCACGGTGGTTTTAAGTAATGAGGGGCTTAAAGCGACCCTCCGATCCTGCAACAACATTTTAAATATTACGGCATACATGGAGTAATATTGCCTGGTGCCCTCCAGTTGCGCCCCTCTGCCGTGGATCCACTGTTTTGTTGTCCCCTCTGTGTCTTCCCAAAATGGCCACAGCGCTTCACAGACTGAGTCTAAGACACTCCCTTTGTTCTCAGATTGGTCAGAGTTGATCACGTGAGCAGTTCTGGCCTATCCGAGAACAAAGGGAGTGTCTTAGACTTAGTCTGTGAGCGCTGCGGCCATTTTTGTGCACACAGAGGGGACCCCAAAGAGGCGGATCCACAGAAGAGGGGCAAAACTGGAGGGCACCAAGTAATATAGCTCTGTATACCCCCCCCCCCCACCCATTTAAAATTTTGTCCTGGGGCCGGAGGATTGCATAAATGCCAGGGTCCTTAGTGGTATAGGGTAGTAAAGGGGTTAGTACCAAAATCCTTGGATCTGGTCTAATCCCACAAAGTGCTACTGTAGCACAAATTGCTGAAAAAGTTACTGCTGGCTATGACAGAAAAGTGGGTATGGGGCTGCGTAGCCACAAACCAGTCAGAGGGCCCATGCTGAGCATCGGAACTGGACCGTGGAGCAATGGAAGAAGGCGGCCTGGTCTGATGAATCGCGTTTTCCGTTACATCATGTGGTTGGCCTAGTGCGTGTGCGTCACTTACCTGTAGAGATGGCACCAGGATGCACTATGGGAAGAAGACAAGCCGACAGAGTCAGTGTGATGTTCTGGGCAATGTTCTGCTGGGTAATCTTGGGTCCTGACATTCATGTGGATGTGTCACACGTACCACCTACCTAAACACTGCTGCAGACCAAGTTCATGCCTTCATGGCAGCGGTATTCCCTATTGGCAGTGCCCTCTTTCAGCAGGATAATGCCCCCACCACACTGCAGACATTATTCAGGAATAGTTTGGGGAACATGATAAAGGTGCTGACTTATCTCTAAACTCCCCAGATCTCAATCCAATCGATCATCTGTGGGATGTGTTGGAAAAACAAGTCCGATTCATGGAGGCCGCACCTCACATCTTAAAGGACTTAAAGGATCTGCTGCTAACGTCTTGGCGCCTGAAACCACAGGAACCTTCAGAGATCTTGTGGAGTCCATGCTTCGATGGGTCAGAGTGGTTTTGGCAGCATGAGGGCGATCCACACAATGTTAGGCAGAGGGTTTTAATATTATGGCTGATCGGTGTATATGATAATCAGAAGAAAACATGTCATCTAATGTATGTGATAACTTGTGAGAATGCGGAGCCAGCTAATGAAGTGGAAGTACATAATCATGCTGTAGACAAACCTAGAGTTGACACTAATGGCTTGGGTGCTGAAAACGAGCATCAGTGTGGGTCTAACCTCAAGGATACAAACCAATATCATGACTATGTGATCGTTTAGAAAATTAATTAGGCTGTGAATGCCCTTTAAGTTGAACTAAAGATTGTATCCCCCTTTTATGTATCAGTCTCTATCATTGGCCATATCTTAAAATGAATACAATTATAGAGCCAATTATATGTGACACAGATATTTATTTACATTTGAGTTCTGAACATTCTCATGTCATTTTCTTTCTTTACACTTGAACTTCCTTCCATCCTTTCTTCCTTCTTTCTGTCATACCATGTTCCTTTCCTTTCACCCTTCCCTGCTGCCTTACTGCCTGTCTTTCCTTCTTTTTTTTTTCCTTCCTTACACCTGTCCTTCCTCCCTCTTCCTTCTCTTCTTACACGTCCTTCCTCCTTCTTCCTTCTCTGCTTACACCTGTCCTTCCCCCTTCTTCCTGCCCTTCTTACACCTGTCCTTCCTCCTTCCATCTCTTCTTACACCTGTCCTTCCTCCTTCTCTTTTTGCACCTGTCCTTCCTCCTTCTCTTCTTACACCTGTCCTTCCCCCTTCTTCCTGCCCTTCTTACACCTGTCCTTCCTCCCTCTTCCTTCTCTTCTTACACGTCCTTCCTCCTTCTTCCTTCTCTTCTTACACCTGTCCTTCTTCCTTCTCTTCTTACACCTGTCCTTCCTCCTTCTCTTTTTACACCTGTCCTTCCTCCTTCTCTTCTTACACCTGTCCTTCCCCCTTCTTCCTTCCCTTCTTACACCTGTCCTTCCTCTTTCTCTTCTTACACCTGTCCTTCCTCCTTCTCTTCTTACACCTGTCCTTCTTCCTTCTCTTCTTACACCTGTCCTTCCTCCTTCTCTTCTTAAACCTCTCCTTCTTCCTTCTCTTCTTACACTTGTCCTTCCTCCTTCCCTCTTTACACTTATCCTTCCCTTCTGTTTTCCTTCTTTACACCTGCTCTTCCTTCTCTCTGTCCTCCCTCCCTTCTTTTTTTTCCTTCCTTACACCTGTCTTTCCTCCTTTTGCGTTCTTCTCTCCCTTGTTTTTTCCTTCCTTACACTTGTCCTTCTTTCCTTCTGCGCACATGAACTTTAATATTTTATTCTTTCCTTTCATTACACATGTCCTTCTTTTTTTCCTTCCTTACACCTGTCTTTCCTTTCTTCTGCCCTTCTTCCCTCCCTCGTTTTTTCTTCCATACACCTGTCCTTCTTTCCTGCTTTACACCTATCCTTCCTTTCTTTTTTTCCTTCCTCACACCTGTCTTTCCTTTCTTCTGCCCTTCTTCCCTACCTCGTTTTTTTTTCCATACACACTGTCCTTCATTTCCTTTCTTACACCTATCCTTCCTTTACTTTTTTTCCTTCCTTACACCTGTCTTTCCTTTATCTGTCCTACTTCCCTCCCTTCTTTGTTTCCTCCATACACCTGTCCTTCTTTCTTTCCTTCCTTACACCTGTCCTTCCATTCGTTTTTTTCTTCCTTACACCTGTCCTTCCTTTTTCCTGTCTTGCTTTCCTTCCTTCTTTTTTCTTCCATAAACCTGTCTTTTTCCTTCCTTACACCTGTCCTTCCATTCTTTTTTTTCCTTCCGTACACCTGTCCTTCAATTCTTTTTTTCCTTCCTCATACCTGTCCTTTTTATGGTTCTTTCCTTACACCTGTCTTTCCTTTCTTCTGCCCTTCTTCCCTCCCTCGTTTTTTCTTCCATACACCTGCCCTTCTTTCCTGCTTTACACCTATCCTTCCTTTCTTTTTTTCCTTCCTCACACCTGTTTTTCCTTTCTTCTGCCCTTCTTCCCTACCTCGTTTTTTTTCCATACACACTGTCCTTCATTTCCTTTCTTACACCTATCCTTCCTTTCTTTTTTTTCCTTCCTTACACCTGTCTTTCCTGTATCTGTCCTACTTCCCTCCCTTCTTTGTTTCCTGAATACACCTGTCCTTCTTTCTTTCCTTCCTTACACCTGTCCTTCCATTCGTTTTTTTCTTCCTTACACCTGTCCTTCCTTTTTCCTGTCTTGCTTTCCTTCCTTCTTTTTTCTTCCATAAACCTGTCCTTTTTACCTTCCTTACACCTGTCCTTCCATTCTTTTTTTTCCTTCCGTACACCTGTCCTTCAATTCTTTTTTTCCTTCCTCATACCTGTCCTTTTTATGGTTCTTTCCTTACACCTGTCTTTCCTTTTTTCTGCCTTTCTTTCCTTCCTTCTTTTTTCCTTCTGTACACCTGTCTTTCTTCTTTCTTTCCATATACCTGTCTTCTTTCCTTAATTACACCTGTCCTTCCATTCTTGTTTTTTTCTTTATAACACTTGTCCCTTTATTTTTCTTTCCATCCCTACACCTATCCTTCCTTCTTTCCATTCTTTCTCTATCCTTTCTTTTGTCCCTTCCTTCAAACTTCTCCTTACTGCATTACACCTGATGTCCTTCCTTGATAGTCCAGGCTATGGTTTTCTAGGAAAGTCAGGAAATTTTTTACTGGTCCCCAGGGGTTTACTCACCTCCCCTTTTGTTTTTATTTATATGTTAACCCCTTAATAGCTATAATAAATAGAATTAAAATATACATGACATAACTCATGCAATAATATATAAGATTTGGTACCATGAAGGAATTTGTCATTATGGAAGCCTCACTCAACCCCCCTATAGGATCGTAATCTTCAGAAATGCAAACTTGCTGTAGCGTCCACGGCCGCGGACCGTCGGGATTACTCACCCCCGATGGCCACAGCTCTGCTGTGTCCCGTAGGGTGCGCGCGCACGCTTGTGCCCGGCCTTAAAGGGCCAGTGGACGCACATGAAAATAATCAGCAATTAACCCATGATCACCCTGGACTATAAAATGGGCTCTGCCCTTTCACTCATTGCCTGAGCATTGTTGTGTTTAGTCTTGCATATGGTCCCTTAGTGTTATCCTGTTCCCTGTGTTCCCATACCTGCTACCTGTATCCTGTATCCCGTGCTACCGTTGTTCCTGTGCCTTAGAAAGTTGGAGTCGTGTTGTGCCATCGGTCTCGCCTGCTGTGTTGCACCACGCCTGGTATCTGCTGCCAAGGTCCCATCTGAGCCTAGCCATTACTACTGTCTGAACTGCTACAGGTACCCTTGTGCTTGGACTATACATACATTGACTTGGTACACTGTTTGGATAGCTGCTATCCCGCTACGGCGGTATGGCCCAGTGGGTCCACATACCCACAGATCGTGACACTTGCTGTTATTGAAAATGGATTTGTATAATTTCTCCTGAACACACATCCCATACAAATGTGTTATTTAACTCTGGAATTACATTCTTTGTGCATCTCAATATCAGTAGGTGCTCCTGCAGCCCGATGAAAAACCACATAGCTACATAAGACAAACTCGGCCCTACTATGTGTGTTTTTGTTTTCTTCCAATTTGTTTTTTTGCCGTCTTAGAATACTGATTTACACATTGCTTGAGTTTATAAATAATGTATGTTTGCCGACTGGACTTTACTTTTTAAGGGATCCCATATATTTATTATAAAGTCGAAAAAGGAAGCATTATTGTGATACTCCTGGTGAATAGATGGATCTGCATTGAGGGTAAATAAAAATACCTGCTTTAAGAAAATGATGCATTTGACTGTTCATCTCCTTTCACTGACTCCATGATGAAAGCTATTCCTTGTCTTCATTTCTAATGACCTCCAGCTGTGACGTATATAATCTACCAGAGTTTTGTCACATAAATCTCAGGAAATTATATTAACTTCTGAAGGAGTCCTAACAAAAACTTTCAGAACCATCGCAATTTAAGGCAAATCACAGAAAGGCTTTCAAAACATTGCGTGCTTTCCTCTCGGAGGAGGGGGTGTCTAACAAGCGTTGGACTGGTGTTCCTTAGTCCCACCAGAGGAGATGATCCTGAAGACCCCTCCATCTATTCAGAACACGTCCCCTATGATTTCATTGTAATCTTTGTTATCATCAGCGCTGATTCTATCTTTTATGCTCCCTAAGGGAAAATTTAAATGGCGCCCCCCCCCCCCCCCCCCCCACCCCAGATCTTGATTGACATCCCCCTGGCTGTTCTGCATTATTAGCATTTGTAGAATTTCTGTAATTTACAATAATTAATATACATGTAATAAATGGTGCTGCATTGTATTATACACAGATACTCATTCATGTTCCAATACTGAGTAGACTATAAGAAGACACAGGTTATTAGCTATAGCCGAGACCATGGTCGTTTTGATAATAACACTCTACAGTGACAACCTTTCTTAATTTTTTGCTTGAACATTGATTATAACTTTGCCGTTTTATAGCCTAGATACTTTATCTTTATCTACATAGTAAAAAAATATCCAAAAAGGTCTCAAATTGATTTAGAAAAATAAATAAAAGTTAAAAGTCTTAGTTTGAATGTTTCGAAACGGTTTTGAATTTTTTTTCAAGACTCAGATTATAGGTTAAACTAAGTCTACGAAAGGTGGAAACAGCAAATTGCCCTTTCTCTTAAAAAACTATTAATACTGCAAATTGCTTTGTCAGCTGCTTATAATTGTGCTGTTGTTTTTAACCTCCGTAGTACAATTTGTAGGAGACCGATAAATACATTCACAAGAACTGAATAAACTGAAGACCTGCGCTATGCAGAACCTCACTGTTCATGTTGAGCATCGTGCCCTCTTTCTAGATAGATCATTGATCTTTTTTGAAAATAAAGTATCCGGAATTCGATAAAAAATTGTCCTAAGGGCGCAAACACAATGGAGGAGGCCCCAATACAAAAAAAAATCAATGCGGAATCGTTTCCAGTTGGGAGCTCATGCCACCATAACGACCATCCTAGGAGATGATACTTTGTGATGGTGTCAAACAATAGGAATAAGGGTCCAGTTGGCCAACCTGTAATCATCTTCAATACAATCACCAAGAAATATAGCAAGATGTATACACAAGTGTAACTCTTTTTTATTTATTTTTTCAGAATAAAGCCTTTTGTAAGGGAAAAAGCATTTTTTTCTTTGGGTTTTTTATTTATTTCTTTAACTTTATTAAACTTTTTGATAACTTTTTTTATTAGTCCCACTAGGGGACTTTACTATGCGATCGTTTGATCGCTTTTATAATACACTGCAATACTTCTGTATTGCAGTGTATTATTGTCCGTCAGTGTAAAACTGACAGGCACCTGCTAGGTCATGCCTCTGGCTCTGTTCCAAACCCTCAGCTACTGGAGGTAGCTGAGAATATGGAGTCTTTCCTCTTCACGGCGCCGCTTATTCATTCTGATGCAGCGCCATGAAAAGGAGTTAATAGAGAAATCCAGGTCAAATTATCTTCTTATATGTCATAGACATATGTGATAGGATGGCATCGAAGTAGTCTGTGATCCCGACCACCACTTATTACTAGAATGATACGGGCTTTGTAGGGTGCTCTCATTTATTTAGATGGTCTTTGCTTAGAAGGTCGTGTCAGATTTCCAGTAACGGAAATTTTGGAGAATTGCGAAATTGGTTTGACATTTGAGCGTTAGTTTTGGAAATCAGTGGTGGTCCGAGATCACATCGACCAGAAGGTTTCGGCTGACTTTCCCCTTTGTGGACTTAGAATCAGTCAATCAGGCAAAATGGGTTATTGGTTTCTTTACCTTCTCCTGAGCAGAGTCTGTCACTACAGTCCAATATGAGCATTTTTCATCCTGGCCAAATGGAAAACATTTTGGTTATTTATATAAACAGCCCCAGCTATAATAAACACTTATATAATAGATGGCAATCAAAGGGGTATTCCCAGATCACAAATGATCAACTAATCAAAGGTGATAATTTTCTGATTCTGGAAACCCTAATGCGGGGACCCATACCAATTGCGAGAATGGGGGTCCCAAACCACCAGATCCTCCACACTGCAGCCGCACAGTGAGGAGGAGCTTGAATAGAGCGGCGGACGAGCATGCGTGCTGCCACTCCATTCCATGTCTATAAGACTGACGGGCGATGTACCCGGCTGTTTCCGTTAAAGGGGTTATCCAGTTCCTAAAAATGTATGGCCTATCCTCAGGATAGGACATTAATAGCTGATGGGTTGGGATCCAACTGCCGGGACCCACACCGATCTACTGTTTTGAAGGGGGTGCAACGCCTCTTTATTTCTACTTGCGCACCGTGAATCGCCGACACAGATGTAGCGGGTATTGCAGCCTTCTTTATTCTTGTCAATGGGAGAAGGCTGTCAGGCCTCATGGACATGGCCGTGCCCGTAATCATGGCCTGCGATATAATATAATATACTATAGCCATCACACTCTATGGAAACTATTATCGTATTGATCTCCAAGTGGCCACAGCAAATTTTCTATCACTAATATGCCCTATATAAGTCAACGGAGGCTGAAACGGTGAAATGGATCCATATATCTGCCTCTATTGTCCCATATCTGGCAAATTACGTTCCAAAATAGAAAATTCGCTCTTGGACGAAAAGCAGAGAAGGTAAATTTTCACTGGTTTGCACAACTCTACCAGCCATGCATGATTCGACATTTCGGCAAATGCAATGATCAAACTATCAGTAAGACCATGTATAAGAATATATAAGGGGCTTCTGATAATGACAGAATTGTTTGGTATTGTATAAGGAGATGTTCCAAAAAGTTGGACAATTTTGAGATTATAGAAAACTGGCTATTTCTCATAGAAAAGCCAAAGGGCCAAAATTAAACGCAGTGCGACATGCAGAATAGTCGGTACCTATTAGTGGGGAACATAGAAGAGTAGGAGCCCCCAAGCACAGATCAAAATGGTCCCATACCCAAAACAGAGGGGCCTGGTATTTTCCCCCCTCCATGTACTTTCCATGCATGACCCGTAAGTCATGTTTACCCCCTAGTTTGCTAACAATACAGTTCCTCTAGTGAAGGGGAGACCTCTACAGGTTATCGACAACTAGTAGCAAAAATAATGGGACCAACCAGGGCTGTGACCATAATGGCCGCATTATAGCAGCTGATTACCTTCCTCTATAAGCCCTTGGGACCGATGGACCAGAAAGTGACAATTCCAAACTCTAAAGAATACAATGTGTGAAATAAATCACCAATTATTTTCTGAACCTAAACCACAAACATGTCAGATGAAAGTACCCATAAATAATCGCAAATTGGCTTCTCGATCTGCAAAACTTCGGAGCTAAATTTGTTCATCGCTTATCATTAGCAGGCTGTGACATGGAGCTGGATACAATTCTGCCAACGTTCCTATTAAGACATCTGTTTTGTGTTCATTGAAACATAAGTATGTAAACCCGCCACGAGCGATGTGCAATGAGCGTCTTTTAAGTGTCCCCCTGTATAAACAAAGCTGCTGTGACAGTCATATGTGACAATACAGTTAACCCCTCTATGTTGTATATCAGTCTATATCATTTATTCAAATACACTAAGGACTCATGTACACGGCCATATTATGGATGAGATATTTAATGCCAAGGACGGGATTGGATCCATCCCATAAGACCAGGAAAGCTTTCCGATCCCATCCTTGTCCCTTAATATAGTATATAGTATGTGCAATTGTCTATTCATATTCGTCCTCTACCCTTCCAACCAGCTCGAAGCTCTTATGGTACCAACCAGTTATTTCTAGTAAAAACTTTGTATGATTATTTCACATCTGAACATGTATTTTTGAGGATTCTGCCTTTGTATATCACTTTTACTTTTTATCCTGCCTTGATTTTATTGGCAAAATGTCATCCTAGGTTTAACACTATGAAATGCATAAGCAGGGAAAGTCATAGCATGCCCTAAGCTCAAGCTGGAGCTAGTAATATCTCCATGCTGGTGACAGTACTAAACGTGGAAGGCTCAGTAGATCTATAACTGAGTGTCAAAAGTCATCAGTAGAGGGGACAGTAATTTGTTTCATAGACATCTTGCTCCACTAGGACACATCATCTCTATCAGAAGGAAGGGGGTATAGAGGTCCCATTAATTGCCAGGCCCTTGTGCACCATACAATCAATCATCTTCAAAAGCGGAGGGTACAGGGAACTTTCCTTTATAACAACCAAATGCCCCTATAGGGCAAATTGACCAAACAAGAGCAACTCCTTTCAACAGTCAGAGGTGAATTATAGGGGTATCAATGAGGAGGGGGCCATTATGGGTGGGGCTATTCTACAGCATTGTTATTTGGGTACTCTTTGGCTTTATTGTTTAACAACATATTTAAACTGTAAAAGTCCCCCAAAAAAAAAAAAAAGAAAAGAAGGGAGGGCTTGGTTATTTCTTTGTTCCATCTTAATATTTTGTGTTGGAGGCATGCCCTGTTAATTCAGGGGTGTGGCTAGGGAGTGGTCAAATTTCAGCCAAACCTGTATTTAATTTTTTGATCTACCTATGGACATGGTAAGAATTGGTTGTTCAGTGTGAATCTGTAGAACTATTTTTTAAGATATATATTTTTTTGTCCCCTGTTTTGGACAATTGCTTTGGACAATTGCTTTTTGTTATGAGGCTCATTAATGATAAACAGATCACAGGATCTACTGATGCGATCAGCTGTAATCTGTGGGGGAACTAAGCAGCAAGTGATCATTTTTACTGCAGCGCCTCCACATGGCAAATGAAGCATTACACAGTTCACATTAAAATTGATTGGCTGTCAGTGTAATGCGTGGACATGGTCATGGCCACCCTTATGTAGTCGCATACAGCTTATCCCTTGTTAATACTGAAGGGGTGTGCCACTGGCTATCATAGCTTTAACAACCAAAGCTTGCACCCCCAATACTGCACTTGATGTTCAAACCTGGGATGCAGCTACATACATTACATATCTGTGCTGCCCCCTATATACCCTGCTGCCCCTATATACCCTGCTGCCCCTATATACCCTGCTGTCCTTATATACACTGCTGCCCCCTCTATACCCTGCTGCCCCTATATACCCCGCTGTCCCTATATGCCCTGATGTCCCCATATACCCTGCTGCCCCTTATATATTTATCCTGCTGCCCCTTATATACCCTGCTGCCCCTTATATACTCTGCTGTCCCTTATATACCCTGCTGCCCCTGATATACTCTTCTGCCCCTTATATACCCTGCTGTCCCTTATATACTCTGTTGTCCCTTATATTCTCTGCTGCCGCTTATATACTCTGTTGTCCCTTATATACTCTGTTGTCCCTTATATACTCTGCTGCCCCTTATATACCCTACTGCCCCTTATATACCCTGCTGCCCCTTATATACAATGCTGCCCCTTATATACTCTGCTGCCCCTTATATACTCTGCTGCCCCTTATATACTCTGCTGCCCTTAAGGGGAACACCACATTTTCATATATGGTAATCTATAAAACTTTAACCACTTCATGTCAATTAATGAATGGAAATAGTATTTTTAAAGTGTATCTCTGGTTTGGAAGTGCACTGCATGATATACACACAAACACACATATATTTATATATGCCTCTGTGTGGGTTTATATGTGCCTGTGGGTATAGTTATCATCTACTACATTATCTGTACTCAGAGAGTTATCACTGTGTTATCTGTGGTGTGACATAGGACTGTAGGTTAGGGCCTGTTTACATCAGCGTTAGTTTCCGCTGAGGGGTTCCGTCAGAGGTTTCCATTGGGTTAACCCCTCAGAGGAAAGTCAAACGGAAACCTCAGCTTCCGTTTCCCTCACCATTGAACTCAATTGTGACGGAAACCTAGCTAATGGTTTCCGTCTGTCACCGTTGTGACAGTGTTCCATAGTTTTGATGGAATCAATAGATCAATAGCACAGTCGACTGCGCTATTGATTCCGTCCAAAATGTTAGAGTCAGTTCATGGTATGTTAGAGTCAGTTCACACATTGCGTATATACGGCGTATACCTGGATTATAATACCTGTATTATGCTGCGGAAAATCCACAGCATAATACAGTAGCATCAAAGTGGATGAGATAAAACAAATCTCATCCACACACTGCGTAAATACTGAGCGGAAAAAACGCACAGAAATGAACCTGCGGTGCAGAATTTTATTCTGCAGCATGTCAATTGTATTTGCGTAAACGCTGCTTATTTGTTGCAGGTTTTCCCCATTGAATTCAATGGGGAGGTAAAACTCCCAACAAATAGCAGCAGGGGCGTAGCTAAAGGCTCATGGGCCCTGGTGCAAGAATTCAGCTTGGGCCCCCCTAACCCTCCCCAACACCACCAGACCCCAGCCCGCGCCTATGCCCAACCGACTTGCCCAACAATTCCCATGGATGCCCCCACAGTATAATGCCCTCATAGCTGCCTCCACGGTATAATGCCCTCCATGGCTTGCCCCACACAGTAACATGCCCCCCATAGCTGCCCACACACAGTATAATGCTCCCAATAGCTGCCCCTCTCACAGTATAATGCTCCCCATAGCTTCCCCCACACAGTATAATGCCCCCATAGTATAACGCCCCCATAGTATTATGCTCCCCATAGCTTCCCCCACACAGTATAATGCCCCATAATATAATGCTGCCCTTAGCTTCTGCCACACAGTATAATGCCCGATAGTATAATGCACCCATAGTAATATGCTCCCCACAGCTGCCCCCTCACAGTATAATGCCCTAATAGTATAATGCTCCCCATAGCTGCTCCCACACAGTATAATACCCCCATAGTATAATGCTGCCAATAGCTGCCCCCACACAGTATAATGCCCCATAGTATAATGCTGCCCTTATCTGCCGCCACACAGTATAATACTCCATAGTATAATGCCCCCATAGTAATATGATCCCCACAGCTGCCCCATCACAGTATAATGCCCCCATAGTATAATGCTCCCCATAGCTGCCCCCACACAGTATAATGCCCCCATAGTATAATGCTGCCCATAGCTGCCCCCACACAGTATAATACTCCCCAAGCTGCCCCATACAGTAAAATGCTCCCATAGATCCCACCATATCAGCCCCCCTCCCATACCCAGTATAATGCCCCCATATGTGCCTAATAAAAAAATAATAACATAATTACTTACCTATCCCCATTCCCACAATGGGTGGAGGATCTTTCTCCTCCGGTCTGTGCTATGAGTGACTCTGCGCAGACAGGTGCGATGACGTCAAAACATTGCGCCTGCCTACGCCGAGCTGCTCACGGCAGAGTGAATGCTGGGGCAAGGAGCCGTCACTCTTCCTCCAGCATTCAATTCAACTGTATCTGCATCCTAAGGATGCAGATGCAGTTAGAATTGGGACGAGCGGCGTTCACATGGGATGAAACATCATCCCAGGAGGCCAGCCTGGATGATGTTAGGGGGACGGCCTCCTGGGATGACGTTTCTTCCCATGTGACCGCCGCTGCAGCCAATCACAGGCTGCAGCAGTCTCCTGGGATGAAACGTCATCCCAGGAGGCCTGCTCAGCAGTTTTCTGCAGCGGGCATTCCGGGCGAAAAACTGCACCACAGTTTGGTGTGGTTTTACGCCTGAAATTCCCTGAGGCCACCGGGGAAGATACCAGATACCGCGGCCCAGTACAAAATGATCTGCGGCCCGGTGGTTGAGGATCACTGTTACATAGGTCTGCAGGTATCATCTACTACATTATCTGTAATCAGAGCGTTATCACTGTGTTATCTGTGGTGTTACAGAGGATTGCATGTGAAATCTACTACATTATATGCACTGTGTATATATGTGCCTGTGTGGGTATTTATGGCTTTGTTTGTGAATGTGTCTTTGTGCTTGTATATATGTGCCTTTTATGTATTTGTATATGTCCCTGTCTGTGTATTTATCTGCCGGTGTGTGTGTGTGTGTGTGTGTGTGTGTGTGCGTGTGTGTGTGTATATATGTGTCTGTACGTCTATATATTTACCTTTATGTATATATATATATATATATATATATATATATATATATATATATTCCAGAATGTGCGGATATATATATTTGCATGTAGTTCTAAATATCTGTCTTTATGTATGTACAGTATTTATGTTCCAGTATGTGCGTGTCTATATATGTGATTTAGCTTTGGTTTGTGTAGGGGCGGCAATAGAGAGTCCCGCACAGGGCGCCACCCAACCTAAGGCCGATCCTGGTATAACGTTATCCTGTCTTGTGTTTGCAGGAGATTTTGAGCTCTATGTAAAAAAGCTTTGAATACTATAAACATATATTAAGAAATTACTTAGGCAACATTGGGGACCTATTTAGGTTAAAATAAAATGGTGTTCAAGGATGGACCATCATTGAGTTGTGTGTCTCTGTGAAGAATCATGGTGGTGTTTGATGGACATTTTACTGTAATGCTAAAAGTATAATGTACAAGCTAAAAAACATAACACTATTTCCCCAAAAAATTTGACTTTTCTGAAATTGCTCTACTGAAATTAAAATGTAAATATATCAATATAGGAAAATGAAAAAAAAAAAAATGCCAATTTTGTGGTACCTCAATGAGCAGGCATGTCACATCATGGCTCTAGATCCAATTAATATAATGAAATTCATTCCCCATAATAAGCAGAAGGTATTTCTTTCTGATGAACCTGAATGTTTTCTGCGTGTTAATTAGTTATGTACTGAAAAAAATATGAGCATTTGAGAAATTTTAATTAAAATGGAGAATGTTAAAACTAGAAAAACGGAATGCAAGTGAAATTATTTCAGATTTCACAAATGTGAAATTTACATATGGAAAAAAAGAGAAAATCCAAATCTTAAAGAGGATTGGTTAGCTCTATGGTGAGGTGAAGTAAGAATGATCTTTCAGCTCTCCTGTGTGGTGTAGTATAGAGGATCTGTCAGCTCTCCTGTGTGGTGTAGTATAGAGGATCTGTCAGCTCTCCCGAGTGGTGTAATATAGAGGAGCTGTCAGTTCTCCTGTGTGGTGTAGTATAGAGGAGCTGTCAGTTCTCCTGTGTGGTGAAGTATAGAGTATCTGTCAGTTCTCCTGTGTGGTGTAGTAAGAGGATCTGTCAGCTCTCCTGTGTGGTGTAGCATGGAGGAGCTGTCAGCTCTCCTGTGTGGGGTAGTATAGAGGAGCTGTCAGTTCTCCTGTGTGGTGTAGTATAGAGGAGCTGTAAGTTCTCCTGTGTGGTGTAGTATAGAGGGTCTGTCAGTTCTCCTGTGTGGTGTAATATAGAGGAGCTGTCAGTTCTCCTGTGTGGTGTAGTATAGAGGAGCTGTAAGTTCTCCTGTGTGGTGTAGTATAGAGGAGCGGTCAGCTCTTCTGTGTGGTGTAGTATAGAGGAGCTGTCAGCTCTCCTGTGTGGTATAGTATAGAGGAGCTGTCAGCTCTCCTGTGTGGTGTAGTATAGAGGAGCGGTCAGCTCTCCTGTGTGGTGCAGTATAGAGGAGTTGTCAGTTCTCCTGTGTGGTGTAGTATAGAGGAGCTGTCAGTTCTCCTGTGTGGTGTAGTATAGAGGATCTGTCAGCTCTTCTGTGTGATGTAGTATAGAGGAGCTGTCAGTTCTCCTGTGTGGTGTAGTATAGAAGAGATGTCAGCTCTCCTGTGTGGTGTAGTATAGAGGAGCTGTCAGTTCTCCTGTGTGGTGTAGTATAGAGGATCTGTCAGCTCTCCTGTGTGGTGTAGTTTAGAGTAGCTGTCAGCTCTCCTGTGTGGTGTAGTAAAGAGGATCTGTCAGCTCTCCTGTGTGGTGTAGTATAGAGGATCTATCAGCTCTCCCGTGTGGTGTAATATAGAGGAGCTGTCAGTTCTCCTGTGTGGTGTAGTATAGAGGAGCTGTAAGTTCTCCTGTGGGGTGTAGTATAGAGGAGATGTCAGTTCTCCTGTGTGGTGTAGTATAGAGGAGCTGTGAGCTCTCCTGTGTGGTGTAGTATAGAGGATCTGTCAGTTCTCCTGTGTGGCGTAGTATAGAGGAGCTGTCAGTTCTCTTGTGTGGTGTAGTATAGAGGATCTGTCAGCTGTCCTCTGTGGTGTGGTGTAGTATAGTGGATCTGTCAGTTCTCATGTGTGGTGTAGTAAAGAGGAGCTGTCCGCTCTCCTGTGTGGTGTAGTATAGAGAATCTGTCAGTTCTCATATGTGGTGTAGTATAGAGGATCTGTTAGCTCTCCTGTGTGGTGTAGTACAGAGGATCTGTCCATTCTCGTGGGTGGTGTAGTATAGAGGAGATATCAGTTCTCCGATGTGGTGTAGTATAGAGGACCTATCAGCTCTCCTGTGTGGTGTGGTGTAGTATAGAGGATCTGTCAGCTCTCCTGTGTGGTGTAGTATATAGGATCTGTCAGCTCTCCTGTGTGGTGTAGTATAGAGGATCTGTCAGCTCTCCTGTGTGGTGTAGTATAGAGGACATGTCAGCTCTTCTGTATGGTGTGGTATAGAGAATCTGTCAGCTCTCCTGTGTGGTGTAGTATAGAGGAGCTGTCAGCTCTCCTGTGTGGTGTAGTATAGAGGATCTGTCAGCTCTCCTGTGTGATATACTGTAGAGGAGCAGTCAGTTCTCCTGTGTGGTGTTGTATAGAGGAGCTGTCAGTTCTCCTGTGTGGTGTAGTATAGAGGATATGTCAGCTCTCCTGTGTGGGGTAGTATAGAGAAGCTGACAGCTCTCCTGTGTGGTATACTATAGAGGAGATGTTAGTTCTCCTGTGTGGTGTAGTATAGGGGATCTGTCAGCTCTCTTGTGTGGTGTAGTATATAGGATCTGTCAGCTCTCCTGTGTGTTGTAGTATATAGGATCTGTCAGCTCTCCTGTGTGGTGTTGTATAGAGGATCTGTCAGTTCTCCTGTGTGGTGTAGTATAGAGGAGTGTGGTGTAGTAAAGAGGATCTGTAAGTTCTCCTGTGTGGTATAGTATAGAGGATTTGTCAGCTCTCCTGTGTGGTGTAGTATAGAGGATCTGTCAGCTCACCTGTGTGGTGTAGTATAGAGGATCTGTCAGTTCTTTTGTGTGGTGTAGTAAGAGGATCTGTCCGTTCTCCTGTGTGGTGTAGTATAGAGGATCTATCAGTTCTCCTGTGTGGTGTAGTATAGAGGAGCTGTCAGCTCTCCTGTGTGGTGTAGTTTAGAGGAGCTGTCAGCTCTCCTGTGTGGTGTAATCTAGGATCTGTCAGCTCTCCTGTGTCGTATAGTATAGAGGATTTATCAGCTCTCCTTTGTGGTGTAGTATAGAGGATCTGTCAGCTCACCTGTGTGGTGTGGTGTAGTATAGATTATCTGTCAGTTCTCCTGTGTGGTAAAGTATAGAGTATCTGTCAGTTCTCCTGTGTTGTGTAGTATAGAGGATCTGTCAGCTCTCCTGTGTGGTGCAGTATAGAGGAGCTGTCAGTTCTCCTGTGTGGTGTAGTATAGACGATCTGTCAGCTCTCCTGTGTGGTGTAGTATAGAGGAGCTGTCAGCTCTCCTCTGTGGTGTAGTATAGATGATCTTACAGTTCTCCTGTGTGGTGTAGTATAGAGGATCTGTCAGCTCTCCTGTGTGGTGTAGTATAGAGGATCTGTCAGTTCTTCTGTGTGGTGTAGTATAGAGGAGCTGTCAGCTCTCCTGTGTGGTGTAGTATAGAGGATCTGTCAGCTGTCCTGTGTGGTGTAGTATAGATGATCTGTCAGCTTTCCTGTGTGGTGTAGTATAGAGGATCTGTCAGCTCTCCTGTGTGGTGTAGTATAGAGGAGCTGTCACCTCTCCTGTGTGGTGTACTATAGAGGATCTATCAGCTCTCCTGTGTGGTGTAGTATAGAGGATCTGTCATCTCTCCTGTGTGGTGTAGTATAGAGAATCTGTCAGCTCTGCTGTGTGGTGTAGTATAGAGGATCTGTCAGCTCACCTGTGTGGTGTGGTGTAGTATAGATTATCTGTCAGTTCTCCTGTGTGGTGAAGTATAGAGTATCTGTCAGTTCTCCTGTGTGGTGTAGTATAGAGGATCTGTCAGCTCTCCTGTGTGGTGTAGTATAGAGGATCTGTCAGCTCACCTGTGTGGTGTGGTGTAGTATAGATTATCTGTCAGTTCTCCTGCGTGGTGAAGTATAGAGTATCTGTCAGTTCTCCTGTGTGGTGTAGTATAGAGGATCTGTCAGCTCTCCTGTGTGTTGCAGTATAGAGGAGCTGTCAGTTCTCCTGTGTGGTGTAGTATAGACGATCTGTCAGCTCTCCTGTGTGGTGTAGTATAGAGGAGCTGTCAGCTCTCCTCTGTGGTGTAGTATAGATGATCTTACAGTTCTCCTGTGTGGTGTAGTATAGAGGATCTGTCAGCTCTCCTGTGTGGTGTAGTATAGAGGAGCTGTCACCTCTCCTGTGTGGTGTACTATAGAGGATCTATCAGCTCTCCTGTGTGGTGTAGTATAGAGGATCTGTCATCTCTCCTGTGTGGTGTAGTATAGAGAATCTGTCAGCTCTGCTGTGTGGTGTAGTATAGAGGATCTGTCAGCTCACCTGTGTGGTGTGGTGTAGTATAGATTATCTGTCAGTTCTCCTGTGTGGTGAAGTATAGAGTATCTGTCAGTTCTCCTGTGTGGTGTAGTATAGAGGATCTGTCAGCTCTCCTGTGTGGTGTAGTATAGAGGATCTGTCAGCTCACCTGTGTGGTGTGGTGTAGTATAGATTATCTGTCAGTTCTCCTGTGTGGTGAAGTATAGAGTATCTGTCAGTTCTCCTGTGTGGTGTAGTATAGAGGATCTGTCAGCTCTCCTGTGTGTTGCAGTATAGAGGAGCTGTCAGTTCTCCTGTGTGGTGTAGTATAGACGATCTGTCAGCTCTCCTGTGTGGTGTAGTATAGAGGAGCTGTCAGCTCTCCTCTGTGGTGTAGTATAGATGATCTTACAGTTCTCCTGTGTGGTGTAGTATAGAGGATCTGTCAGCTCTCCTGTGTGGTGTAGTATAGAGGAGCTGTCACCTCTCCTGTGTGGTGTACTATAGAGGATCTATCAGCTCTCCTGTGTGGTGTAGTATAGAGGATCTGTCATCTCTCCTGTGTGGTGTAGTATAGAGAATCTGTCAGCTCTGCTGTGTGGTGTAGTATAGAGGATCTGTCAGCTCACCTGTGTGGTGTGGTGTAGTATAGATTATCTGTCAGTTCTCCTGTGTGGTGAAGTATAGAGTATCTGTCAGTTCTCCTGTGTGGTGTAGTATAGAGGATCTGTCAGCTCTCCTGTGTGGTGTAGTATAGAGGATCTGTCAGCTCACCTGTGTGGTGTGGTGTAGTATAGATTATCTGTCAGTTCTCCTGTGTGGTGAAGTATAGAGTATCTGTCAGTTCTCCTGTGTGGTGTAGTATAGAGGATCTGTCAGCTCTCCTGTGTGTTGCAGTATAGAGGAGCTGTCAGTTCTCCTGTGTGGTGTAGTATAGACGATCTGTCAGCTCTCCTGTGTGGTGTAGTATAGAGGAGCTGTCAGCTCTCCTCTGTGGTGTAGTATAGATGATCTTACAGTTCTCCTGTGTGGTGTAGTATAGAGGATCTGTCAGCTCTCCTGTGTGGTGTAGTATAGAGGATCTGTCAGTTCTTCTGTGTGGTGTAGTATAGAGGAGCTGTCAGCTCTCCTGTGTGGTGTAGTATAGAGGATCTGTCAGCTGTCCTGTGTGGTGTAGTATAGATGATCTGTCAGCTTTCCTGTGTGGTGTAGTATAGAGGATCTGTCAGCTCTCCTGTGTGGTGTAGTATAGAGGAGCTGTCACCTCTCCTGTGTGGTGTAGTATAGAGGATCTATCAGCTCTCCTGTGTGGTGTAGTATAGAGGATCTGTCATCTCTCCTGTGTGGTGTAGTATAGAGAATCTGTCAGCTCTGCTGTGTGGTGTAGTATAGAGGATCTGTCAGCTCACCTGTGTGGTGTGGTGTAGTATAGATTATCTGTCAGTTCTCCTGTGTGGTGAAGTATAGAGTATCTGTCAGTTCTCCTGTGTGGTGTAGTATAGAGGATCTGTCAGCTCTCCTGTGTGGTGTAGTATAGAGGAGCTGTCAGCTCTCCTGTGTGGTGTAGTATAGAGGATCTGTCAGCTCTCCTGTGTGGTGTAGTATAGAGCACCTATCCACTCTTTTTGAGCGGTTTGCTCTCCTGACATGTTAGTTTCAGGGGTGATGAGGGTACAGACTTACCTGATGCCAGGAGCCTGAGGGGTCCTAATAGGTTTTTCTGCCCCATTTAAGGAGACAAGTACTTTAAATGACACCTGATAGTTTGGGGGTCCTGTTACTGATTTGGAATTGAGGCCCAGGAGCGTCAAGTAACGCTTCTGTTTTCTACCAGGAGATCTATTGGTCACCAATTGTAGAGTTAGTTTTAAGATTTTTGCTCCTTGCAGTGGTGTTATTTTGTGGTGTTATTAAACTTGTAGAGTAAATTGCTCTCCGGTGTAAATACTATTTCAAACAACATCCTATATCTTATCATATCTTTTGAAGTACGTGTACTGTGTGTGTACAATAAAAATGGTGAATATTATAAGAGAGAGATGAACAAGAGAGAGATAAACAATAATCACGACATGCTAGTGGTTATTATCACCATAACACATACCTTCCCGACTCTTCTACCTCTTCCTAAGAAAGCTTTAGTTGCCAGGTATATACAGTCATATCAGTGTACAAAAGATTTAGGAAATGGAAGGTGTAAATGATGCATCATGCGACGTAACTATAGTAAAAAAAATTAAATGGGTTAATAATATGTTTCTATTTTGCAAATCTCAAGCTCTGGACAATTCCATAACTAAAGACTTATAATAATTCTAACTCAAAAAGTCCATTACAGTCTAATATTCTTCAAACCTCGAATCAGTCTAAACAAACTCTGTTATAACCCTAATTTAATCAAACCCTGATCTATCAAAACGCAATTCTAATACATGTTGGTCCACAACAATAATTAATTACAGTATATTATAACAAAACTATGGTCCATTATTTGCTTATTCCAAGCAAATCCTGGTCCTTAATAACCTTATTCTAACTTTATCCTAGTCCATCATAACCTTATTCCAACCGTCTCTTGTTCCATCATAACCTTATTTCAACCATATCCTGGTCCATCATAACCTTATTCCAACCATGTCCTGGTCCATCATAACCTTATTCCAACCATGTCCTGGTCCATCATAACCTTATTTCAACCATATCCTGGTCCATCATAACCTTATTCCAACCATATCCTGGTCCATCATAACCTTATTCCAACCATGTCCTGGTCCATCATAACCTTATTCCAACCATGTCCTGGTCCATCATAACCTTATTTCAACCATATCCTGGTCCATCTTAACCCCATTCCAAGCAAACCCTGGTCATTCATAACCTTACTCCAACTATATCCTGGTCTATCATAACCTTACTTAAACCAAACCCTAGTCCATGATAACCTTAAACCAAACCCTGGTCCATGATAACCTTATTCCAACCATGTCCTAGTCCATCATAACCTTATTCCAATCAAACGCAGGTCCATCATAACTTTATCTCAAGCAAACCCTGGTCCTTCATAACCTTATTCCAACCATATCCTGCTCCTTCATAACCTTATGCCAACCAAACCCTGATCATTATAACCTTATTTCAAACATATCCTTGTCCATCATATCCTTATTCCAAGCAAACACTGGTACATTATTCCATCACAATAATACCGTATAGAACTGAAAGTCCAAGAGGGCACCTGGTTGCCGGTCCCCGGCTAGTGTAGTTGGAACTTGGATGATGTCTCGATGATGGTAAAGTAGAGCAGAGCAGGATGTCTAAGGGATGGTGAAACTGAGTTGCACAATGTAGTGGGACGTGACCCGAGACCTGTATTTACCCCGCCCCGAAAAATAAATACATTTTTCCATACATATTGGAGATAGAATATAGATAAGAGTAAGGCTCCTATAGCTACACCGCTGGATAGAATTGGATGCATTGTCTCAGCAGACAGTATCATACATGATAGGCTTAGATACATGGCTCCAGCAGACAGTATCACACATGATAGGCTTAGATACATGGCCACATCAGACAGTATCACACATGATAGGCTTAAATACATGGCCCCAGCAGACAGTATCACACATGATAGACTTAGGGCTCTTTCAGATCAGCGTGAATCTCGTCAGAGTGCTGTGCATTGAAACAACGCACAGCACACGGCCCCATTTATTGGGCTATTCACACATGCGTAAGATTTCACACAGCGAGTGTCCGTTACGTGAAACTCACTGCATGTCCTATATTGGTGCGTTTCATGAACATAGTCGCCCATTGAAGTCAATGGGTGCATGAAAACCACGGATAGCACACGGTCGCAATTGCGACCGCTGCGACCCCTGTAGCGGAAGTCGCCCGGGGATCTGAGGTACCGGGCCCAGTGTTAGCGATGCCCCTGATTGGAGAGATTTTCTTTTAAGGACCTGGTAAGTGCCGTCATACGCTGCACTGGGTCCTGATCCTGCGATCACTTTACAGGCAGAGTGGAGTCATGGTTCCGGACGGGCCGACGCCCTACCCGCAAGAAAGAGTGGACACCATGGAGGCTTTTATGCTGGCAATCCTATTCTGACAACCAATGTTCCCTCTAATTCTTGGCAGCTCCTGAGTGGGGCAGTTAGGGAGCAGGGCAAGTCTCTATTAATGGTGGGCGATCTGATGACCAAAAGTAATACCCCCAGTAAATGCTAATATAGCGACTAAATAAGAGAATAAGAAAACTTATTTTAAATTACTTTTAATTACTATTCTAAATACTATAATATTACAAGTCTACTAGTAAAATGGACCATTATAAATACCAATTATAGGCATCTATGAAAGAATCCCCCATTACACCACTGCCCCTATAGATAGCGCTACACAGACCCCCCTGTAGATAGTGCCACACAGCCCCCTGTAGATAGCGCCACACAGCCCCCTGTAGATAGTGCCACACAGACTTCCCTGTAGATATTGCCACACAGACCTCCCTGTAGATATTGCCACACAGCCCCCCTGTAGATGGCACCACACAGACCCCCTGTAGATAGCACCACACAGACCCCCTGTAGATAATGCCACACACAGCCCCCCCCTCTGTAGATAGCGCCACAAAAACCCCCTGTAGATAGTGCCACATAGCCCCCCTGTAGATATTGCCACACAGACCCCCCTGTAGATATTGCCACAGAGCCCCCCTGTAGGTAGTGCCACACAGCTCCCCTGTAGATATTGCCACACAGACCCCCCCTGTAGATAATGCCGCACACAGCCCCCCTCTGTAGATAGCGCCACAAAAACCCCCTGTAGATAGTGCCACATAGACCCCTGTAGATCTTGCCACACAGACCCCCCCTGTAGATATTGCCACACAGCCCCCTGTAGGTAGTGCCACACAGCCCCCTGTAGATATTGCCACACAGACCCCCCTGTAGATATTGCCACACAGCCCCCACCCTGTAGATAGCGCCATGCAGCCCCCTGTATATAGCGCCACACAGCCCCCTGTAGATAATGCCATACAGCAGTACCCCCTCCCCTAGTATATACTGCCACACAGCAATCCCCCTCCCTTTGTATATACTGCCACACAGCAATCCCCCCTCCCTTTGTATATACTGCCACACAGAAATCCCCCTCCCCTTGTATATATTGTCACACAGCAATCCCCCGTCCCTTTGTATATACTGCCACAGAGCAATCCACCCTTCCCTTGTATATACTGTCACACAGCAATCCCTCCTTGTATATACTGCCACACAGCCCCCTTCCCTTGTATATACTGCCACACAGCCCCCCTTCCGTTGTATATACTGCCACACAGCAATCCCCCCTCCCCTTGTATATACTGCTACACAACAATACCCCCCTGTATATTACCACACAGCCCCCTGAAATAAAAAAGATTGTACTTACCTTGCCCCGCTCCCATGACGGACAGAGCGCTACACTACCTTTTGGACGGGACGTATGCGCAGACCGGCGTGATGTGACATCATCACACCAGCCTGCACAGGGAGATTTCCCAGCAACTTATAGACTGCAGGCAAAGTGAATGTGGCTGTCGCTAGCACCGGAGACCCCTCCGGTGCTAGCGACGCCACTGAATCCGCCCGCCGGCCGTGACAGTGTGCAGGCTTTAAACTTTACTGAGAGGGCGGACCGTGGAAGGTGTGTGGCCGCGAAGCCGCGCACCTTAGGGAACACTGCTGACAACCCAATTCCCACCAAAACCTGATCCATAATAGTAACCCTATTTTTACCCAACGTTTATAGTTTATAGCCCTATTCTAACCAATCCAATTCCAACCATCATTATAATCTGATTCTGACCTAACTCAACCAAACTGCGGTTCTTCATAACCTAATTTTGAGTAAACATTATTGTTTCAGACATATTTAATGCATAAAACCCTGTTCACTGCTACTCGATACAAGTTTATTAATCTTATAATTTTTATTATGTATTTTTCTATACTAACCTTACTTTTATACTGATCCTGTAGTACAGCTGGCTATATAATTCTTAGCTTTATATATGATAATGACATGCTGTATATACAGCCAGATCAACTCATGTGTTTGAAAAGATATCAATGGCAGCGCTTTGCAGCACAATAATACAATAATTCACCTTGGAATGTTCAAGATTATTGAAAAGGATAAAATTCTGTCTTTTTTCACCGTTCATTCTTGGGAGATGTGGACGATATTCGCAATGCATCCATAATGCTTAGAGTTATAATCAAATTATTCCCATTGCATGCATTGTATTTTATCTTAATGCAAATGTATGGAATTTAAACTGTCCTTTTATCTATTCTAAGCAGTTTTTTTTCCTCCGGATACATTCCTATGGTATGGTGTTCCATAGAAAAATCTTTATTTTCTAATTGCAGTTTTATTAGAGCCTCAAGGGTAGGTGAAGGACATTTATAAGCTTAAAATAGTGCAGAAAAGTGCTCTATATTACCAGTACGTGCATTGCCAGGCAGAATGAGTTGTCCACCTGTTTCAGACTGCGTTTCTGTCGGTGAAAAGTTTACTGTTCTGATTCTATTCCATAAATTTATGCAAAATTAGAGAGAAATATTAAAGGGAATGTATCACCATTATATTTGTTTTAGTAATTAAGACCAGATAGTGAAACACAATCTTTTTTCTAATCTGTTTTTATTTTTTAATTGTAGATTTTTGTATTCTATTTTCTGTACATGGTTATGAAAGCAACCGACTTGCCTGAGCTGCTGTTAATAGCATTTAGAGATAAGCTTTACAGCGGCCACATGGACCATAGGAACCTGTGAACAGGAGGGGACCCATAGACTTTCATGGGAGTTTTCTTGTCATGCTTTGTAACCTGTGCAGAGGTCTTGTGCAGGGAGGGGGAGGAGGGGGAACTATATCCATCACCTATTGTTAATAGTGGAGTCTATTTTATCTATATATACAGTAGGTGTTTTCTTTCATTGTAGTCCTGCCTGTGGTGATAAGGAGGTGACTGCTGAGAAGTGATCTCTATAGAACTGGAAGGGTCAGTCTATTATGAATGGTGGATCCTGTGTTATTTATATATGTGTTACCTGTCAGTGTAATCCTGCCTGTGATGATAAGGAGATGACTGCTGAGAAGTGATCTATACAGAACAGGAAAGATCAGTTTATTATGAATGGTGGATCCTGTGTGTGTTATCTATATACGTGTTTCCTGTCAGCAGTCATCTTATTATCTTCACAGGCTGGATTCCACTGACAGGTAACACCTATATATAGATAACACAGAATCCACTTTTCATAATAGACTGACCCTTCCTGTTCTGTAGAGATCAGTTCTCAGCAGTCATCTCATTATCATCACAGGCAGGATTACACGGACAGGTAACACCTATATATAGATAACACAGGATCTACCATTTACAATACACTGACTCTTCCTGTTCTGTAGAGATCACTTCCCAGCAGTCATCTCATTATCATCACAGGCAGGATTATACTGAACAAAGAAGTAATCTTAACAGGAAGGGTCAGTCTACTATATATAGGTATTACCTGATAGTGTAATCCTGCCTGTGATGATAATTAGATGACTGCGAGAAGATCAGGAAGGGTCAGTCTATTATGAATGGTGGAACCTGTGTTATCTATATGTGTTACCTGTCAGTGTAATCCTGCCTGTGATAAGGAGATGACTGCTGAGAAGTGATCTATACAGAACAGGAGGGATCAGTCTATTGTGAAGCTTAGTGGACACAGTGAAAACTGCAAGTTATAGGATTCTTTTTTTAATATAGACAATGGCATAGAAAATGTAAAGAAACAACACCAACAAATCTTTAAAAATATGTTTAACATCTTGATTTACACTATAAGTAATATTCTAATGACATGTTCCCTTGAATACATCATCAGTGAGGTTGTTAGAGCTTGGACTACTGAGCATTGTTTTTCAGGGACAGAAATCCCTAAAGGATGTAAAAGGATTTTGGGTTGAGTACAGAGCCTTTTAGACATTTTTAGGAATAATTTTGGGTCTGAGCTCATGGTTCCCAACTAATATTATCTACTGTCAACTCTATAGGATATTACGGTGTATATCACTGAAAAAAGGCCATACTTACTGATACAGGGGCAGATTACAACATCATTCAGACAAGTCACAATGTTATATGAGTGAGGTCGAACAGGTGCAAAATACTGATGAACTGCCACTGACACACCTACATAGTTGCACATTGAAAATGGTTCTGAAAGGAGCGATTTAGATGGTTACATGTAGCGCACCATGCTGGCAGTTACGCCTATGTTATTAGATCAGGGCGGGCTGACCATCACCTTCTAAAAGTACTAAACATCATGGACATTATGGAATGGGGTGAGCCTCGTCTGGGACCCCCCTTCATGAGCCACTCTGGCAAAACGGTGTATAATACAGTCACCCATTTATCACAGAAAAGCTAATAGCTGTAGATAAGAGAAGTCGGATGGCTGTCCGGTCGGAACAACCCATGTAATGGAGATAAAGGTTCCATCTTGTACATGCTTGTTATGTTTGGAGGATTTGTTCTGGAGTTGGTGGAGTGAAGTACAGTGATGAGAAAGCAGCCACAGAATTATTCTTATGAAACGATCTGGTTTAAGAATTTATTGCAAAAAACAATGCGAATCTGAGTACGCTTATACCTTAATATCTCAATTTCACACTTGGATAGATTCAGTAAAGTGTGAAGGGATGCTCACTGAGAATTCCTGATGGGGTTGATGTCTGGATATGTGACTCAGGTCGGGGAAAAAACAAGACCACACGTGCAGAACAACTCGCTTACCTTGTACCCAACAAGCAGTGGATGAAAAAGACACTGTAAACAACAGCTGCTTTACTAAGCACCTATTGACAGGGGCACTTATTTAAAGGAACATGCAGCCACAAACTTTTAGAAAAGGCTAAGGGGGAAATATATCTATAGTGTCATAGGAAGCACGTATTTAAGACTCAGCAAAAAAAATAAAAAATTGCCACATTTATCAAAATGGAACAGACTGAATGATATATTTAGTGCAACTCGCTAGACAGATTTCTCTTTCTTATGCCACCACATGTCTGGTCTGTGAACAAATACTGTGACCCTGAAAAAAAAAAGTGCATGTGACTTTTACAGCTCTTCTTAGCCACAGCCCTTTTTATACATTTTTAATCCCTTCCCGACATCTGCCGTATATATACGGCGCACGTCAAGTTGGGGAGTATGGAGCGGACTCATGGGCTGAGCCGTCATAGAACGAGCGTGTTGGCTGTATCTTATAGCCGACACTTCAGGGTAATGAGCGGGATACCGCAGCATTTAAAGGACTAGAAACGGGGGGCAGCCCTCTGTAAGGTCACAAGCCCACATCTGTCGCACTTTATACGGCTGCAAATCACGGATTCTCAAAACACGGCCCACACATGGACGGCTTCTGTGTGCAGTCCATAGTATTATCAGACCAATGAATAGAATGGCTGAGTCTGATCCGCAAAAACTGACAGGAATAGGACCTGTTCTATTTTTGCGGAACGGCCACTCGGATCCGTATAAAAAACAAACGGATGTGTGCATGGCCCCATTGAAATGAATGGGTCAGTGTGCTATCCATAAAAAAAAAACATTTCACTGAAGTGTGTTTGAGGCCTAAAGTTGCAACGGCTCCCCTCCCCCGGTGACGCGATCACAGGGTACCGTTGGTTGGCATGACAGCTGTAAGCAAAAAATAAGCCCTCATACAACTCAATCGATGGAAAAATAAAACATTTATAGTGCTCAGAATATGGTAACACAAATCAAATTTTACTTTTAACAATCAATTTTTTCCCTTGTAAAAGTAGTAAAACATAAAAAAACTATATAAATGTGGTATCACCATAATTGTATTGACCCGTAGAATAAAGTTAACATGCCGTTTTTAACGCACGGTGAACACCATAAAAACAAAACCCTCCCCCCAAAAGATTGAAGAATTCCTGATTTTTTTCCTACTCCACCTCACAAATAAAAAAATTTCCGTTTCCTAATAGATTATATGGTACAATAAATGGTGCTGTGAAAGTCTACAACTCGTGCCGCAAAAAACAATCCCTCATACTGCAATATTGATGGAAAAATTAAAAAGTTATGGCTTTTGGAAGGTGGGGAGGAAAAGACGAAAGTGAAAATCCGAAAATGGCTGTGGCGTGAAAGCGTTAAAGCTATCAAGGGAGGCATCAAAAATGTCTGAAGCACATAATTTTGGCGAATGGCATGGACGCCACCTTTTTGGCACAATTATACAGAATTTTAGTGCATTTTGCTTAGTAAATCTTCCTCTAAGTGTTCATTCAGATAAGATTCAGCCTGTAGGGGGCATCGTGAGGAAAAAAAAATATGAAAGGAGAAAAAAACAAGTTCATATTAAAGGGGTTGTACAGGCAAGTTTTTCATACTGATGACCTATTCACAGGATATGTCATCAATATATGATCGGTGGGGGTCCGACACCGAACCCCACACCGATTAGCTGTTTCGGGAGCCTCCGGGCACTGGATCTTATGCAGTGGCTGGTGTCGGAAGCAGATGGCTCTGTACACTGTATAGCGGCCGTGCTGCAGTACTCCAGCACGGTCGCTACACTGTCACCGGGGCTATCTGCTTCCGGCACAGATATCCGGTGCCCGGAGGCAGCGGGAACAACTGATCGGTACGGGGTCTGGATGTCCTGCCATGTCATTACTGCGACCTAGTAAACAAAGACTTGCTTGGGACCAGGAAGGGGAATTTTGGCGCTCCTATACAGGGGTTTTCTATGAGTTACACTGACCACTAAAATCAGTGTCCCTGTCCCCTATGTGAATGGAGCGTTACTGCGCATGCTCGGTCACCGCTCCATCAACTGTCTATGGGACTGCCGGAGATAGATGAGATAGCCCGATGTGATTAATTCTATTTAATTGATGTCCATAGGGGGTTTGATGCTGTTATCTGTGACCTCATAAGGCTGGTTTTTGTATGTGTTTTTAAATGTTTTTTTTACTTTGGCTGTTTATGTGTGTTCTATTGATTTATTTGTACTTTTGATATGACAGTTGGAGTGCAAGTCTGGTTTAATATACACTGCTTTGTTTCTCTGTTTTTGCAGTTACTGAATTATAGTGTGTGGCACTTAGTAATAGGATTGTGATGCACACCTTCTTTTGTGTAATAGATAGAAAAGTATTAGAAAACTTCAGAAAGGCAACAACAATGCAACTGTTAGTGACCACCGATACGCCTTTTCCCGGCAGTCACTAACTAGGCAGCCTAGTCGAAGTCCTGCACGGGTGTCCTGTGCAGTCCTGTGTATCATGACAGCCGGGCTCCTGCTTTAATGATAACGATCGAAGTTTCGATCATGACCATTTAACCCCTTAGATGCAATAGCAACCGCGACATCTCAGTGGTTTACAGAGGGAGGGTGCTCCCTCTGTCATCCATCGACGGCTTGCAAATACTATCGTGGGCCGCCAATAGGTTGCCAAGTCAGCCGGTGGGCCTAACAGGCCTCGCCTGATTATATACCTATTAGGCCATGCCAGATGCATGGCCTAATAGGTGCCTGTCAGTGTAAAACGAAGTATACCAAAGCATTAAATAAGCGATCAAAAGATCGCATAGTATATTCCCCTATTAGGACTAGAAAAATATTGAATCAATGTGAAATAAAAATTAATTATAACAGTGCACAGAAAAATATATAATAAAACCGTTTCCACTTTTATTTAGTAAAAGTGTAAAAATTAATAAAAATACACATATATGGTATCACCAAAATTGTAATAACCCAGAAAATAAAGTTAACATGTAATTTAAATCGCAAGGTGAACGGCATAAAAAAGAAAATTTTAATCAATAAGCCCCATGTACCCCAAAATGGTACCAATGAAAACTCGGTTTTGTCCCGCAGAAAACAAGCCCTCATATGGCTGCAGCGTCGGAAAAATAAAAAAAGTTACGTCTCTTGGAAAGCGGCGATGCAAAAACAAATAATTTGAGTTCAAAAGTGTTTTTATTGTGGAAAAGTCGTAAAACATAAAAATCCTCTACATATGTGATATTGCCGTAATCGTACTGACCCGTAGAATAAAGGTAACATGTTATTTACGCCGCACAGTGAACGGCGTCAATTTAAATGCATATAACAATTCCGGAATTGCTGTCTTTTTTTTTTCTATTCCCCTCCAAAATGTTTTGATCAACTTTTATTATGTACCCCAAAATGTTGCCATGGAAAAATACAACTCATCCTGCAAAAAACAAGTCCTCATACAGCTATGTCGACAGAAACATAAAAAGCTCTTTGAATGCGAAGATGGAAAAAACGAAAAAAATTGCTTGGTCATTAAGGCCCAGAATGTATGCAGGGAGAAGGGGTTAAAACATTCAAATTATGAACGTATTATTTTTTTGTCATGTAGTGAGGGGTGGGCACCTTCGTGAGAGGGTTTTACTTCTGGTAAGAGAAGGACGACTTGTTTTGATTTCTACTTGACCTAAATAATTGACTCTTTAGGGATTTGTGGAAGATTGTGCTTGCATGTTAGCGAAAGTGCATTGTCAAAAAAAAGTGAGGAGACACTAAGAGTAATAAAAAGTGAGCCCCTATGTGAATACACCATGCTTGTCTGAGCAATATGTCTGCAGCCGGTACTCCGTTGTTTATTCTGTATGACAGCATGTGACTGCGAAATCTCTTTATTGTATCCCATTATCTATTCAAAAAGTAACAGCTAATAAACGACAACATAGATTGTGTGACACGTTGGTGGAAGGTCCGGCATGGTCTAATAGAGGCAATAGCTAAAGGTTATCTCCGAGACCTTTGACGACATCACACTGTTGACAGACACGTCACGAGATATCAGATTGCGCCAAATGTCGCGTTAATGGCAATGTTATCTCCTGCTCAAGACACTATGTTAATAATGCCACAGCTAAGCCTAAGACCCCCTGTGGATTCATTAAGGGGGATCTGTCACTAGTTTATTAATTCCCTATCTCCTGACTACTCTAATAGGTGCTATGATGCTCATAAATACAGTGTAATTTTGTTTAAAAAACTTTTATTATTTGCAAAGTTATGAGCATTTTAATGTGGCTCTAATAGCCAAATGGGAGGTGAATCCTTCTTTTCCCTCTGGGCGGTGTAATGTTTTCTGTATGACGTCCAATCATCATAAAGCTCCTCCCCCTTCACTGCCCAGCACCACAGTGGTATCTTATAGTATACAGCTTCCATTCCCGACTACGTTTTCAACTGTTGATACCTCCAGTTGTTTCACAGCTAGAACTGCGATCCTGATCATTTATTAGATTTGAATTGTTCATATGCCACCAGAACCGCTGTTCTAGGTGGTCCACAGCCGGAGAAATTGGCTATTTGAAGTGAAGCTTCCCTCCAGCCTCAGTCTCTCACACTGTGTGAAGCAGCTTCAAGCTGATCGGACAGCGTCAGAGGCTGTGAGGAGGCTCCACCTCAGGAGAATCGCTGCGGTTACCTCCCACTTGTCTAGTATAGGCTCATTTGCATATTTAGGTAAAAACTCATGATTTTTAAAATAATAAACTTCTTGGGACACAATTTTCACTAGCATTATCAGTGTGACAGCACCTATTAGGTTATCTAGGAGATAGGGCATTACTAACTTAGTGACAGATCCCCTTTAATAACTTACTGGTTCAAGGTAAAATTAAATAGCACATCTGAAATAGTACAAGAAAATGCGAGTGACCTTATAAATTCATCCATTCAATTGACAGAATGCTTAAAGGGAATATTTAACTTATAAAAAATTTTGTTTCATTCATTAGATGTAAGTCTGTAAAAAAATAAATAATGTTTTGTTCTGTTTTTTAAATGTTGTAGCTTTTTATTTATTAAAAAAAAAACTCCACTGGGTCAGCCTTATTGGAGACACACACATCCTTTCTGTATTGTCTATGTAGACAGTGCAGCAGGGGGTGTGTGTGTGTATGTGTGTGTGTATGTGTGTGTGTATGTGTGTGTGTGTGGGTGTGTGTGTGTGTGTGTGTGTGTGCTCCTTATGATAGCCACAATGAATGGGAGTTAATGACCACCAAAAGGAGAGCAGGAATAACCACAAAAACCATGTACATACAAAAATACAAAAGTTATCTTTATTAATACTGTTGCGGAAGTCATGGCTCAAAATATATTAGACTTAAATTTTAGACGAATGCTTCAACCGACACTCACTCCGGAAATGTATCAAGCTCCAGATCATAGATAATATCAATATATATTGGAAAGGAGTAAGACACACAGATGTCTATTTGTATGCTCATAATACTCCTCTGAGGTTTATTGCCAAAATCAATTACAATAATATCATTCAAAAGGGGTGTGTAGGCTTAAAGGGAACCTGTCACCAGCATGTCACCTATTGAACTTTACTTCTCCCTCACTGGCCGCTGCTATAAAAAGTTCATTGCCGTTATCCCCTCTCCTAAACTCCTCTTCCGACTGTAAATAACGTTTTGCGCCTTTTATCGTAATTATGCGGTGCCCCTTTGTGCGCACACACCAGAGGAGGACATCAATGCACAAGCGCGGGATGTTGTGTGCTGGGGGAAGGCGAGGAGCTGTCAATCAAAAGTAAGGAGGCGAAGTAAACTTGGAAAGACTTGAGGAATGAAGATATGACTGTTTCCAAATGAAGATCTGACTCTTTTCAAATGAAGATTTGACTCTTTTCTGCTCATTAGCATATGATGTGGGAACACTAAAAAGCTAAATACTAAAGTTACAGAGCCAACTAAGAAGATAATTATAGGTTATATAGAAATGATTTTTCACCCACTACCACCAGGTATAGTCGGTTTAATAGGTGAAATGCTGGTGACAGGTTCCCTTTAAGGTTAACCAATCATTTACAATACAACAATAATTCTGATTCAGCCAATAGCATACAATGAGAATATTTCATATTGAGCCAATCCCAGACATACCGTACATTTCAAGTAAAACTAGAATTCTTCATTAGATGCTTATGTCAAGTTTGCAGCTGCTTTATTTGGCCTCTGAATGGAATACAATAGTTTGCTCTTCTAAGATTATGTTATATTCACATGTGCATGTGAATAATGAAATAGAAACAAATTAAGGCTATGTTCACACGGAGTATGTTGCCGAGTTTTTTGACGCGGAAACCGCGTCGCAAAACTCGGCAAAAACGGCCCGAAAACGGCTCCCATTGATTTCAATGGGAGGCGTTGGCGTCTTTTTCCCGCGAGCAGTAAAACTGCCTCGCGTGAAAAAGAAGCGACATGCCCTATCTTCGGGCGTTTACGCCTCTGACCTCCCATTGACTTCAATGGGAGGCAGAGAAAGCGTATTTCGCTGTGTTTTATGCCCGCGACGCTCAATGGCCTCAAAGTTCCAAACGGAATTTTGAGGCAGATATTCCTCCTGCAAAATACTCAGTGTGAACATAGCCTAATAGGGAACTTAATAACTTCATGTCTGGGCATTCAGCCAGACTGGTAACTGCTCACTTATCAAGGTTATACAAACAAAGCAGAAATAGGAGGGTGAAGGTCACTGCAGGTGGAATAGAATCCGGCATCCTGCTTGATAATTCACAATTTAATTTAATATAGAAAATGTAAGCAAATTGACCATCCATCATAATACATAATATATTAATCAAATAAAATATAAAATTGGGAGAAAAGAACTACTGATGGGGCCACAGAGATTGAAAAAGGGCCCAAAGTGACAGAGAACAGACAGGAAACCATTCAGAACAATATATAGATATAGATCAAAAAAGAGCCAAGACAATACTAGCGATAACATGTCTGTGGCTTATACCTAATAAAATATAATCAGTAGGTAACCCAAATTTAGATATAAATGATGATGATATACAAGAAAGGCCAATTGAATCAAGATCAGCCACAGTGTCTAGCAATCAGACATAGAGCGTAACCAATATATGATATATATAACACACTATAGTGGTAACCCCATAAGGTGGGTAGGTATTTAAATAAATAGCAACCTTACGCTAGGTATATCTAATCGTGGAGAAGTATAAAAAGCATACTAGCTATAGGTAAACCAGACTATACAACAAATGGGGAACAGTAAAGAGGTCTAAAAGACAATAGAAAGAAGCTGAAGTTAGAGCAAGGGATTACCTTTAGTTATAATAGGTGGTCCTGTCAAAGAGATACTTCGATGCTCGTTTCGTTGACCTGCAACTTCGTTAGGAGGTAATGAAATGAAAATAGAGGGGCCTATTTATAGGTAGAGGAGCTAAACATACCACCTGAAAGCAGTCCAAATCAGGGCGAATCCGCCATGACGAGCGAGCTGCATGCCTGGAACGCACACGCGGCCCCACAGCGAGTGCGTCTGACGTCAATATGGCGCCAGATGTAAGTCACCATAGCGACACGTATAAGCAGCGCTCCGGCAAGACAGCTCCGGCACATAGACGTCAACAGAACTACAGATTTAGTATAAAAAAAGGCTGGTAAGTATGTTATATATATCATATATGAAGATGGCAATTTTAAAGAAAACATTGCTCAGGCAATATACAATGCACAAGGTATTTGATCCAAATTAGCTACGAGCGGGCCACATGAAACAAATCACCCTTGTGGAACATTGTGTTTCTATATATTAATGAAAAATAGTGCAGAGGGATGAAAAAATAAAAATAGAAATAAATGTGAAATGAAAAATGGGAGTTAATAGACAGAAAAGTGTCCATAGACTAATACAGTCTCCAGGAAATAATGTAGTATAGACCCCTCCCCCAGAGACCAAGGTGCAGAGCTGTATACAGAGCCTTATCTGTGGGAATAGTGTAATAAGCTACTGTCCTAAAAAGGGTCAAAACTCACCTATCAGCTGCCCTATGAAGCCCAGCAGTCACTACATAGGACTTATGCAGCTACACTTCTACCAAATAAATGGGCCCCATTTGTGCAGAAATGTGGTTCGTTAATTTCACAAGCCCACGACACCCCCTATAATCAGCAAAATGATGGGACCACAATGCTGTGCCTGGAATAAAAGTGAAGGGGCCGCTATGCTTACTTGTATCTGACCCCACCAATTATACATTGAAAATCATCAACTGAAAATTTAGAAAACGCCTTTAAGATCATATTAATCTATCGTCCATTTTTCCCATCAGGGCTCACAGATTTTGTCACTGTATATGGGAAGAGAGATAACATTATCTTCATAATTTATAATAATCAAGTGATCACCCCCTCCCAAACCATTATCCCCCATTTGCCCACTACATGTACACAATGGCTTACAAGATAGAGGATGATTGATGATGACAGTCGCCCAGGGGGCACAGTTCACAGCCGAATGTGCAGGGCACTCTGCTGAGTGCTTCCACACCTTCGTTTTAGCGATGGTGGGAGTCTCAACAACCAGATCCCCACCGATCAAAACTTCTGATATGTCGCGGTGACATAACATAAGGTTTTCTGAAAGTACAGTTACTCTTTAAATTAATAAATTATAAGTTATCCTGAATCTTTTCCTGCAGAACTATATCTCAATCTGCTTTGTTCCTCCTTCTCTATTACATGCTGCCTGCAGATCAGACAACATGTTTAATGTAAAAGGTTTTCTTTAAATCGCCCACCCTCTAAAGACAATGAGACGACTCTGCTAACCTTGTCCCAGTCTACACAGAAATGCTAAAAAGTAAGCTACAGAAAATCAAAGGCAGCCTGGATATTTTTTAGCAGTTACCTGCCTTTAACATACAAAGTGATACAATGTCATTGTATAGTGCTAGCTGACACCAGCATGGCCCATGCGGATTAATGAATTTACTGCAGATTTCAAATCCACAGCATGTTCTTATTGGTGTGGATTCTGCACTGAAAATCTGCATATTTGCTCTATTGAATTCATCTGCGGATTTCTGCCTTGCATTTTCTTGAAAATTACGGCAGATTTACCCTAAGACCCTGTTCCAACAGCTTTTTGCAGGCAGACAAAATCTGCCTCAAAGATCCTTCAGGAATTTTGGGGCAGATTTTGAGCTGCCTGCAAATTGTTGCCACGATTTTTGCCCGCATCCATTGAGCGCTGCGGCCAGAAAAACGCAGCGAAAAACACTTTCTCTGACTCCCATTGAATTCAATGGGAGGTCAGAGGCAGAACCACTGCAGAAAAAAACGCATCCCCCCCCATTGAAATAGGAGGCAGTTTTGCCCGTTTTTTTGTTGCTGATTCCAAATTCGGTTTCCACATCAAAATCAGCATAAAAAAAACCTCTGTGTGAACTGGCCCTAAGAGTTCTTTAAAGTGGCAAAAAAATTTTTTTTTGAAATTTATACAATTTGGAATAGAATCTTATAGGATAGGAACATAAGCAAGACAAAGTGATTGCGAATAGAGTACCTGTTACGAAACAAAAAGCAGCTGAACATGTACATGAGTGATTAGATGTAAAACCAATGTCTTGGGGTCTTTTTCCTTGCCCCCGTCATGCCTTTTGAAAATGCATATTTTGTCTATCTATGACTGCTAAAGGGAGTGGTGTGATTTTAGTATTGTGCTTATCACTCTGAGCCAATCAGAGGTCTCCCCACATCTGCTCCCCCTTCCCTCTCACAGGATATAGTATACAGAGAAACTGCAGCTGCATCCCCCTCCTCCACCCTCTTCTTTCTGCAGGATAAGAAAATGAACTACATGCTGCTGAAAGGGGAGGAAGTTGCCACTTTCCTCTACTAATATAAAGTAGAGTTTCATATATTCACATGTAGTACTGACTTAAAAAAATCTTTTTATACTTTGGTTGAAGTAGTCCAGTCAGTAGTGCTTATTCTTGGATTATAAAATGTTGAATATCATCAGTTTTTTTGACCAGAATGTATGTCAATGCTGCTATGTGGTTTACATGCTGTGTTTGCTGTGTAATCGGCTACCACTCTGTTCAATGTCATCACAGAGCAGAGTCTCTGCCGGTTAAACAGAAGACACTATACGCCCTGAGATGCAGTCACTTTCTTTCCCCTACCAAGCACAGCCAACAATCCGACCCCGGCCATGCTGGTCCAGCAAGTATGAAGCTCTTGGAGTCTCCATGAAGAACCTATTCTCTTTCGAGCGGTGGAATGGAGATCACGATTTCCTTCGTTACAATTGTTCATACAAAAATGACTCACGTGTGGGAGAAGAACAGAGATTGATTGGCGTATTAGTGACTGACGATGGAAACGGTTAGCTGTGGGTAGTGATTGGGGAAAGGAAGGTGCTGAATGCTTTTGTGTAGTAAATATTTAGGATTATAAGCTGCTTTGGTTGGAATACTGTAAAATTTTTGTTTGTGTATTTTATTTCAGGCCCAAAAATATATGCAGATTATTTTCCTAATTAGCTTTATAGTGGTCGGTGCATTGCTTTTCTCATACTGAGCTCTAAATCCACTGCATAGCCATAGATTTAAATGATAAAATTCTGACTGCCAGCAGTCACCACAAGAGGGAGCTTAAGTGCCTACTGTATACGGATTTGTTTTTTTAGTTCGATATGAGCTGTATGCAGTAAGTTCCCCCTAGTGGTGGCTGCGGGTAATTATGATTTAAATATCTAAGTCTATGGAAGGGATTTGGAGAAATGCACCCAAAAAATTGAATTCTGACTGCCATAAAGATTCATTAAGAAAACAATCACAGAAATTTGGACCTAACTAATTGTTCATCAAATGTGGAAATTTACTTTAATAAGTTTCACAATTTTCAACACAAATATATAATGTATTCAAAGGGTTACAGACAAAACAAGAAGGTGGTCTATACCATCACATGAGACAGTAAAATATGTTATATAAGGAGAGAGCAAACCTATATGATCTGTAAATATAACTTCTCCAGTATGCCCTAGACCTGCCCCACCCTCCACCTAGAGTGCCATGTTATCATAGTCAACATGTGGTAACCATACGAAAACAGTAAATTACCCAAAGAGCCTCTTCGATGCAGAATGATAGGTATACAATGAGCAGAATGACAGGACTATTGTACTGCATGAGATGTTACATAAAAGGAAAAGTGAAGACACGGAGTAGTGAGGAGGCGGGATTATCTGGGGAAGGCTGGTGATGTCACAGAGAGGGGTGGGATTATATGAGGATGGCTGGTGATGTCACTATCCATCTCAAGCTTCATACTCTACTGACTCGACTGTAAAGCATCTCTCTCCTGCTGTGAACAGAGGGTGGGGAGGCAGTTCCACTACAACTGTGTCCAGGAAGTAAAAATAAGATAATACAAAATGCAATCATAGAAAATAAAGAAATTGAAGAAAAACTTTCCAAAAAAACCCTTGAACCACCAACAAAAAATTGGCAATAGTGTTCCTGTAAAAGACTGCAAACTAATGTTGGTGCCTGAAATATAATTTAAGAAAAGGAAGGCCCAAAAATCCTCTAGGTACTCCTTTGCTTCTGAGGCTAATGTAGGAGCTAAAACATATTTAGCTCCTACAACTGGAAACGCTCTGGTCACAATTTTATTTTATTACATTTGGCAATGCACAAGGAAGTTCCCATTGCATACACTAAATGTTTCTATAGAGCTCCGGCGTTTGCCCAAAAATGTGGTATACATTTTTTTTACCATGGATCCTATGGCCAATGTTTGCCATTGCATGCCTATACCGAGGCATACATCGCAGTCTTCTGTCAGAGGTATACATCGGGAAATATTCCTGATGTATACCTCGGGCACAGAGGAAAGATAAAGTGTAAATAGAGCCTAACAAGCACTTATACCGATAAACTGTGTGTCTATGGTAACAGAATGATTGTTATCAGTTGGATCTAATGTACTTGAAATGTCTCAGAATTTTTGCACTCATGACTCAAACAAGGGTTTCTTATTCGGATTCAATCAGCGCTCAATCAATATCTGTTCATTCAAAATCATTTAGAGTGCAGTAAAAACCTGTATCTTGCTGCGGCCCCGAGCAATCAGATGGGAAACCTGGCAGAAAGTGTTTCATTCCCCTACAGCGCCACCACGGGAGAAATTACAGCATTACGCAGTGCCCACTAAAGTCAATGGGCTGCTTGTATATTGCATTAAAAGTTCGGGTCCTCCAGCGCTAGAGATGCTCTTTTTGTAACTGCTCACTGAAGAAAAAAGACATCTTGAAAATGATGAAGAATTGAAATACAAGTATATTAGAATGTTGTATAACTTTTCATTTTAGAGTTAATCTATAAAACTGGAAGAACCCCTTTAAGAAATTTTTCTATTAATTTGTCTACTCCTTCTTGATCAGCAGGGGTGGCCTGAGAATGATTTGGGCTCCTGGACAATAATCATCATGGACCCATTTCCAGTCACCATACTGTAGTTATAAAACACTTCCGACAGGTTTACGCAATGTGCGCTAGGTAAATTAGGTGCATCTTTGGGTGTCTGTTCGCAAAAAAAAAAAAATCAAATCTACTCCAGCTTTGAGCTGAAGTAGATTTGTGCTATAATTAATGCCAGCTTTCTGGTGTAAGCTATAGTAAATGTATCCTCCTGTGGTGGCCCCACCCCCTCACACTAAGTTCCACCCACTTTTTTTGAAAGTGGTGGTGGCCACGTAAAATTATAAAAGTCACAAATGTTTTGCTCAAAAATAAGTTTTTGGTAAAAATTGTGACTTTTCTAAGCAAGAAAACGGGCGTAGAGGTCTTTGTAATTTCCTTTATCCTTGAATATTTTTTTGGTGGGGGAGAAAACATAAAAGTGCCCATTCCATCATTGTTTTTCGTTTTTTTTTATGGCATTTATCATGTAGTATAAAAAATATGTTAACTTTATTCAACCGGTCGTTACTATTATGCTGATACCAAATATGTTTTGTTTTTTTAATTTCTCCTTTTTTTGCACAATAAAAGTACTTTCCATTAAAAATATATATTTTTGAATCGCCGTATTCCAAGAGCTTTAACTTTTTTTATTTTTCCGTCTAGGTAGCTGTATTGGGCTTGCGTTTTGGGGGAAGAGTGGTAGTTTTTACTGGCACCATTTTGGTGTACATATAACACTGATTAAGGGTATGTTCACACAGGCTATTTTCAGCCGTTATTTGGGCCATAACCGGCCCGAAAAACATCTAAAAATGTGGGGGCGGAACGCCTCCAAACATCTGCCCATTGATTTCAATGGGAAAAACAGCGTTCCGTTCCCACGGGGCATTTTTAAAAATGGCCACGTAAAAAAACGCCAAAAAAACGCCTCGTAAAAAGAAGTACATGTCACTTCTTGAGCCGTTTTTGGAGCCGTTTTTCATTGACTCAATAGAAAGACAGCTCCAAAATCGGGTGTAAAAAAAGGCCACAAAAAACGCTAGTTGCTTAAAAAACAACTGAAAATCAGGGGCTGTTTTCCCTTAAAAATAGCTCCGTATTTTCAGCCGTTTTCTGTTAAGCGTCTGAACATACCCTTTTTGTTATTTTTATTTTTTTATTTAAAGGGATAATGGGGAAAAAAAAGCATTTCCTCGATTGTTTTTTGACATTTTGTTTTACGCCCTTCACTGTATGGTACAAAAATTACTGTAAATGTATTATATGGGTCGTTATATATGCAGCGATACCAAATATGTATATTTTGTATGCGTTTTACTGCGCAATAAGTGAATTTTTTGCTTTTTTTTTATTTTGAACACTATTTTTATTATATATATTATTTATTTATATTATTATTATATATTAAAGATAAAATATTATATTACATTTAATGAGAATTTTTGTTATTTGAATCCCAGTACAGTACTCTGATCGCTTCTATAACCCCCTTTGCAATACTACTGTATTTACAATATATTATTATTATCAGTGTTCTCTCTGCACATCTATACTGTACATTGAAGGGAATACAGTAGGTCGGGAGCATTCCTTAACGTATACCTTTGATATATATCATTGGCCACAATGTTAAAAAATCTATACCACACGGTATGCGTTTTGTCTGTGGTGGTCCATTGTATAGAAAAGCGCAGTCTGCTGCCCTTTCCAATATGCTTACAAATAAAGGATGTCAAACCTTACCACCCTGGCGGAGGCCAAAAGGATACACTTTTAGCCTCTGTTGGGTAAATTGGGGCCTATGGTTTAAGTTTGGCGTATGTCCTGGGCGCTTTACCGAAGCATACGCCAAATTTGTACACACAAAGAGATGTGAACAGAACTTTAGGCAGTGTCTAAGGGGCACATGCAAATGGCAGCCCTGGAGGCCTTTGTTAGGACCCCGACTGCGATAACAACCCATTAGCACCGATGAGGTGACAAAGGGAACCTCCTCTAAGAGACTAAGTCAATGTTAAAAGAAATTGTTTGACAGTTTCATTTTTAGTAGTAAAATAAATGTTATTTTTGTGTTGACTTTTTTTTTATATTTTTGAAAAATTTTATTTATTTTTTCCAGAGAGCACAAAATGGCTTTGACCGTGTTCATGTTTGTGGCATAATTTGATAACATTTTTGTTAGGATAACATATGTTAGAACATTTTAATTTGTGTATCTATTAATATTTCACAGACGTCCTTCAATTTTTTTATTGCTTTTCGACAAGTACCAGTGATTCTCTTTTGGACCCTCTGAAGTGTCTGTCAGTCAACACTATAATTATATAGATTCAATCACATACTAAGTATCAGCCGCACTAACAAGACATCTGCATTTAAAGAGGATACTACACAGAAAGCAGCGCACCAAATGAGATTTCTTTACCCAAGGCTATCATTTTCGTTTGATTGAAATCCACGTTCATAGATATGCAGTATTTGCCCATCTTCTAAATAATGAAACCTTTCCTCTAATATAATAAGACATTTTGATAAGATAACGCCTCTGATTGTATAAGCAATAATTTACCACTTCTCTTTTATGTCCATATCGGAGGTCTAACACCCTACATTAAAGCAAAAAATTATTGTTTTTGGTGAAAAGCATTGTGGGTAATAGCCCAAGACCCAGTATAATAAACAAGCTGAAACATTAAAATCTAGAAGTCCAAACAAAACCCTGACAAAATCAGGTTGTAGGGCCATTTTAATACATTAGTGGGCCCAGTGCAAAGATTTTATGACTATTTGCCCTCCAGCATAAAAAAAAAAATACAAAGTCCCCTTCCAACCCTGAGAAGAGTGCCAGCCCCTGGTGCTATCCTGTCCAAGAACCCAACCAGAGTTTATCTGTTGCATTGAACTGGGCTTCTTAACTGCGTCTGTTATGAGGACCCCCAGTGGTATGTCACATGATGATGAAGTCGCGTGTACGGGACCCGGCTGAGGTGAGTAAAAGTGAGTGCTGGTGTCTCCTGAGGAGGAGACTGGGACCAGCGCTCACAGACCCATGACTGTGGCCGTCAGGGGGAGAGTGAACCTGACAGACTGCAGCCACGAACATGACAGATAGATAGATAGATAGATAGATAGATAGATAGATAGATAGATAGATAGATAGATAGATAGATAGATAGATAGATAGATAGATAGAGTCACGTAGGGACCCACTGGGCCATACCGTCTTGACGGTACGACAGCTGGCCAACAGGATACAAGTCAAAGTTAATAGTTCGAATAGGTGTACCTGTGATAACTTCAGACAGTAGCAAGATAGGCTCGGGTGGGGCAGTAGGCAGACACCAGGCGTGGTGTAACAAGACAGGTGTAGTATTCAGCACAACACGACTTCCACTCTCAACGGAACTTGGACCAGGATAGCATGGATTACAGGATACAGGTAGCAGGAACAGAGACACTGGGAACTAGAAAACACTTAAGAGCCCAGTTGCAGAGACAAATATAGGTAAACGACAACAACGCTCAGGCAATGCAGGAAGGGACAGGGCCCTTCTTATAGTCCAGGGTGCTCATGGGCTAATTTTGGTATCTAATTCAGGTGCGCACGCTAGCCCTTTAAGACCGGGCACGAGCGTGCGTGCGCACCCTAAGGGACACAGCAGACTGAAGCGGAAGTGAGTGCTGGTGTCTCCTGAGGAGGAGATGCGGGCCAGCGCTCACTGATCCATGGCTGCGGCCGTCAGGAGGTGAGTTCACCTGACGGCCCATGGCCATGAGTGTTACGGATGGATGGATGGATGGATGGATGGATAGATAGATAGATAGATAGATAGATAGATAGATAGATAGATAGATAGATAGATAGATAGATAGATAGATATGACATGAATAGATAGATAGTGTCACGTAGGGTGCGTGGACCCACTGGGCCGTACCACCTTGACGGTATGGCAGCTGGCCAACAGGATACAAGTCAAAGTCAATAGTTCAAATAGGTGTACCTGTGGTAACTTCAGTAGCAAGATAAGAATTTAACACCAACAGTAAAGAAGTCGTCTTGTTAACGTTTCGCAAACTTTGTCGAATTATTTATATCAAGATTTATAATAATTTTTAGAGTAAAATCCAAAACAGACTTCTAAATTATTCAAACCAGACTCCAAAATCAGTTAAGACCCCAGACGAGTAAGATCATTCAGACCATAACCCAAACATTTAAACTCATTCAGATCCCATATCAGACCCCTAAACTCATTGAGATGTGAATGCTAATCGCCAGAACAAGCTCTGTGGAGACAGTGAACAAGCAGGTAATGCAGGGAGATTTCAGCTTTGAAGCCTGCAGAATTGTGAATGCAGCTCTGGACTGCTCTTTACAAGCTGTAACTCAGGATCAGTACAGAATAATTATTACAATATAATTACAAAGTTACTCAACATTTAAACTGTGAATGCCCCTTTAAGAACCAGCCTGCAACTTTTATTTTATTTTATTTTTTCATTGTTTAAAGGCTCACTTCACTTGTGTTTAAGGCAGTTCTCCAGGCTTCCAAATGCATCTAAATTAATAAAAGAAGCAACTTTGCAATTGCTCCCAATTAAAAGTTACCTGACTGCCTGACTGAGCAAGCAGTTAGTGGGGTAGACCTGGAGGGTGAAGACATGGGTCAGCAGGTCCAGGCAAGTAGCTGGGTTAATGTAGTTAGGGGCAGTAGAAAGGGGTCAAAGAAAAGGAAGGCCAATACTGTTTCTGATATTTCAAGCAAAATTGCCAAGTTTGGTGATGATGCGATGGTGTCGGTCTCAGAAATGGCAGCCCTAGTGGATACTGATCTCCCTAACAGCCGAGAGAACAGCCCAGCTAGTAGTCGGCGGGATGGTAATGCAGGTAAGGCAAGACAATTGGTAGTTGTAGGGGATTCTATAATCAGGAAGACGGATAGAATAATTTGTCGCCAAGACCGCCGCAACCAAATAGTTTGCTGTCTCCCTGGTGCCAGTGGTGGAACGGGTGGATAAATTACTGGGAGGGGTTGGTGATGATCCAGCTGTCGTGGTCCATGTGGGTACCAACGACAGAATAAATGGTAGGTGGAGAAGCCTTAAGAATAATTTTAAAGAACTAGGCTACAAGCTGAAGGGTTTTATTCTCAGGAATACTGCCTGTGCCATGCGCATCACAGGAAAGACAGCCGGAGCTCAGGGAGTTAAATACATGGCTTAAGTCTTGGTGTAGAGGAGAAGGTTTTGGGTTCCTAGAGCACTGGGCTGACTTTTCATTGGGGTACAAACTGTATTCTGCAGATGATTTTAACCCCAAATGAAAGGTGGTCCGCTGTGCTGGGGGAGAGAATTCTAGCTGGGGTGGCAGAGTATTTAAACTAGGGCTGAGGAGGGAGGTCGATGTAGAAAATAAAGGGGTGGTCAGGTTGGAGAGGGGTCAGACTGTATTGGTGGGGGGAGAAACAGACTGTGGGGAGAGGACTAGGCAACAAGATAAGGAGATCCTTTTGTTACAAAACAGCAGTGAAAATAAAAATGCCCAAATAATGTCAAATAATCACATTTCTGATAATAAAAGTGAAAAACTGAAAGGCAAGTTAAAGAGCTGGGCTGTAAATCTACAGGGTTTTACACTTTTTCGGAAAGACAGGACAAATAGGAAAGGCGGTGGTGTATGTCCTGTATGTGAGAAGTGATATGAAGGTGGTGGTGTATGTCTGTATGTGAGAAGTGATATGAAGGAGGTGGTGTATGTCTGTATGTGAGATGTGATATGAAGGCGGTGGTGTATGTCTGTATGTGACAAGTGATATGAAGGTGGTGGTATATGTCTGTATGTGACAAGTGATATGAAGGCGGTGTATGTTTGTATGTGAGAAGTGATATGAAGGTGGTGGTGTATGTCTGTATGTGAGAAGTGATATAAAGGAGGTGTTGTATGTCTGTATGTGAGAATTTTTATGAAGGCGGTGGTGTATGTCTGTATGTGAGAAGTGATATGAAGGTGGTGGTGTATGTCTGAATGTGAGAAGTGATATGAAGGCGAGTGTGATAGAGAGATTAGAGGGTGAAGATTGTGAGGAGGTTGAAACCTTGTGGGTGGAACTAGAAAGGGAGGTAAACACTGAAAAAATAACTTTTGGTGTAATCTATAGACCCCCCAATATAACTGAGGAGATGGAAGGTCAGCTATATAAACAGATGGAGCGGGCAGCACAGGGAGGTACTGTAGTGATAATGGGAGATTTTAATTACCGGGATATTAATTGGGGTCATGGTTCGGCTTGTACTGCAAAGGGGAGAAATTTCCTCATCCTGTTGCAGGAAAATTTTATGGGCCAGTTGGATCTGGTCATTTCTAATAATGCAGAGCTTGTTGGGAATGTCAATGTTCGTGAAAACCTCTGTAAGGCTGGGTTCACACGACCTATTTTCAGACGTAATGGAGGCGTTTTAAGCCTCGAATTACGTCTGAAAAAACGGCTCCAATACGTCGGCAAAAATCTGCCCATTACTTTCAATGGGCTTTACGATGTACTGTGCCGACAACCAGTCATTTTACGCGTCGCAGTCAAAAGACGGCACGTAAAAATACAGCTTCGTTAAAAGAAGTGCAGGACACTTCTTGGGACGTAATTGGAGCCGTTTTTCATTGACTCTATTGAAAACAGCTCCAAAAACGCCTCAAAAAACGCCTGAAAAGAAGCCTCAAAAGAAGCTCCAAATTTCATTTTCAGCTTCAAAAACGCCTGAAAATCAGAGGCTGTTTTCTCTGAAATCAGCTCAGTATTTTCAGACGTTTTTTGTTAAGCGTGTGAACATACCCTAAGGGTATGTTCACACGAGGGCGTCCGTAACGGCTGAAATTACGGGGATGTTTCAGCCTGAAAACATCCCCGTAATTTCGGCCGTAACGGCATGTGCAGGCGCTTGAACGCCGCGTCCATTACGGACGTAATTGGCGCTGCTATTCATTGGAGTCAATGAATAACGGCTCCAATTACGACCAAAGAAGTGACAGGTCACTTCTTTGATGCGGGCGTCTATTTACGCGCCGTCATTTGACAGCGGCGCGTAAATTACGCCTCGTGTGAACAGACAAACGTCTGCCCATTGCTTTCAATGGGCAGATGTTTGTCAACGCTATTGAGGCGCTATTTTCAGACATAATTCGGGGCAAAAACGGCCGAATTACGTCCGTAAATAGGCCGTGTGAAAATACCCTAACTGTGATCACAATATAGTTACATTTTACATATACTGTAAAAAACAAACACAGGCTGGGAGGGCAAAAACACTTCATTTTAAGAAGGACAATTTCCCCAGGATGAGGGCTGCAATTCAGGATATAGACTGGGAAGAACTAATGTCAAATAATGGGACAAATGATAAATGGGAGATTTTCAAATGTAGTTTGGGTAATTATAGTGCAAAATGTATTCCTATACAGTGAAGGAAATAAGTATTTGCTCCCTTGCTGATTTTGTAAGTTTGCCCACTGTGAAAGACATGAACAGTCTAGAATTTTTAGGCAAGGTTAATTTTACCAATGAGAGATAGATTATATTAAGGAAAAAACAGAAGATCACATTGTCAAAATTATATATATTTATTTGCATTGTGCACTGAGAAATAAGTATTTGATCCCCTACCAACCAAAGAGTTCAGCCTCCTCCAGACCAGTTACACGCTCCAAATCAACTTGGTGCCTGCATTAAAGACAGCTGTCTTACATGGTCACCGGGTATAAAAGACTCCTGTCCACAGACTCAATTAATCAGTCTGACTCTAACCTCTACAACATGGGCAAGACCAAAGAGCTTTCTAAGGATGTCAGGGACAAGATCATAGACCTGCACAAGGCTGGAATGGGCTACAAAACCATAAGTAAGACGCTGGGTGAGAAGGAGACAACTGTTGGTGCAATAGTAAGAAAATGGAAGACATACAAAATGACTGTCAATCGAAATCGATCTGGGGCTCCATGCAAAACCTCACCGAAACATACAGCCAAGGCAACAAAGGAGTGGCTCAAAAAGAAGCACATTAAGGTCATGGAGTGGCCTAGCCAGTCTCCAGACCTTAATCCCATCGAAAACTTATGGAGGGAGCTGAAGATCCGAGTTGCCAAGCGACAGCCTCGAAATCTTAATGATTTACAGATGATCTGCAAAGAGGAGTGGGCCAAAATTCCATCTAACATGTGTGCAAACCTCATCATCAACTACAAAAAACATCTGACTGCTGTGCTTGCCAACAAGGGTTTTGCCACCAAGTATTAAAGGGACTCTGTCACCACATTATAAGTGCCCTATCTCCTACATAAGGAGATGGGCGCTGTAATGTAGGTGACAGTGATGCTTTTTATTTAAAAAAACGATCTTTTTTCACAAAGTTAGGAGCGATTTAAGTTTATGCTAATGAGCTTTCTTAATGCCCAAGTGGGCGTACTTTTACTTTCGACCAAGTGGGCGTTGTACAGAGGAGTGCATGACGCTGACCAATCAGCATCATGCACTCCTCTCCATTAATTTACACTGCACTAGCTATATAGTTATATCGCTATGTGCCGCCTCATACACAAGCCCTAACATTACTACAGTGTCCTGATAATGAATACACATGAAATCCAGCCTGGACGTCATGTGTACTCAGAATCCTGACACTTCTGAATCTTTTTTGTGAGATTCCAGCAACGGATATGAACTCTCGCGAGATCTCGGAGCTAAACGAGATTTGTTTTCACTTGCCGGAATCTCACAAAAAAAGATTCAGAAGTGTCAGGATTCTGAGTACACATGACGTCCAGGCTGGATGGTCATGTGTATTCATTATCAGGACACTAGTAATGTTAGGGCTTGTGTATGAGGCTGCACATAGCGATATATCTATATCGCTAGTGCAGTGTAAATGAATGGAGGGGAGTGCATGATGCTGATTGGTCAGCGTCATGCACTCCTCTGTACAACGCCCACTTGGTCGAAAGTAAAAGTACGCCCACTTGGGCATTAAGAAAGCTCATTAGCATAAACTTAAATCGCTCCTAACTTAGTGAAAAAAGATAGTTTTTTTTAAATAAAAAGCATCACTGTCACCTACATTACAGCGCCGATCTCCTTATATAGGAGACAGGGCACTTATAATGTGGGTGGTGACAGAGTCCCTTTAAGTCTTTTTTGCCAAAGGGATCAAATACTTATTTCTCTGTGCACAATGCAAATAAATATATATCATTTTGACAATGTGATTTTCTTTTTTTTTTTATATAATCTATATTTCACTGGTAAAATTAACCTAGCCTAGAAATTCTAGACTGTTCATGGCTTTGACAGTGGGCAAACTTACAAAATCAGCAGGGGATCAAATACTTATTTCCTTCACTGTAGGTAACAAGTATAAACGACTAAAATTAAACCCCACATGGCTTACACCTTCTGTAAAAAGGGCAATACATGACAAAAAAAGGGCATTTAAAAAATACAAATCTGAGGGTACATCTGCAGCCTTTGTAAATTATAAAGAGCTTAATAAAATCTGTAAAAGGGTAATAAAATCAGCAAAAATACAAAATGAAAGGCAGGTGGCCAAGGATAGTAAAACAAATCCCCAAAAATTCTTCAAGTATATAAATACAAAAAAGCCAAGGTCTGAACATGTAGGACCCTTAGATAGTGGTAATGGGGAGTTGGTCACAGGGGATCAAGAGAAGGCAGAGTTACTAAATTGGTTCTTTAGCTCTGTATATACAACAGAAGAAAGAGCAGCTGATGAAGCTGGTGCCAGTGCTGTTAATATATCAGTTGATATACTGAATTTGATGAATGTAGATATGGTCCAAGCTAAATTAAATAAAATAAATGTGCACAAGGCCCCGGGACCAGATGGGTTACACCCTAGAGTTCTTAAGGAGCTTAGTTCAGTTATTTCTGTCCCCCTCTTCATAATATTCAGAGATTTTCTAGTGACTGGTCTAGTGCCAAGGGACTGGCGCAGGGCAAATGTGGTGCCTATTTTGAAAAAGGGCTCTAGGTCTTCCCCGGATAATTATAGACCAGTAAGCTTAACATCCATCGTGGGGAAAATGTTTGAGGGGCTATTGAGGGACTATATACAGGATTATGTGACAAAAAATAGTATTACAAGTGATAGCCAGCACAGTTTTACTAAGGACAGAAGTTGTCAGACTAACCTGATTTGTTTTTGGACTTTGCAAAGGCATTTGACACTGTCCCTCATAGACGTCTAATGGGTAAATTCAGGACTATAGGTTTAGATAATATAGTTTGTGACTGGATTGAAAATTGGCTCAAGGGCCATATCCAGAGAGTTGTGGTCAATGATTCCTACTCTGAATGGTCCCAGGGTTCAGTGCTGGGACCACTATTATTCAACTTATTTATTAACCCCTTAGTGACCAAGCTTGTTTGGACCTTAATGACCAAGCCAAATTGGTCAAATCTGGTATGTGTGACTTTATCAGAGAATAACTCTGTGAAAGTTTTGAATATCCAAGTAATTCTGACATTGTTTTTTCGCCACATGTTGTACTTTATTTTAGTGGTAAAAGTAGACTGATACGATTTGCGGAAATAACTTAAAAAATAGAGAAATTGAAGAAATTTTGTAAAAATCATCATTTTTCCCTATTTTTAACTGCAATATGTCACATATGTACACACATACTGTACAATTTTTTTATTAAATATATATTTCCATCTCTTTACTCTATTTTGGCAGCACTTTTGAAAAAAAAAATATTTTTTGAGCAATTTAGAAGACTTACAAGTTAAGTAATAATTTTATAAATTTTGGAGTACATTTTGTTTTCATGAACCAAGCCAGGTTTTCATAGGCTCATAGGTGTCAGAATGGTGGAAACCCCCACAAGTGACCCCATTTTGAAAACTAGACCCCTTAAGGTATTTATTAAGGGGTGTTGTAAGTATTTTGACCGCACAGTTTTTTTGTAAGAATTCATGCAAAGCAGGCATAAAAAAATATAATTTCACTTTTTTCATAAAAGTATCACTTTGAAGACCGATTTCTTTGTAAAGTGACCATGAGAATGAAGAAACACACCCCAAAATCTATCACCCTGTTTCTTCTGTTTTCAAAAATGCCCCCATTGTGACCCTAATGCGTTGCCTGGACACACGGCAGGGCCCGAAATGGAGGGAGCACCCGGAGGCTTTCATATTTTGCTTGAAAATGTTTTGGGCCCCACTGTACATTTGGAGAGGTTTTGAACTACCAGAACGATAGAAACTCCCCATAAACGACCCCATTTAGAAAACTAGACCCCTTAAGGTATTTATCTAGGGGTGTAGTGAGTATTTTGACCCCACAGTTTTTTGCTAAATTTAATGCATAGCTGGTGAAATTTAAAAAAAAATCACTTTTTATGTAAAAGTATCACTTTGAAGACCGATTTCTTTATAAAGCGACCATGAGAATGAAGAAACACACCCCAAAATCTATCACCCGGTTTCTCCTGTTTTCAAAAATACTCCCATTGTTGCCCCAATCTGCTTATTAGACGTGTGGCTGGGCCAAAAAGAGAGGGAGCACCCTTTGGCTTTCAGGGCACAATTGAATAAATTCTAGGCCCCATATCATGCATTTAGAGGCATTGAGAAGCCTGAACAAAAAAAAAACCACGCAGAAATGACCCCATTTTAAAAACTAAACCCCTAAAGGTATTCATCTAGTGGTGTAGTGAGTATTTTGACCCCACAGTTTTTTGCTAAATTTAATGCATAGCTGGTGAAATTAAAAAAAAAAAAAATCACTTTTTATATAAAAGTATCACTTTGAAGACCGATTTCTTTGTAAAGCGAACATGAAAATGAAGAAACACACCCCAAAATCTATCACCCGGTTTCTCCTGTTTTCAAAAATACTCCCATTGTTGCCCCAATCTGCTTATTAGACGTGTGGCTGGGCCAAAAAGAGAGGGAGCACCCTTTGGCTTTCAGGGCACAATTGAATAAGTTCTAGGCCCCATATCATGCATTTAGATGCATTGAGCTGCCTGAACAAAAAAAAAAAACGCAGAAATGACCCCATTTTAAAAACGAAACCCCTAAAGGTATTCATCTAGTGGTGTAGTGGGCATGCGGACCAAAAATTTTTAAAGGAGGAAATAATGGTTATTATTTCAGACACTATGGGTATATAATGTTTTCTTCAAGCTTTTATTACGTTTCCACATGAAATAGAGGAGACGTGGTAGAAGGTTATTTTGTTAGAAATATGCCACATTAATCAATTTGTGCGGCACAGAAGAGAAGTGAAGCCGTGTATTCATAACGGATACATGTCGCTATAGACGTATTTGCCTGTACTTATGACTATGTCTTGCTGAAGAAGCAGTTGTGGTGCCATTATGGTGTCATTGTGTACAGAATTCTGTCCTAATATAAAATCAGTCAGAGAGGAAAAAATAAACTGTACTGGAGTGACGGGCAATATCTTCAAACAAATGGAGGAAAATGTATCCAACTATGTTGCAAACTCGAGTCTGTTCACCGGATAGAAGAACACCTGCAGGGCGGTCAAGACAAGCTTTTTTTTTTCAGTGACTGGTTGTACAACGTCTCTTTAGCTCCATCAATCCTTATGAGGGACGAATGTGCCAAGTGACGCGGTACACCATAACAGGCCCCTGCCCGGCAAGGTAGGAACCGCTATGTGCACAAAACAACCAATCACCTACAGAATATATAAAGGGACAGTGTCCAAAACCATCTATAGGAACAGTAAAGGATCACTAATCCCCAAAATGATGTCAGTATTTCCAGAAGAACTGTAACAAAGCCCATGGTGTATTGATAAGGAACAGCTCGATTATTAGAGATCCTCCAAATAAAAAAAAAGATCATGCCCGTATCATGGTACAGAATTAGGAATGTAACAGCTGTATGTGGCAGGACATACTCATAAGAACAGTCAAAATAAAAAAATTGTGGATGTGGGATTTTGTACTGGACAATTAATTCCAGCACTTGATCACATACAAATAAATAAAAAAAATCATAAGGGGTAAAATTAGTTTCACGGTCTGAAAAAAATGTGCTCTACAACCTCTCCCACAAGAAATAATCCCTACTTGGAAAGCCCACGAACTAAAAAGAAAATATAAAGAAATTGACTCCCTAAAAAGGCCCCCAACCCATTTTTTTTTGTGTTAAATTCTAGCAATTTGCAACCGTGTGAAAGGTTTCGAAACAGGGGTAGTTACAAAGGGCTGGTTTTGATGGAAACATGGGGCAATAAAAGCGGGTATCCCTCCTCCTGCCATGCTTGCTACATACCCGACACCTTTTTTGGGGATATTTTTGGGTCTCAGTGGAAGGAATAGGGTGTAAAAAGTGGCGCTCTGAAAGCCTGCGCACATCCTCAGATTCGCAGGATTGTGCCGGTATAGTGGACTCAAAAAGGAGATGCTCAATGACCTTCTCCTGAAATTGAAGGAAAGTGAGCGTTCCTTGGGCTTTTTTGAAAATAACAAAACTGTTATAGGTAGCAACCTGGATGAGGTAGATTGCTACTTTTTTGTACCAGGCCTTATTTTTGCGCCTCACCAGGTAAGGCTGAAGCACCTGGTCGGAAAGGTCTACACCCCCCATAAATTTGTTGTAGTCTGTTACACAGACAGGTTTCTGCTTTGCAGTGGTAGCCCCCCTCTCTGTAATTGCCACAGTGGTGTCCGTGTGTACGGTGGACAGCATGTAGACATCCTTCTTGTCGGCTCACTTCACTGCAAGCAATTCCTGACTTGCAAGGGCCATGGATGTTCCTTTTGCCAAACGCCTGGACACCAACTGTTGTGGGAGTCCCACTCTGTTCTTCCGTACTGTCCCACAGGCCCCTGTATTTGCAGCATGGAGGGCTTTATAAAGGGCAACGCTTGTATAAAAATTGTCTGTATAGACGTGGTACCCCTTGTGCAGAAATGGCTCCATTAGGTTCCACGCAATTTTGTCAGAGGTGCCAATAGTTTCTGGGCAGCCTGGGGTATGAATTTGGCAGTCCCTGCCTTCATAGATTTTGAAACCGCAGGTGTAACCCGTTGTGCTCTCGCACACTTTGTACAATTTCACCCCATATCTGGCTCATTTGGAAGGGATGAATTGACGAAAGGAAAGACGCCCTTTGAAGCTCATGAGCGATTCATCTACAGACAAATTTTTGTCAGGGGTGTACAACTTTAAAAATAAATCATTTAGAAGGGTGATTAATGGCCTTAATTTATTAAGCCGATCATAGGCTGGGTCACTTCTTGGGGGGACTTGGGAATTGTCAGTAAAATGCATGAATCGCATTAGGGCCTCATAGCGGTTTCTGGACATCACTGCTGCAAATACAGGGGTAGCGTGGACAGCACTAGAAGTCCAGTAGGACCGGACAGAGGTTTTTTTTAACCAAACCCATATTGAGGGTAATGCCTAAAAATTTTTTGATTTCTGGGACACTTGTGGGGCTCCACATTCTGGAGTACATAGACGCAGGCTTTTGTAGAACTAACTGCCTAGCATACAGATTAGTCTGCTGAACTATCAAGTCTAGGACCGTATCACATATAAATAAATTAAAAAAATTATAGGGGGTAAAATTTTGGACGTCGACACTAATTCCTGGGGTCGCTTCAAATTGGGGTACTTGGGGGGAAAATGATAGTGCAGGATCCCACATCACGGGAGGGACTGCAACACTCGGCCCTGCACTTGACACCTCTACAGCGACTGACGTATCCACCACCATAGGACTATGGGGTTCAGCGGTGGAACTAGAATCGTCACTGTCACTGTCTGGAACAAATTCTGAAGCGGTGTCTGTTTCGCTTTCAGAAGTGTCGGAACATAGCAAGGCGTAGGCTTGCTCTGCGCTGTACATTCGCTGAGACATATTTATAGATATGTATATATATATATATATATATATATATATATATATATATATATATATATATATGCCCTATAAGTCCTAACCCTAAAGTAAACCTAAAATCCTAAAAACGACACAAATTCTTATTTTATTTTTTTATATATATTTTTTTTATTTTTATATAACAGACGTAAAATAAATTCTAACGGCCCTAAACACGAACGCTAAACTAGCCCTAACCCTAAAGTAACGCTAAACTAGCACTAAACCTAAAGTAACGCTAAACTAGAACTAACGCTAAACTAGAACTAACGCTAAACTAGCGCTGACGCTAAACTAGCACTGACGCTAATATAGATTTTATATATTATATATATATATATGTGTATATATTAGAACGATGATTTTTTTATCACTTTTTCTTTCACAGCACAGGACGCAGACTGATTTCTCTCTCCTCTCAGAACAACTACAATGGGAGGAGAGAGAAACACAGCCCATGTCCTGGCTGTGTTATGAAAATAACTGTCAGTGATCACAGAGATCACCTCATCAGGGACCAGTCACAACGATCCCTGATTGTTGCTGTGCCAGCTGACGACACAGGTAAGATATGCAAAGCGCATTCGGGCGCCATTTTGGGGGGGGGAAATCGGACCGGGGGGGGGGGATCGGACCGGGGGGGGGAATCGGACATGAAGGGGAATCGGACGGGGGGGGGGAATCGGACGTGGGAGGGGGGGCGCACTAATTACCCGTTCTCTCTCCTCTCTAAGGAGTTATTCCATGAGAGGAGAGAGAAATGGCGATTATCTGCCGCTTTAGCGTGAACGCCGTGAAATAGCGTTTCACGGCGATCACGTGACCAGAGACCACTCGTTATGGTCTCTGGTCATTGCTCCGAACTCTCAGCTACCTCCGGTAGCTGGGAGAACGGAGCTCTGATCTTTCGTTTCGGCGCTACTTTAGGCTAAAGCGATCACGTTAAAGGCGTCGCCTTAGCCTAAAGCCCATTAGTGAGGAACGTAAAAAGGCGTACTGTTGGTCACTAAGGGGTTAATGATATAGAGGACGGGATTAATAGCACTATTTCTATTTTTGCAGATGACACCAAGCTATGTAGTAATGTGCAGACTATGGAAGATGTTCGTGAATTGCAAGCGGATTTGAACACACTAAGTGTTTGGGTATCCAGTTGGCAAATGAGGTTTAATGTAGATAAATGTAAAGTTATGCATCTGGGTACCAACAACCTCCATGCATCATATGTCCTAGGGGGAGCTACACTGGGGGAATCACTTGTTGAGAAGTATCTGGGTGTAATAATCTTCATGCATCATATGTCCTAGGGGGCGCTACACTGGCGGATTCACTTGTTGAGAAGGATCTGGGTGTACTTGTAAATCAGAAACGAAATAACAGCATGCAGTGTCAATCAGCTGCTTCTAAGGCCAGCAAGATATTGTCGTGTATTAAAAGAGGCATGGACTCGCGGGACAGGGATGTAATATTACCACTTTACAAAGCATTAGTGAGGCCTCATCTAGAATATGCAGTTCAGTTCTGGGCTCCAGTTCATAGAAAGGATGCCCTGGAGTTGGAAAAAATACAAAGAAGAGCAACGAAGCTAATAAGGGGCATGGAGAATCTAAGTTATGAGGAAAGATTAAAAGAATTAGACCTATTTAGCTTTGAAAAAAGACGACTAAGGGGGGACATGATTAACTTATATAAATATATGAATGACACATACAAAAAAAATGGTGAAATCCTGCTCCATGTAAAACCCCCTCAAAAAACAAGGGGGCATTCCCTCCGTCTGGAGAAAAAAAGGTTCAACCTGCAGAGGCGACAAGGCTTCTTTACAGTGAGAACTGTGAATCTATGGAATAGTCACCGCAGGAGCCGTCACAGCAGGGACAGGAGATGGCTTTAAGAAAGGCTTAGATAATTTCCTAGAGCAAAAAAATATGAGCTCCTATGTGTAGAAATTTTTACCTTCCCTTTTCTCATCCCTTGGTTGAACTTGATGGACAAGTGTCTTTTTTCAACCGTACGAACTATGTAACTATGTAACTGTCATTTTGTGTCTACAGCCCCTATGCAGGCCTATGCGTCTACATGGCAACAGTCAACAAACAACCCTGTAAAGTCTCATTCTGCAGTCAAAATTCTTTCCATTTGTGCCATACTTCTTGCTACTATACATTTGGTAGGTTAGCAAAAGGAAGGGGACCGAGGGAAAAAGAGTATGGCTGCATAATCAGACTACAAAGGGTTTGTTTGTTGTCTGTTACCATGGAAATGCATAGGTTTGCATAGAAGCTGTAGACACAACACAAATTTTTATTCAAGACCTGTAGCTTTATTTTTTCATTTATAAAAAAAAAACTTAGTTGCAAAGGTGGACATAGCCTTTAAATTCTTACAAATCTAAAAATGTTGTTAGTGAATTTTTACTGAAAATCAGTAAAAATAAGGATCATTTTTAAATTGCTTGAAAAATAAAGTTGGGGAAAGAAATAAAACCTAATGGTAACCTGGTGGTTGTATTGTAAATATAAATATAAATGTTACAGTTTGTGTTTGATAAGGTTACATGGTAGAAGCTCTTGTATTTCCCCAGTGGCCTCATTGTGGAGTAAAGTAATCATATAAGTATAAGGACAGTGCTCCCTTGTGTGCGCATTTCTTTATTGGACGGCTGTGATAGTTCATCATTTCACAATCGCTAGGCTTCACTTACTTATTTTCAGTACAACTATAAGGGGAATAGTTATTACCTCCAGTTCTTAAGATTAGAATTTGGTTCTGTTCCCAATTATCGCTGTATGTCTGTATATTAGAAACCGTGCCGTTCACAAACAAGTGTCTCTGTCTGTGATTTGGGGCGCTCAAAAAGCAATGTTTTTTGTGCAATGTTTGTCTCCAATCTTAACATATTCTGAGTTGTGTGGCGCGAGATAAACAGCTTTTTGCTGATTTCACGATAGTCTGTCACGAGATGTCCATGCTATATGTGTCTATGTGTGCCCACCCAGTGGTTGGCATGTGAGTTGCAGCCTGTCATGGGTTTTGCTAGCATGTCCCAATATTTTATTGAATTTGTTTCATGAGAAATTAAAGTCCTTAAGCAAATACAAGCACAGGTAAGGGTGGACACATCTGTATATTATAAAATATATATATATATACGGATGTAGCCATCTTTAACTTGATTGTGATAACTTTCTGCAGCGTGATATCACGCAACATAAGCCATTGAAAAGTCATTGAAAAAGTCAGGACAAGCGATCTAGCCACTGTTTATTTAATGCGTTAAAAGTTAGGGTATGTTCACATGCAGTGTTTTTCTATGCAATTCGGGCGTTTTACGCCGCGAATTACGCCTGACAAAACGCCCCTAATACGCCTACAAACATCTGCCCATTGCTTTCAATGGGTTTTTATGGTGAAATGATGAAATTTTACGCGTCACTGTCAAAATACGACACGTAAAATGAAGGCTTGTCAAAAGAAGTGCAGGACACTTCTTGGGACGTTTTTGGAGGCGTTTTTCATTGACTCCATTGAAAAACAGCTCCAAAGACGTCCGTAAAATACGCCGCGAAAAACGCGAGTTGCTACAAAAACGCCTGAAAATCAGGCGAAAACAGCTCCATATTTTCAGAAGTTTTTGGTCACTGCGTTTGAACATACCCTCAAGGTAAAGACGGCTACATCTGTGAATATATATATATATATATATATATATATATATATATAGAGAGAGAGAGAGAGAGAGAGAGAGACAGAGAGATACAGATGCAGCCAAGTTTATCTTGACTCTGACTCACTGCAACATGAAATAACACAACAAAAGCCATTGAAAAGTCATTAAAAAAAGTCAAGTTAAAATTTCTTTCCACTGTGTATTTAATATGTTAAGAGTCAAGATAAAGATGGCTACATCTGTAGTATGTTTTTGCATCGGGTGGTTTAGCGGTTAATAATAGAACTACTGTAATATTCTTGATGTTATACAGCGGTTTTGGATGTTTATTTGCATATCTTATATTTCTGATAGTCTACCATGGCAGAATTTATGGTAATATCTTTGATGGGCTAGGGTGGTTATGAGTTTTATCTACTATCCCTAGAGGTCTATGGTGGGTTAGAGTATAACATCTAATATTTCTGGGGGTTAAGGGTTATATCTTGAGTGGGGGCTAAGCTGTGGCTGTGTGGTTGCTTCTCTCAAGCGGTGCTGGAAAAGGGGTTTGGTAGTATCTGGGAACCCGTCTGGGAACAGTCTTGCTCTAGCAGTTTTTATTTTGTAAATTTCTCCATACAAAAAATAAAATGCGCAGAATTATTTTTTTTTTGTGAAGTTGCGAAATGCAGCATATTCAGATAATGCTTATGAAATTGAGATCGGTCGATGAGCCATGGTGTAAAATCATAGCTAAGTCTCTTTGTGAAGAATCATAATGGCTTGTAGTTCTGGATTCTCAGCAGAACATTGTCAGGACATGTTATTGCATAGTAATTCTTTATTTTAAAAAAAACTCATTAAAGTCAGTGTCAGCCCTCAGAGCTTACATGGATCTTTTATCAAACAATCCAGATATTATATTCCTAAATCTTTGGACAGTTTTGATTCTTTGCCTGGTTTAGACCTTTTTTATTTCTTATTATCTTTTATCTGGAGATTTTCTTAGATGTTAACATTGAAAATTGAACACTAAAAACTTTATCAAACCATTAATTAATTGTGATTTCATAATAAGGGTAGCCATGAAGTCCTCTGCCATGTACCATTAAACTTAAATGGGTATCTACTGGACAGGTGATGACAGGTAGATTGGTGGGGGTCTAACCACTTGGACCCCCACTGATCACCAGAACTGGGGTCCCGGGTCTCCTGCCCCCCCAGCCGCTAATCCAAGAGGAGTGGAAAGAAGCGGAAGCCAAGTCTTTCAAAGTCTTCGGTACTGACAGAAACTGCCGAGCCCCGGTCCCTAGCAGTGGGACCACCACCAATCTGGCTGTTATAACCTATCTAGTGGATAGGTGCTAACTTTTTAAACTGGAGACCTTTAAAAGAGACCTACAAGAAGAAGGGACAATTTGGAGTACATTCAAAATATGAAAACCATTTCTTAATATCTTACTTCTGTGCTGAGATATGATCACTAGAAGTTACAGGCCCAAAGCCTGAGGTGGCACTACTGAGAAATTTTCATTTGGCTAAACTTTCATTCAACTGAGGAAAAAAATTAAATTTGCCGCCCTAGTTCTGTATCTAAATAGGCAGAGTGGCTTGTTGGTGCCCCCCTGGCACCCTGGCACATGCCCCACCAGCTTCCCACTAGTTACAGCCCTAGATTTCCAGGGGAGGATTCAAATCACCAAATATGTGCTGACCCTGTAATTCAGACCCCAATATTCAAAGCCTAGACCAGACTCCATAATTCACACCCTAATATTCAGACCCCAATATTTAGACCCAAGACAAGACCCCATAATTCAGACCCCAGACCAGGCCCCAATATTAAGACCCCAGACCAGACACCAAAATTTAGACCCCAATATTCAGACCCTAGTCCAGACCCTATAATTCAGACCCTATCGCAGACCCCATAATTCAGACCCCAGATAAGACACCATAATTAAGACCCTACACCAGTCTTCAAAGTTCTGACCCTAATATTATTTAGACCCCACACCAGACCTCAGAATTCAGACCCCAGATTAGATCCCAAAATTCTGACTCAGATATTCAGACCCATATATTTAGACCCTACACCAGGCCCAAAAATTCTGACCCTAATATTAAAACCCCAGACTAGTCCGTGTCGAACCTCCCAAAATCGGGACTGTTAGTAACCATGAGATTCTCTTTGGAATGCCCCGCTATGCTATGGATAAATAATTTCAAGTGTCTCAAGATAGACAAGATGTTGTCCCACCAAAACAACCACTTTCTATATGCCCTATCAGGGTATAGGGAAGTCATTGAGAGGGTTCCCCTGTTGGGGACCCCCCACTATGAGCCAGAGTGGAGAGCCGGTAAATATTAGCAGCACCCTCTCTGACGGTCCTGACCTGTTTTTATATTAGACGGATGGCCATTCACTTGAATAGCTCCATTATAATTCTACATTCATCTTGCAGTGGCCGCAGCTTCCCCCGGCGATGACCACACCACATTCATTCCTAAAAGGGAATACTTATATACTTATTGGGATATCCAAACTCCAAGACATCGTGCTTTTGAAGTAGAAAATCTAGTGGCGTTTATCAATCTGCTGCACCTGGCAATGAATGTTAGTGGCCCATCAAGATTTCCGCAAGAGCTTCCAGATCCAAATGTGCCAACAGCTGGCCAGCACTACCCTGCTGGGCGACAACTTGACCGAAAATAATCAGGCCTCTGCTTAAAGGGGTAGTCCTGGATTAGAAAAAAAATCATTTGTTTTTTTTACAAACAGCGCCACTCCTGTCCATGAGATGTTTTATTTTACACTGAACTTTTCTACTGATATTTTTATTTTAAACCATTGAAAAACTTTTAAAAGGGTTTTCTTGACTTAAAATAGGGGCCAAATGCTCCATAATATAAAAAATAAATTGTGATATACACTCATATAATCTCTGACCACAGCCCATGATGTTCCAATAGAGGACACGCAGAAAAACTGGAACTTGTATTTTTGAAAGAAGTATTTTTTTCTTTGTGAGCTTCAAATTTATGAAAAAGAAAGACGATATCTTAACAAAGAACCATAACTTTACAATTGGCCTCCAGCTGTGAGTCATTCCAGCCTCTGTCCATTTGTTACACAATCTTTCCCTCCAGCCTCCTTCTTATTATAAAGCTATTACAGAACTTACAAATCTTCTTTCTCCTTAACCATTTCCCTCTCATCTTGCACATTTTTTTAGCCTAAACCTGTATGAGTTGCTGTGCACTATTGTCATGGGCCGTTATACCCAGTTAGGGCATATTCAGAGAGGGCGGATATGCTGTGTAACAGCACACAGCGTATCCGCCCTGGTCCCCACAGGGAAATCCGGCTGAAAATCAAACTGTGAGGCCGTTTTTCGGCCAGAATGACCAATGTGGAAAAAAGAACGTGAAAAAAGAAAAACTTTCATACTTAACCGTAGCCATTGCGACGTGCTGTCCTGCAGCCCGAACACCAGTGGTGACGTTTCATCCCATGTGACCGCCGCAGCCTGTGATTGACTGCAGAGGTCACATGGGCAGAAACGACATCCCAGGAGGCCGGTCTGGACGAAGAAGCACAGAATTCTAGGTAAGTATAAGATTTATTTATTTTTTATAAATTACGATTTTTGCGGCCGAATCGCAGATTTTCCGCCGGACAAATCGCAACATCTACTATTTGTTGCGGGTTTTATTTCAACATTGCATTTAATGGGGAAAACCTGCAACAAGAAAACGCATGCGATTACACAAATACAATGGACATTCTGCGGATGAAAAAAACGTATAAGTATAGGAAAGGGTAGTGGGAAAAGTAGTGTGTATTACCAAAATAGAAAAAATAATAAATATTTTATTGAAACAATTTAAAAAAAACAATGTTAGATGGAAATAGTGTTGTACCAAGATCCCCTAAATTGGCACACTAAGACAAATTATGTCCAGAATAAATATGCTCCGTTTTATTGAAGTTGAAGTTCAACTTCAATAAATAAATAATAAAACAAGTATGTGTACTGTGAAAAGGCACACAGGATAGTTGTCTTCCCAGGGTCCCGAACCCCCCCGTCCTTTCTCACTGCTCGACCGCATGAGCACTGTCGCTCAATTCAGAGTCTATGTCAATGAGGGAACAGCCGAATACAGCGCTTTACTGTTTCCATCAGTCCCATAGACATTGAATGGAGCGGTGGTTGAATCCTCGACCCTCGCTCTATCCAAGCTCAGTTTGGGATCCTTGTTCTCACAGTTGGTGGGGGGTACCAGCAGTAGGGTCCCCAGAGATCAGACAATTATCACCTATACTGTAGATAGGTAATTATAGTCGATTCTGGGACTACCCCTTTAAGCTGCAAGTACTCAAATCTTGACCATCCAGACAGGAAGGGAAATAATTCCTATAGAACTTGAACTGATCTTAGCCAGCAGGAGACACTTAGAGAGAGTTGCCAAAAAGCTAATAAAATGTCTTCAAAGATACAATTTCAACTGCTGTAATAACACAGTTCATTCCCAAGAAATGGACTTTCCATTAAACCATCCATATACTGCCTAGAAAAGGTCTGCACTCTCTCCAAAAACTTCAAGAAGAATTATGAGAGAAGTTTCAGGGACACCATTAGTCATTTTGAAGTCATTCGAGAGTCAAGGTATACCAATAAACCATATGATAAGCCCCACATAACACTGATCTGTCTGAGATGGGTCAAAGAAAACTATTAGTCAGTAGGAACCATGTTCAAAAAAATATGAAGGAACAAAAATATGAAAATGTTTTTGTGGCCAGATAAGATCAAGAGTTAACTTTTTGGACAAACAATAATGCAATATAAAGCAAGCAAATGTAACATTGGAGTCACAAAAAAGTGAATGCCCTACAATGGTCAAATGATAGAAATCTCATCTCAATCCTATTTTGAATAAGTAGAGCTATCTAAAAATACACGTGTGTTAACTTGGAGCAGAATGGAAGAATTGGGAAATTGGCAGGATCCCGAACACTAAGGAGGAATCCAGATGGGATTACAATGCAATTTTCCAGCCCGTAATTTCCTATACTGGCGCATTTTTAGACTCTCTTGTTGATAGCAGGTCATTGAGGCAAGGACTTGGGCCAAAGTCTTGGCCCATGTGATTTGTTACAGGAAAATATATAAATTTTTTGTTCTGTCCAGCTACAGGGAACCATTATGTTTGGATGAGCCTTACGTTCCAGTGGTATCTAGTCTCCTACCATTCCTAACTATCATAGTCATAGGGTCTAAGAGAGGACAGGGCAGTGAAGCTCCTTTGATTCCAGAAGCAGTTATAGAAGATGGCTCCCATTCCTCCACTAAATTGAGAGGAAGTGTACTTGACCTAGATAATGGAATGCAAATACAATACCTTGCAAAACTATTCATCCCCTTGGTGATTTTTCTATTTTGTTACTTTACAACCTTGAATTAAAACAGATTTTTTTTTCGAGGGGGGTTGTGCCATTTGATTTACACAACATGCCTGCCTCTTTGAAGATGCTAAATATTTTTTACTGAACTTTAATGTGCATAAGTATTCACCCCCTGAAAGTCAAGACTTTGTGGAGAACCTTTTGCTGCAATTACAAGTGCAAAAGTGTTTTTGGGTATGTCTCTTAGCTCAGCACATATACACACTGGGATTTTTGCCCATTCTTGCAGGAAAAGCTGATCCAACACCTTGAGTGTAAAGGATCTGCCAGACACAGCTTCTGTGTCGACGCCCGTGGTTAATCAGTCTGCACCTGCTCCTAGGTCTGATAGAGTGACTCGAGCTGCTACCACTCAGGCTGGTAGGCTGAGGAGTGGGAGAACCTATCACAGCCTGGCCAGATGGTTCTAGCACCCGCCCTCGGTCTATGTATACCTTCATTTGCTTCTTGTCTTTGCCTGTGATTCTGTCTGGTTTCCTGGCTCTGCTGTTCCTGCTAATAGTACTGACCTCTGCTTCATATCGACTCTGGATTTACTGACTACGCTCCTGCTCTGCGTTTGGTACCTCGTACACTCCTGGTTTGACTCGGCTCGTTCACTACTCTTGTTGCTCACGGTGTTGCCGTGGGTAGCTGCCCCATTTCCCTTAGCTTCTGTGTACCCTTGTCTGTTTGTCTGTCGTGCACATATTGAGCGTAGGGACCATCGCCCAGTTGTACGCCGTCGCCTAGGATGGGCCGTGCAAGTAGGCAGGGACTGAGTGGCGGGTAGATTAGGGCTCACCTGTCTGTCTCCCTAACCCCGACATTACATTGAGGTTAGATGGTTGTGCTGTATATAGCATCCACAAGTCGTTCCACAGATACTCAAATGGATTGTGGTCTGGGCTTCAGCCATTCCAAGACATTTATCTGTTTCCCAAACCCCTAAAGTGTTGCTTTAGTAGTATGTTTAGGGTCATTGTCCGGCTGGAAGGTGAACCTCCGCCCCAGTCTCTAATCCCTGGCAGACTGAAAACGGTTTTCCTCAAGAATTGCCCTGTATTTACTGCCATCTATCTTTCCTTCAATCCTGACCAGTTTTCCAGTCCCAGACGATAAACAACATCCCTACAGCATAATGCCACCCCCATTGTTCACTTTCGGAATGGTGTTCTTGGGATAATGGGAAGTGTTTGGTTTGCACCACACGTAGAATTTTCCTGTTATGGCAACAAAGTAAAATTTTCGTCTCATCTGACCAGCGAACCTTCTCCCATGTGTTTGGGGAGTCTGTCACATGCTGTTTGACAAACCCAAAACGTGTTTTCTTATGTTTTTCTTTAAGCAATGGCTGTTTTTGGCCGCTCTTCTCTAAAGCCCGTCTTTGTAGCGTGTACGGCTAATACTGGTCCTATGGACAGACACTTCCATCTCCACTGTGGATCTTTGGAGGTCCTTCAGTGTTATCGTTGGTGTCTTTGCTGAATCTCTAAGTAATGCCCTCCTGGTCCAGTCTGAGTTTTGGTGGGCACCTTCTCTTGTCAGGTTGGCAGTTGTGCCATAAGCTTTACATTTTGTTATAATGGATTTATTGGTGCTCAGTGGGATGTTCAAAGTTTAGGATATTTTTTTATAACCCAACTCTGATCTATTCTTCTCAACAACTTTGTATCTGACCATTTGGAGATCTCCTTGGTCTTCATGTTGTAGACTCAGGGTCCATTCGGAACAGGTGTATCTATACTGACATCATGTGACAGATCATGTGACACTTTAATTGCACACAGGGGGACATTATTTAACTAATTATGTGACTTCTACAGTTAATTGTTTAGACCAGACCTTATTTAGGGTATTCATAGCAGAGGGGCTGAATACATATGCACTTACAACTTTTTTGTTACATCTTTAGTCTTTTTCTTATTTATTTTTCTTTTAAACAAGTTATTTTTGTTTTTTCATTCCACTGGAATAATTTGGACTATTTTGTCAAGTCCATCGCAAATAATCAAATGTATCATTTATTTTAATGCCAGGTTGTAATGCAACAAAATAGGAAGGCCCTGTAAATATAAAAAAAAGTGGTAAGATGCGCGGGTAGTGTTAGTAATTGGTAAAGGGGAGATTTTGTGAGGAAATTGTATCTTCAGTCATAGAGACTGTGCTGAGACCCAACATTAATTGAATGACCTTAACACCAGGCAATTCTCAAACGCATGTGATTGGTTGACCAAAGTGAAAAACTGATTATGGTTGGCTGACATTGTGAGTCAAGCTATGACTATAAGACACATTTATAGGAATTCAAACCCCCAATGGGACCTGTTAAAATAAGTGGCTCTGTGGTTAGTACTGGGATCCTGGGTTCAAATTTGATCAAGGACAACGTCTCCAAGGACCATGTATGTTCTCCCTCTTTTTGTGTGGGTTTCTCCTACACTAAGGTTAATTGTCCTGCTACGAAGTTAACCCTGCTGTGTGAGTTATGGAATATAGATAATGAGCCCCATTGGGACTGGAACTGATGGAAGTCATGGCAATCTCTGTATAGGACGGTGAAATATGCTGGAGCTATATGGGAAAAAGGAGATTAATACATTCAAAAGTTAACTAGAGCATGTAAAGCAGATTCTTGGTCCAATCGGGGAGCTTGTAAATTCTACATTCGACAAATCATATCTTACACCTGTCTTTGCCCATTTAAGACCTTTACAACCCTCCAAATGTCGCCTTTTTTGAAAAACGAATTCTAAACACAACTCCAGAAGAGGATTTTCCAATGCATCCTGACCGCCTCACCGGTCATACAGTAAATGTCCCTCGATGTGTGACTTTCTATAACTAGACGATAGATTGAGGCTAGGCTAGCATAGCAAAGATATTAGCAAGTACTGGGAAAATATAATAATGCGGACTGTGAAGTGCTGTAGGGGAACGGATAATGTAAGCTATTTTATATCAGCCTTGAGAAAAAGATTAAAGGGAAATAATTGACAAGGCATGGCGGCAAACATATGCCGGATCAAGGCAGCATAAGGTCATACAGCAAAAGATAAAATACATCAAATGGAGCCTCAGCACTGCTGACCTGGTATATCCCATCATGCATTTGGATTGTTATGCTGAGAAAACAAAAACTTCTTTGCCTGCGTATAGTTCACATTCTACGGTGAAATGGAAGAATGACAAAAAGTTGCTTTACAGATTAAAATATTGACTTTATGAAATTCTGCGCTTCACGATTCAGCTTTCCTCATTATTGGGATTTTAATTGACTTTCTAAGCAGAAGTTATGAATAGAGACATTAGCTCGATATCTCCTGTGACTTTGTACTTTAAAATCTTTGGTTTTATTTCATTGATCCCAAAAAGGAACGTAATGTCATGTCCCCTTCTAATGTGGAACAAATGTGGAGTGTGGAACGTAATGTACCCGGCTAAAGTGGGAAAAAACGCTGATATCTTAGAGAATAACCTTTTGGGGCAAGTGGTCCTTGATAGATAGTTCTTCATGTTTAATGTTCTTGCTCTCAATATACCTGTGAATTGTGAAGTGCGCTCTGTTGTTTCCATAACTCTCCTAGAAGTGAATGGAGAGAACCGCGGATATGCGCGACCTTCTCTCCATTCATTCTCCTTCAGAATACGCCAAACCCCTGTTCTCCAGATAGGTGGGACCCACACCTATCAGACAATTATGGAATATTATGCAGATGCAGAGGCACAACTTGAGTGTGCGGGGCCCCATGCCACACTTCAATGTTCCCTGCAGCATGGATCCCCTCAGGTAAATCAGACCCCGATCAGAGATTGAAAAAAAAAAAAGATTGCTCACTACCCATGGCCTATCTTCAGCTCCCATATACACTGGCTTGTCTTGTCTTTAGGGCCATCCACCCCCGTTCCCCACAGACTCCCACATAAGACCCCAGAAAACAAGATCTGTGCCATGGTGCATACAATGTCCTGACGCAGTCCGGCATCAGGTCTTTCCATGAGCCGCAGTACAGACGTTGGATGTGGGTGACTGATGTGGAAGTGGAGCCTGGGGGCCACAGCCTTCCTTCTTTTATACGCTCCCTCCTGCGCAACGTGCATCCTTAATCTTCCGCCCCTGTTTTCTCTATCCGGCCCCTCAGAGTACACGAGACATACCTCTCAACATTCAAAGATTGGAACGGCAACCCAGGTGGCGCTGGCAGCGTGCCATGGCAATTTTTTTTAATGTTGAGCCAACCCGATCCCTGTCCAAGCTCATCCAATTCCATCCCGGTCTTGTGTCACTGTGCAGGGAAAGTCTGTGAAGCGGATGCAGTATTAAAGCATCACAGCAGCTCCCTCATTTTTAGGATTGAAAGTATAAAGATTTTTTCTCTTATAATACTGGTAAACAGTGCCCCATACAGTAATAGTGCCCCCTTTGTGCCTCACATAGTGATAGTGCCTTATTGAGACCCACACTATAATAGTGCCCCCATTGAGCCACATATAGTAATAGTGCCCCATTACTGTAATAGTCATCCCACACAGTAATAGTGCCCCCCACACACAGTATTAGTGCCTTCATTTGTGCAGCAGACAGTAGTAGTGCCTCCTTACTATCCCCATACATTTATTGTACCACACACTTTCATAGTGCCCTTGTTGTGTGGCACACAGTAGAAGTGCCCCCACACAAAAATGATGATGCCACCTTAGTCCCCCACACAGTAAATATGCCCTTCTAGTGCCCCCACACAGTAAAGATGCTTCCTTAGTGCCCTAGACACAGTAGGTATGCCCCTCACGCATTAGAGAGGTCCCCTTAGTTCTTCACACACAGTAAAGTTTCCCCTTTAGTGCCCCTCACAGAGTAAGAATGCCCCCTTACCATCCCTTTAAAGTAATGTTGCCACATTAGTGCCCTAACACACATTAACGATGCCCCCTTAGTGCCACCACACAGTGATGAAGCCCCTTAGTTCCCACTCACACTAATGATGCCCTTTACTTCCCCACACACAATAATGATGCCCCATTAGTGCCGACACATAGTAGGCATGCCACCTTAGTGCCCACACATAAAATGGCTGCCCCCACAGTGCTTACACATAGTAAGAATGCCCCCTTAGTGCCCGCACACAGTAAGGATGTCCCTTAGTACCTCCACATAGTAACAATGCTCTCTTAGTTCCTCCAAACAGTAAAGATGCTTTCTAAATGCCCTCAAACTGTAAGAATGTCCCTGTAGTGCCCCCACACTATAAGGATGTCCTCTTAGTGCCCCCACGCTGTAATATGCCCCATTAGTGCCTCCACGCAGTTAGAATGTCTACTTAGTGCCCACATACAGTAAGATTGCCCCTTAGTGCCAGAAGAACTTTTCCATAAGCTAAGTTGGTTATATTATAGCTACCTTTTAACCATTTCAATGAAGCATTACTGAATATAAGTTTTTTTTTCTGTTAGGGAATATGGATCCATCTTATCAGAGGTGTAGCTAGGCTATCCTTCACACGGGGCAAAAGATTCAGTTTGCTGCCATAGACCTTTATCTAAATACCCTGGTTTAGGTAAAGTGGCTTTTTGGTACCTCCCTGGCACCCAGCATATGGGGGACATGCACCGCCTCCCCCTATCTACACCCATGCATTTTATATAATTCATTCCTCGTCACCTTTTTCTCCCTACATCATGACACTGACCCCATCATACACAGATTGATATTTTCAGTCAGTTGAGCCTCACTATAAAATATCCTTTGTGCTTCCAATATAACTTCCTATGAATCCAAATATATTGCATATCATCATTATATAAAATAATATTAATTCCTCCATCCCTGTATCTAAATATTCTGGCCAAGGCAAAGTGCCTCTTAGGCACCAACCCCAACACCCCAGTATCAACCCACATCCTCCGAGCTGCGCCCCTTATGCCTTAGGGGATAATTGATACTTGCTACATCTATAAATTACATTTATTCAGTGATAATTAAACTAAAGCTTCCCTGTTTATAATGTTTTAACATGAAATAGTATGGATAATAATAACGAGATATAGATGTGTTTACTCTTTCCTTTGCTTGAGTTTGGTTAAAGACTCCCATTACTCATGAAAATTCAATACATTATCATGACATGCAAGCTGCTCATCTCGTGCCACACATCTCAGGATATGTTGAGATATGAGAAAAGGTAAGGAAGGATATATCTGTATCTGAGATAGCTCCTACAGTTCTTCTGTCTTAGGCTGGGTTCACACGTGGCGGAATTTCACTTGAATTCCGCTGCAGACACTCCGCAGCGTTAATCCGCAGCGGAGCCGTTTCTCCATTGACTTCCACTTAAATTTAGAAGTGTTCGTTTAGACGATGCGTAAAATTTTGCTGCGGAGCATAGGCTGCGGAGCGGAATTTGGTGTCCGCAGCATGCTCTGTCTGTTGCGGAGCAGTGGCGGACTGGTTGCGGACTCATGGCGGAATTTCTCCATTGACTTCAATGGAGATTCTAAATTCCGCAATGAAGTCCGTAGCTGTCATGCACATGTTATGTGTGCTGCGGATACGTCTTGCTTTTTTGACATGATATTTCTTCATTCTGGCTGGACCTATGTATTTCTAGGTCTACAGCCAGACTGAGGAAGTCAATGGGGCTCCCGTAATTACGGGAGCGTTGCTAGGAGACGTCAGTAAATAGTCACTGTCCAGGGTGCTGAAAGAGTTAAGCGATCGGCAGTAACTGTTTCAGCACCCTGGACAGTGACTACCGATCCCAATATACAGCAATCTGTAAAAAAAATAGAAGTTCATACTTACCGAGAACTCCCTGCTTCTGTCTCCACTCCAGTCCAGCTTCCCAGGATGACGTTTCAGTCTAAGTGACGGCTGCAGCCAATCACAGGCTGCAGCGGTCACATATATATATATATATATGTGTGTGTATATATATACTCAATGCTCTGTGAGTCACGGCAGTGAAGTTAGATCGGAAATATTGTCAGGTTTTTTTAGATCTGGAGTATAGGAAATGAGAATAAGCAAAGCTAAAGTGTTAGGAAACTTTTAAAAAACTGTTGACATGTCATAGTGACATGTCAGAAGTTTGAAAGTTGGCGGACTGAGCACAGAGACCCCCACCAATCCCTAAAACGCAGCAGCAGAAGTGCTCGGGTAAGCGCTGTGCCGCTTTGTTTCTGATTGGCTTTCCTCTTAGCCGTGTACGGGTCAATAGAAAGTCTGAGTCCGTACACCGCTCGATCGGCTTCACCTGAGTGCTTCTGCCACTTCATTTTACCGATCGGTGGGGTCTCAGTGCTCAGACCCCACAGATCAAATCTTCTAAAGTCACTGTGACATATCAAAAGTTTTTTAAATGTTTAGTTCCACTTTAAGATTATAAATAAGAACAGAGAGAATAGAACAACCTGTCAGACAAAGGAAGAGCAAGAACAGATCAACTCACTTCAATTGAATTCAATTTCTAGTGTCAAATGTGACTGATGCAATGGAGGGAACTGCAACTTTGAAAGCCTCTGCTGGAAAAGTGCAAAGTTTATGAAGTAATAGACCAAATGTAGGGTCCAAAGAGTAAAAATCTAATTATAGTTCATGGCACCTTTCTAGTAACCTTGAGACACCTTTAACTCTTTATACGACATGTTTACTAGTATTAGTAGCTCTTGTAGTAGCACCATTGTGGCCCAGTGATTAGCCCTAGGGTCACGGGTTTAGATCAATCCAGGGAATAGACATGACTATAGTTGTAGCTGCTGTAGCTGGCAGCTGCTTTGAGGCTGTATGGGTTACTCAGGTAGAATAAAAACATTCCTTTTGTGGATAAAAACAAGGTGGTGAATCTCTACGGGGTCCTTTTGAAATCTAGTTATTTCTAATCAGGTTATTTTGGTACCCCCAACTTACTCCTACACTGTGAAAAGATATTAAGGTTAGTTAAAGGAGTTGTCTCACCATTGAATATTATATCCATTGTATAGATCAGAAAATATGAAAAATGTTTACCATTGACATGGTGTTAACAAAAGCCATCCAGTGAGGAGTTTACATGTACTTATATAGTATGGTGCCGCCTGGAGTTCGAAGTGTATAGCAATGTGCACGTCAATCTAGCTGAGTGCTGATGGACACACATGCTTAGTCACTCTCCCCACTGCCAGATCTCTGCGTAGTGATACACTGTTCACTGCAGAGCAGCCAATAGAAAAAGCTTTTTGAACTGCTTGTCGGGTAAGGAGCAGAGTCTCTGCAGTGGCATAGCTGAGGAGACTTCCTCTCAGCTTGTTAGGACTGTAAAGCTCAGCATGCGGACAGCAGATATGAACACTGCATATGTCCATTCAGCCTTTATTGTTTTATTGCATTATAATTGGTTTCTAAGAGAGTTCATCCACTTGGTGGCCAAAACAATGCTAGGTAAATGCATTTGCTTGTTGCTCTGACGGAACAAAGAATAATTGCTTAAAACTGAAAAACTTTCATTCTGGTGCATTGGATCTTTCTATGCTGGATACGTTTTGGGGAGATGGTGGAGCTCTGAGCCAAATTGTACAGAGCCTACCTATCCATGTGGTGTTGAGGGAGTCACCGAATTCCTGTTTATGAATTATTTTCACAAAAGAACGTGATTAATGTCTGACAGTCATGAAAATTGGTTGTTTTAGAACAGATTCATTTCATGTCGAATTATCTCATATCTAAGGCCGACATACCGGAACAAAAATTGGAATTGGTTGTTTCAAAAGATTTATCTCATGTTCATATTTGATAGTTGGGAAGAACAAATGGATGTGGTTGTTACAGAAGAGACTTATCTCATGGCTATGACCAACAATGGGAAAGAATCATTGTTGGTTTTTTTCAGAACAGAATTATCTCACAGCTATGTCTGGCAGTTGGAAGAACAATTGGAATTGATTGTTTCAGAAGGAAATTTATCTCATTTTGTTTCTGACAATCTTGAAGATCAGTATGAATCAGTTGTTTCATAAGAGAAATATCTCATGTCTATGGCCAAGATTCGGGAAAATAGTTGGAAATGGTTATTTTAGAACTAACTTATCTTATGTCTATGGCCAACTATCATGAAGAACTGGTCGGTTGTTATAGAAGGCTTATTTGATGTCTATGGACAACCATTAATTGGTTGTTTCAGAATATTTACCTAATGTCTATGGCCAACTATCATGAAAAACTGTTGGAATTGGTTGTTTCAGAAGACTTATGTCATGTCTATGGCCAACTATCATGAAGAACAGATCGCATTGGTTGTTTTAGAATATTTATCTAACGTCTACGGCCAACAATCATGAAGAAGAGTTGGAATTGGTTGTTTCAGAAGACTTACCTCATGTCTATGGCCAACTAACAAAAAAAACATACTTGGAATTGGTTGTATCATAAGACTTATCTCATGGCTATGGTCAACTATTTTGAAGAACAGTTGGAATTGGTTGTTTCCGAAGATTTATCTAATTTCTATGGCCAACTATCATGAAGAAGAGTTGGAATTGGTTGTTTCAGAAAACGTATCTCATGTCAATGGCCAACTAACATAAAACACACTTGGAATTGGTTGTTTCATAAGACTTATCTCATGGCTATGGTCAACTATTTTGAAAAACAGTTGGAATTGCTTGTTTCAGAAGATTTATCTTATGTCTATGGCCAACTATCATGAAGAAGAGTTGGAATTGGTTGTTTCAGAAGATTTTTTTCTAATGTTCAAGGCTGTCAAAAGTAAAGATTTGTTGGAAATTGTACTTTCAGAAGAGAATTAGCTCATGTCTATGTTCATCCTTGGAACTACTAATAGACCTACAGTACTACATCATTAGTCTTATATATGAAGTGTTTACTCCTAGTTAAAACAAAAAATACATCAATGAGATGAGATAAAGCCTATTGTTTCCTTTATGTAATCCAGTATTGTACAGTAATATAACCAAAGCTCTAAGTCACTGCAGTGAAATAAGATCTGAAATATTAATAGATCTTATTTGATGTAGTAGGAGAGATCCTTGTACTCCAGTTTCATTGTTTCTTGTCTGACTCTCTGTAGTATAGGATATGAGAATAAACAAAGTTAAGATTATAGTTCAGAACAGAGAGAATAAGACAACCTGTCAGGCAAAGGAAGAACAAAAACAGATCAACTCACTTCAATTGAATTCAATTTCTAGTGTCAAATGTGACTGATGCAATGGAAGGAACTGTGACTTTGAAAGCCTCTGCTGGAAAAGTGAAAAGTTTCTGGAGTAATGGACCAGATGTAGGGTCTAAAGAGAAAATAACCAAATTATAGTTCATGGCACCTTTGTAGTAACCTTGAGGCACCATTAACTCTTTATACGACATGTTTACTAGACGTATTAGTAGAAGTAGTTGAATAAAATCATTCCATTTTGTGGCTTAAAACAAGGTGGTGAATCTTTGAGGCTCCTTGAATTCTAGTTATTTCTAACCAGTTCCTTTCGGTACCCCCAACTTCATCCTAAACTGTAAAAACATGTTAAGGTTAGTTAAAGGAGTTGTCTTACCGTTAAATGTCATATTCATTGTATAGATCATAAAATATAAACAATGTTTGGCATTTACATGGTGTTAAAAAAAGCGATCCATAGTATGGCGCCACCTGTAGTTCAAAGTGCATAGCAATGTGCACGTCAATCTAGCTGAGTGCGGGTAGACATGCATGCTTAGTCACTCTCCACACAGCCTGATCTCTGCATAGTGATCCACTGTTTACTGCGTAGCAGCCAATTGAAGTGGCTTTCTGTCCTGCTTGTCAGGGAAGGACCAGAGCCCTTGCAATAGCATAGCTGAGGAGACCCTCAACTTGTTAGGACTTTATTGTTTAATTTGATTATAGTTTCATTGGTTTCTAAGGGAGTGCATACTGTGGACGTCACACAGTATTTATGTATGTATGTGTATGTATATATATATACAGTGAAGGAAATAAGTATTTGATCCCTTGCTGATTTTGTAAGTTTGCCCACTGTCAAAGACATGAACAGTCTAGAATTTTTAGGTTAGGTTAATTTTACCAGTGAGAGATAGATTATATAAAAAAAAAACAGAAAATCACATTGTCAAAATTATATATATTTATTTGCATTGTGCACAGAGAAATAAGTATTTGATCCCTTTGGCAAACAAGACTTAATACTTGGTGGCAAAACCCTTGTTGGCAAGCACAGCAGTCAGACATTTTTTGTAGTTGATGATGAGGTTTGCACACATGTTAGATGGAATTTTTGCCCACTCCTCTTTGCAGATCATCTGTAAATCATTACGATTTCGAGGCTGTCGCTTGGTAACTCGGATCTTCAGCTCCCTCCATAAGTTTTCGATGGGATTAAGGTCTGGAGACTGGCTAGGCCACTCCATTACCTTAATGTGCTTCTTTTTGAGCCACTCCTTTGTTGCCTTGGCTGTATGTTTCGGGTCATTGTCGTGCTGGAAGACCCAGCCACGAGTCATTTTTAATGTCCTGGTGGAGGGAAGGAGGTTGTCACTCAGGATTTGACGGTACATGGCTCCATCCATTCTCCCATTGATGCGGTGAAGTAGTCCTGTGCCCAGAGAAACACCCCAAAACATAATGTTTCCACCTCCATGCTTGACAGTGGGGACGGTGTTCTTTGGGTCATAGGCAGCATTTCTCTTCCTCCAAACACGGCGAGTTGAGTTAATGCCAAAGAACTAAATTTTAGTCTCATCTGACCACAGCACCTTCTCCCAATCACTCTCAGAATCATCCAGATTTTCATTTGCAAACTTCAGACGGGCCTGTACATGTGCCTTCTTGAGCAGGGGGACCTTGCAGGCACTGCAGGATTTTAATCCATTACGGCGTAATGTGTTACCAATGGTTTTCTTGGTGACTGTGGTCCCAGCTGCCTTGAGATCATTAACAAGTTCCCCCCGTGTAGTTTTCGGCTGAGCTCTCACCTTCCTCAGGATCAAGGACACCCCACGAGGTGAGATTTTGCATGGAGCCCCAGATCGATGTCGATTGACAGTCATTTTGTATGTCTTCCATTTTCTTACTATTGCACCAACAGTTGTCTCCTTCTCACCCAGCGTCTTACTTATGGTTTTGTAGCCCATTCCAGCCTTGTGCAGGTCTATGATCTTGTCCCTGACATCTTTAGAAAGCTCTTTGGTCTTGCCCATGTTGTAAAGGTTAGAGTCAGACTGATTAATTGAGTCTGTGGACAGGAGTCTTTTATACAGGTGACCATGTAAGACAGCTGTCTTTAATGCAGGCACCAAGTTGATTTGGAGCGTGTAACTGGTCTGGAGGAGGCTGAACTCTTAATGGTTGGTCGGGGATCAAATACTTATTTCTCTGTGCACAATGCAAATAAATATATATAATTTTGACAATGTGATTTTCTGTTATTTTTTTATATAATCTATCTCTCACTGGTAAAATTAACCTATCCTAAAAATTCTAGACTGTTCATGTCTTTGACAGTGGGCAAACTTATATATATTCACTACTCTAGATGCCATGTTACCTGTCTCCGGGGAAAATAAGAAGGGAATCTATAGTCAGCTGCCAGACAGGGAAGAAGACTGACTCAGTTCAGCGTCCCTTCCCATTCTCTGTTCAGCACTGACGAATATGTCTACATTAGTTAAATCAACAGCAATTATGGATATTAGTCAATTATTATTTGACCTTAAGGGGCAACCATTACAAATAAAAACATTATTTTTTAACAAAATAATGCATTTTTAATTTTGTTTTTAATTGTATAATTTATATCGCAGCGCTACAGTGACAGAATGACCGGCTGATTATTTTTAATAGGCAGTTTGCTGGTACAAAATGTTTTAAAGTGCCCACATGTAAATAGTAAATTAAGAATTAATTGGGATTAACCCTTGCAGGACCAGACTAATTTTTGTTTTTATGCTTTTGTTTTTTCCTCCCCGCGTTCAAAAAGTCATAACTTTTTTATTTTTTCGTTGACACAGTCATATGAGGGCTATATTTTTACAGGACAAATTGTACTTTCTGATGGTACTATTCAATATTATGTGTGATGTAGTGGGAAGGTGGAAAAAATCGTAATGAGGTGGAATTGGAAAAAAACAGCAGTTCCACCATTTTCTTATGGGTTTATTTTTACAGTGTTCACTGTACGGTGAAAATGACACGTTACCTTTATTCTGCGTGTCAGTGCAATCACGGTGATACCAAATTTATATAATTTTTGTTATGTTTTAGTACCTTTAAAAAAAAGTTACAATTTGAAAGAAACAAACATTTTTTTGCATCGCCATATTGTGACCCCCGTCATTTTTTTTATTTTATATTTCAGTGTGCAGAGGTGTGTAAAGCATATGTTTGTATGTGGAAAGATGTAGTTTTTATTAATACCATTTTGGGGAATGTCGTGCATTTTGATCACTTTTTATAAAAAAAAATTTGGGGTTGAAGTGGCAAAAAAACTGGTTGAGCCTGTTGACCTTTTTTCCCGCTATGGCGTTCACCTGTTTTAAAAAATATTTTTATATTTTCATAGTTCGGGCAATTTTGGGCGCAGGGATGCCTATTATGTTTATGTTTATTTATTTTTATACTTGATCTAGGGAAAGGGGGGTGATGTGATTTTTCATATTTTTTTATATTTTTAAAAACTTTCTACTTTTTTTTTTATTACTATTTTATAGCCCCCCCCCCCCCCTAGGGGGCCTGAACCTGGGATCATTAGATCGCTTATGCCATAGACAGCGATATTACAATATTGCAGTCTATGGCAGAATCAGTGCATTGCTATTGAGACCGCAAGCATTGCCGCTGGGTCCCTGCTATGCAACGCTATATGGCGCCCGCTCGGCTACTGAGTGGGGGCCATTTTTAAAAACCCTTTCCTGACATAAATAGGCATATTAACGATGGATTATAACAGGATGTAATCCTACATTGTTATTTTTTATGAGAAGTCAGAAGTCGGTCTAGTTGCAAATCCTTACCACTGAGCACCAGGGCTACACAGAAGAGATTACCCAAATGGGGCATTCCTCCTTATGCTGGTTCATGTACTACATCCCCATCAAATCCAGGACAGGACGGTCTAGTACTTGCCTGATCCCAACTTCTCCCTCAACTCTTAATTTATAGAGGAACACAGAGACCCTCTAGTTATTTTTCCTGTCCCTTGTTTCTAAATGCTACAGTTAAAAGGGTGTCCAGCTTAGAAAATCCATTTCCATATCCCCTAATTGCGTTAATAGATCCTTTGTTCAGATCCTCATCTCCTGGCCAGAGTTGAGAGCGGTTTTAAAGAGCATCTCTTCCTCTGTGGACCTGTCCTGCATTACACAAACACCTTATTGGAATGGACACTGAGTAATGCTTAGTTTCCCCTGTGGTGGCGCTGCGTGGAAGTCTAACACTTGCTGCCAGATTTTCCCACCGATTTCAGCTGATCGCTAGGGGTCTTAGCAGGATCACACTTTGTAATCAGCTTATTGTCAAGGGACCCTTCTAACAAGTAGGAATTGTCCAAAGCTGAGAACCTCTTTGAGTGGGGGGTCTCTGCACACTGTAATAGAGAAAGATGATGCATCTTTTTTACTTCATACCATTTTTATCTACTCTGCATATGCCCTTGTCAATAACAATATCCATGCTGGGCGGAGTTACGACGCATCGTGATGGCAGCTTAATCTTAGAGCTCCTCACTTCACCTTCAGAAACCACAGCTTCAAAGACGATATAACCGATCGAAATGGTGAGAACATCAAGGGACAAGAGCAGAGACTCACCCGGTCCTGCAAAACAGGGAAAGAGCCAGTCCGAAATGGACAAATATCTGAAAAAGAAACTTTCCTTTCCTGCGGCCCGGGAAAAAATGGCGCCGGCACAGCATGCAGACGAGGCTGGAGATGATGACTCAGAAGGAGATAGCTCTGTAGCTTACTGAGAACCAGCGAGGGACAGAGACACGCTATCACGCTCATACTTTAAAAAGGTACTGACAAAAGCCATTACCCCAATTATGAAGGAATTGGCGGATATAAAAGGAGATATTAAACAGATTGGGCAAAGGGTGGAATCACTAGAAGAAACGCAGACCTCAATCTTAGGCCACAGTGCTGCTGTTTCCACCATGCTTATCTCTCATCAAACTCACATAAATAACGCTCACTTGATGATTGAGGACCAGGAAAATCGAAGCCGCCGCCGGAATATCAGAGTGCGGGGCCTCCCTGAAGCGGTAACAGGAGACACATTGCCCCAAGTGATTATACAGATCTTTGCTGACCTCGTGGGTCAAGAGAGGGCCGACAAGATGGTGGTGGAGAGGGTACACAGGGCGCTGAGACCAAAGCCTGCGCCGAACGAACCGCCGAGGGATGTGATTTGCGGCCTGCTAAGTTTCATAGACACATCAAGTCTGCTGAAAGCGGCGAGGGAACGACAGGAATATCTGTATGAAGGGACACAAGTACTCTTTTTTCAAGATATAGCTCCCAGTACCTTGGCTAAAAGAAGGATCTTAAAACCAGTGACGGATATGCTACGGGCCAAGAAATTGCCGGTGCGGTGGTTATTCCCGTTCGGTTTAGCGACCATGATAGAAGGGCGACAATTCATCATTCGATCCCCGGATGATCTCCCTAAACTTTGGGAAAAGTTAAGCACTTCACCGCTTGACATTCCATCGTGGCTACCTGTGCAAGCAGCATCGGATATGCCAGAACTTCCATACTTACCGTTGTCAACGGGATGGCAGGTGGCGTCCAGGATGAAGTCTCCGCGATATCGGAAACATTCAACGCCAGCTCTGGCTGATTGAAATGCTCGTCATGGACGATGAAAATATTTTTCTTCACTACAGAAGTGGTGAATTAAAGGGAATGCGTAAGTGTTTATCAAACTGCTTCTGTTCAAATCAGCAGATCCCTTTGTACCTTGTATTACATAAGTAAATGTTTTATTTCAACTGTCCTAATATAATATGAACACTATTATCTGCTATATGGGTGTAGCTACAGCTGTATTAGACGTTGATATAATATACTTTTATACGATTGGATAGTGTTTAATACTCAGGAGCGAATATACTACAGTATATAGAGATTCTATATAGATATGCTAACTTACTCTAATATAGAGAGATGGATGTTGAGGACAGCCCATTCTTAATCTAATATTGTCGATTAGCATAAATTGGATGCTACAGTTTCTGGAGGTGGAACTTTGTTTCATGGCGTTCCAGTCCCCCCCCCCCCCCCCCTCACCCTTTCCCAGGTGCTCTCTCCAGGAAGGAGATACGGATAGCAACCTTGGATACTGGAGGATGTGCGGGAGTTCCTTCTGCCCTTCCTCTGAGATCTCCTCGCTACGGGGTTGATAGTCCCACGGGAATATCTCTACATAGTTTAAGTTCTTATGTTTACACCGTGACCGTGCTCAGACATCACTGCGTCTGTCTCATTGTATTACTCCATTATGGCCTCGCTTAAAACTTTATCACTTAATGTTAAAGGCATGAACATCCCTCAGAAACAAAGTCAGATTTTCAACATGTTGAGAAGAGAAAGTGCTGATCTCATTTTCTTACAAGAAACGCACTTCAAATCAAATAAGAACCCTTTACTTCCTATTAAGCAGTATGACAAGTGGTATCATTGTTCTTATACTAGTGCCTCGAGAGTGGTTTCAATAGCGATACGAGACACAATACCCTTTGTTCATGAAGCCACACAAAGTGATCCTAGCGGTCGTTATATATTTCTCAAAGGAACTATTCTGAACACGAAAATTACATTAGTTAATCTTTATGGACCAAATGTGAGACAGGCGCAGTGGTTGACGAAGGTATTACAATCTCTTCAGCCCTTCCTTGAAGGGATGGTCGTAGTAGGAGGGGACTTTAACCTGGTAATGGATCCGAACTTGGATTCCACCTCCAAAATATCACATATTACCCATAAGGCCCACAGACAATTAAAAATGCTGCTAACCAGGTTGAAATTGATCGATGTGTGGAGAATACATCACCCGTCCGACCGAGATTATTCCTTTTATTCGGCCCCACATGAGTCATATCAGCGTTTAGACCATTTGCTAATTTCAGAAAGATTCTTGCCCGCTGTCATATCTTCCTCAATTGGTAACATTACCATTTCGGACCATGCACCGATTTCTATCAAAATTAAGTTGACAGACCTTCCAATGAGAGGGTGGAATTGGAGGCTAAATTATACTTTATTAGAAAGTGTAAAAGATTTTGACGCCTTAGAACTTCGGTTGAAGGAATTTTTTGTGTTTAATGATGGTCTTCTTGTCTCTCAGCCTATCCTATGGGAGACACATAAGGCTGTTATAAGAGGGGAACTCATTGCCCTGGGGTCTAGAATTAAGAAGGAACGGATGAAAAATATTGTTGGAGTCAGCACAGGTTGAATTACGACACCTTAGGCAGGAACTAAAGAATCTCCTTAATGTAAGATCGGCGAAAACCCTTCAACTATTAAAGTATAAAACCTATGCTCACGGGGACAAAGGGAATAAAATAATGTCAAACCTCATTAAAAAACAAAGAGGGAAAACGTTCATTTCATCCATAAAAGACGGGATAGGGCACAAACTCACTACAACAGATCTCATTGCCAGGGAATTTAGGAATTATTACATGGAGCTGTATAATATTAAAAAAGATCCTACACAGGCCAGTTTGATCCCACAGGCGGACGCCATACAAAAATTCTTAACATCTATCGAAGCGCCCTCCTTGTCAGAAGAAGAATGAGCCTCATTGGTGGTTCCATTCACTATGTCTGAAATTGAAAAGACTTTGATGTCCATACCAAATGGGAAGACCCCAGGACCGGATGGTCTGCCCATAATTTATTATAAAAAATTTAAAAATATACTAATGCCGTACTTTTTATCTCTATGTAATGCCATGTTGAATGGAGCTACCTTCCCTAGACAAGCCTTAGAGGCCAACATTACCATACTACCAAAGGAGGGAAAGGATCTGGAAAGGTGCAGTAGCTACAGACCTATTTCACTACTAAATTCGGACTTGAAATGGTGGGCAAAAATTTTGTCAACACGCATTAATGGTTATCTTTCTAAATTGGTTGGAGCGGAGCAGGTGGGATTTGTTCCAGGGAGGGAGGGAAAATTTAATACCATAAGAACGGTTCATGCAATATATCATGCTAGACAACACAAAATACCCCTGATATTATTAGGGACGGACGCAGAGAAGGCCTTCGATCGCATTGATTGGGTATTCCTGAAAGCTGCTCTTGCTAAATTTGGTTATATCATGCTAGACAACACAAAATACCCCTGCCATTATTAGGGACGGACGCAGAGAAGGCCTTCGATCGCATTGATTGGGTATTCCTGAAAGCTGCTCTTGCTAAATTTGGTTTCCCCCAAACACTTATAGACATGATTTTCTCATTATATCAAAAACCTACAGCAAGAATCCAGGTAAATGGCACCTTCTCAGATCCTTTCCCTATTCAAAATGGAACAAGGCAAGGCTGCCCTCTGTCCCCCACGTTGTTCGTTTTGGTAATGGAAACACTTTTACTTAAAATTAGACAAACTTCCTCTATTACAGGCCTGAAGGTGGGAAAATTCGAGCACAAAACAGCTGCGTATGCGGACGATTTGTTGGTCTTCATAACGAACCCTGTAGTGGCCCTCCCAAATCTCATACAAATTTTTGAGAAATTTGGTTGGATTTCAAATTTTAAGATCAACTACGAGAAATCGGAAGCATTAAATATAACTTTACCTAGCAATATTTTATTGAAAGTTAGCTCTCGTTCACCTTTTAAATGGCAAAAGTCCGAACTGCAATATTTAGGACTTAAAATTACGGCTGTCCCTAAATTACTTTTCGCTAGGAACTACAACCCATTGTATT